>NW_015090852.1:3172841-3242149 GCF_001431845.1 Calidris pugnax | reverse complement strand
GGGGGGGGGGGGGGGTGCTGGGGAGATGGTGTTTGAAGTAATTAGAGCTGCTCATTGGAGAGGGAGAAACTGCCAAGAGGGGTGGCAGTGGTATCTCGATGGGGTATCCTGCCCTGACGTGCTGCAGAACCCTCCTGCAGGCTCTGCCCAGCCCACCCCACCCCACTCCTCTTGGCCCTTCATCTCCCTGGGGGCTATGGTGATTAGTAAGCAGGGTAGTGAAAGCCTCACTTTCCCTGCTCCCCCCTATTCTGAAGACCCTCTTAGGTTACCTAAAGTCTGTCTTGTGGGGAGACCATACCATAGTCCTAGAGCTTGCCAGGTCCCTTGTGTTCTGCAGATGCTGGGGGTGACCCTGCGGAGGGACGCAGTGCCAGGAGGGGATGAGCCTGTCCTCTCTCTCCTGTGCCCCAGCCGTCATTTCTCAGGGGAAAAGGTGTTTTTTTTCTCATCTTCCCCCGACCAGACACTGCGAATCCCACTAAAACTTTTGACTGGGGCAGGGATTACGTGCTCAGGTTTCAGCCCTTGTCTGCGAGCGGTGTAAACTTTCTGCTGGAGCTCGAGTGACATTTTGTGGGAGATAGGAGAGTATTAAGTGTTGGTCCTTGCAGATAAAAATAGCCACTGGCCCGACGATGTTTTCTGTCGTCTTGTCACTGGTCTGACCCGCCTCCATCGCCTCCACGCTGGTCCTCCCGACGTGGTCTTTTCTTAGCATCGGGTGCTGGGGGCATCCACAGCCTGACCCGGTGCAATCCCACTCTCAGCATCCCCACCTGCCTGGTGCAGAGATGCTCCTTTTCTCCTGTAAGCATCCCAGCTCGGACAGTGCTGGGCTCTCAGTGTAGGCTGGAAGGAAAACCGGACTGGGAGCAGCAGGTCCCAGGTTTTGGTGTTCACAGGGGCTGGAAGCAAAGATTAGGAGAGGGTTCTTCACTGTGAGGGTGGTGGAGCACTGGAACAGGTTGCCCAGGGAGGTGGTTGAGGCCCCTTTCCTGGAGATATTCAAGGAGAGGCTCGACGAGGCCCTGGGCAACCTGGTCTAGTTGGGGGTGTCCCTGCTGACTGCGGGGAGGTCGGACTAGATGACCTTTGGAGGTCTCTGGGCAATTCTATGATTCTATGATATCCATCCTGCTCGCTGTGAGCCTGCTCTGAACCAGCACAGCATCCCCCTTCCCTCAAGGCTCAAAGGAAGGTGCTCGTGACTGCAAACCTCGCTGCGAACATCGGGGCTCTCCTGATTGCAGGAGTCCTCATGCGTGCACATGTGTCCGCCTGTCTGTTTTTCCCGTTGCTGTGTTTCAAAGCTGATGTTTTCATCCCGAGGTTATAGCCAGAGCTGGCTCAGGGCCCCTTAGCAGCATCGGCAGATCTGACTCTTGCTGCTCCAGAAACGCGGGGCTGGGGCCAGTCGAAAGGAAAGGGAAGGAGAAAGGAGGAGGAGGAGGAGGGAGCGGCAGGGTCTGGCTCACTGCTGAGCTGGGACCAGATCTGCTGCTGGGAGAGGCTCTCCCACCCCGCCTGCCCTGTGCCTTTCCTGGGCTCTGCTTCAGAGCAACATCCGCCCGCTCCACCTCTGAAAACAGCCAGCGTGGCTCTGGAAGAGCTTGTGTACAGCCAGTTTGAAGGCAGCAGGGACAATTTTTCCAGGCGTTGAGTCTTTCTTTCTAGTGGCTGGGCTAGGAAATCCCCAATCGTTGGCCTCTGTGGATTTGGCATCCTTTGAGGATGCCTCCGTTCCATCTGCTTGTTCTTCTGGTGTCCACCAGAGCATCGTTCTCCCTAAGTACCTCTTCGTGGACTTCCTAGCTGTGTGGTCAGGCTGCCTTCAATGCAACTTTTTAATTGCGGCCCCTAAATACCTTTCTCAAACGAGTGAAGGCTTTTGGGAACAGCATCTTTTCCAGATTCCCTTTGCAGTCTGCTTCAAGGCCCACCTGCCGCTGGGGAATTTATCATCTCACATGGTGTCATCCGTCGGCTGTAGCATCTCTCCCATCAGAAGTAAGGAACGAGGTCCTCGCGTATCTGGAGCCGAAGCGATGCAATGGCACTTGGCCACTTACAGTGGTGGGCGATTACTGAGCCCCTGCCAGGAATTCCTCCAGTGGGATTGGGAACGCTCTCGGGTGTTAAATTTGTCCTGCGGCGTGTAACCTCTAAGTAGAGCCCCTCGTGTTTTGTAACGGATCATATGATGCCGGCGATGGCAGCCGCCCGCCCTGCCTTTCAAGGTCAGCACTGAGCCAGGGGCTGGAGGGGCAGCTCCTGGCTGCAGCCTCGCCTGGCCACCAAGCCATCCCATAGGGCTCCTCTCCCTCCTGGATAAAGCCTCAGGAACTCAGGCTTGGGGACAGAGGCTGTTTTGTTCCCAGCCAGTGAGGGTGCTTCTTGAGTCTTGGGATCTCCCCTTGCAGGGTGTGCTCCTGGAATCAGCGTGGTGCTGGGATGCAAACCCTGCCCTCATCTGTCCTGCAACCCCATGAAGGGTTCCTGGTGTGCTGCCGACACGCTTGTCTTCACATCTGGAAACCACTGTCCCCTTCGCCAGAGCCTGTGCATCAGGTGTGGTTCCATCCCTCAGAGTTATACAGCATCATGCTAAGGACAGGAGCTTCCAACATACACATAGATGATATTCCCTTGCTCTTAGTGTCTTAAAATACCTCCCGGTAAGGACTTCATCTTGTATCCTTGAGGAGAACCGCTATGCAGGGATGGGTTGGCTGGCAGAGGGAAGTGCAGGGTTCTTGTCTTGGTGGACAACCAGCACAGTGATGCTGCTGCCTGCCCTGTCCCTTGCCTTCCTCGGAGGAAAGCATGGCCATCCCTGTGGGAAGAGTCTCCCACAGTCTTTATCAATAAATAAATGTTTTAGGCCTGTCATTGTATCAAGCAATTAGAAGGGATTTTTTGGACAGGTCGTTAAATAAGAATTAGCCAGGGTTTAAAATATTAATAGGCAATTGGCCCTTGCCAGTTCTCTTGTTACACAAATGTTTCATTTATGATTTGGACCCAAGTTGGGATGTGCTGAGAGATGCTCAGGCTGCAGCCTGCGCACCGGGGTTAACATGGTGCTCTCTCCTGCCAGAAAATAATAAAAGCCAGGGACTGTCTAGGGATCGTGCATGAAGGATTAGGAAGAGGATATGCATGGGCCTGTCTGCAGCTGGTTGAAGTCTAGCGCAGAGGGGTAAGCCTGGAAATCATTGCTTTCTGATGGCTGTGAGGGGGCCAGCATGGAAAAGGAGTTTGTCTCTTAAAACCTGGGGAGCTCTGCAGCCGACCGATGTGTTTAGTGGGAGGCAGCGAGTGGATCCTCTCTCCCTGAGAGGTGTCTGTGCTGGTTGGGAAGGAGGAAGCATCGTGGGGTGGATGCTTCTGCCTCCGCTTTCCAGGTGCTGCAGTTGTTCAGTCTAAGTGGAAGTTGCTGGGCTCTAGGGATTGGGTTTTTTTGGTGTAAATAGAGGATGCTGGGCTCTGGGGACGGGGATTCCTGATGTGAGCAGAGGACACTGGGCTCTGGGAACTGAGGTTTCTGGTGTGAGCAGAGGATGCTGAGCTCCAGGGACCAGGGTTTACCAGCTTTCTGCAGGATGTCCCATCAGATCTCTAGATTACGCTGGGAGTCTGGCTTCATCCACAGCATTATCTGCGGCTTTTTTGGTTTTTAAAGCTAAAGGTCCCACACTGAGGGGATTCAATGAAGTAGGAAGCAATTCCAGCTTTCTAGCTACAGGGAAAGCTGGAAGGTGCTCTGGTTTCGTAGTTGTTTGACTTCTTGATGTTGGCAGTGCTGTTTCCTGAGACAGTCACCTTGAGCCGGCTTGGGAAGCCGGAGTCACTGCTCTCCTGCTTAGCGAGTGTATGAAGATTTCCTAGCATCAGTTATTCAGCCTTAGGATTTACTTTGCAACCACCACGCTCATAGAAGGTGTCTGCTGGGATGGAGGCATCTGAATTCCCTAAGGCGAGTCAGAGCTTTATGGCCCTCACCCAAGAGAAGCACATTGCTTTTGTGGCAACTATTAATTGCTTCCTGAATTTAAAAAGCATAAACAAACTCGCTTGCCAGGGAACGAGTTACCCAGCGCATAAATGCTTTGCCATTAATGCGTGGCTGACCCTGACGATGATGTGAGGACCAGAAAGAGCTTTCAAAGAATTTACCAGAAACCATTTCAGGGGAGGTTGTGTGTTGTAAATCCTTAAATAATGGGATGGAGGGAATTAGATTAGATAATGGTTTGCAGAAACCGGGCACGATTCCCCATTGAGGATCTTGAGATCATTAGAAACATAGCGTGGTGAGGCGAGGCCCCCGCGCGTCCTTCTCCCAGCAACCGACGAGTGAGTTTACAACCTGGAAAACGAGATTATTGAAGGGTTGGTTTTACACACCGCCGTAACGAGCGGCGTTAGGGAGCGAAACGGGGCCCTGTTACATCCAAAGGTGCCTTGTAAAGCCGCAGCGGTTCCTGGAGGAGCAGCCTGGGTCGAAGATGCCCGCTGGACCCAGCACCCGTTGCAGTAGTTCCTGGGCACCTTGCAGCTTTGGCATGGGTGTCTTGAGCAGTCCTGTGCCCCTGCTGAGCTCACCCCAGCTTAGGGAGCCACTTCGGGGGGGCTTCTAGTGGCTATAGCAAGGGAGGTGGTGTCCTATCATGCTTTCATAATCTACCCTGATGTATGTCTGACTCTCTGCTCCTGCCATGAGTTGTCCTAAAGCTGTTGGCAGGTTTCTAGGGGGCCCCCTCCCCGCCAGCTCCCCAGCCCGTGGATGTGGCCGCTGAGCTATTTCACAGGGAGATGCTGGCGCGTGGGGCTGTTTGCTGCCTCCCCACTCCAGCAATGCTTTTCATTTGCTTGCTACCTCCTCTGGTTTGCCCTGTGCTGGAGGGATGGGGGTGGGTGAGCTTTAGGGAGGCTGGTGGCTTCCCGTGACAGATCTGCTTTTATCATCTGGGGCACGTGCTGGGTTTTCCACAGACGTTTGGAGATGGTGCCTGCTGCAAAGAACCGGGGAGCTGGGCAAACAGCGTTAAACCGCTCTCCTTTGAGAGGGCAGGCATGGGGAAAAAAAAAAAAAAAAAAAAAAAAGTGTTTCGCCTGAGGCAAAAAAGTATTTCCCAAATCCAATATCTATGCAATGAGGAGTCCTGCAGTGGGAATTGCGCATCCTTTCGTGGGGCAGCGCTTGCAGGGAAAGCAGTCAGCGGCCAGGATGCCTCGAGCCCTAATAATAGTCTTGCTGGCTGCCTGGGGCAGGGCACCGGTGCTTAAAAGATCAAATCTAGTGGCTGATATTTGGCTGCCTGTTGATGTCGGTGTAGTAGATCATGTCCGGCTTGTCCGTCTGTCCTGGGGCTGCCTGGCACATGTCTGGGTCGGTGATGTTTTCAGGATGACAGTGCTTGACACCAGGGAAGGTGTAGATCCAGATTAGCGTTGGTTTTGTGTGTGTTTTTTGCATCTCCACATTTCACTTTCTCCAGCAGAAGGACAGAGTTCAAAGGGGCTCTGGCCTTCCTGGAATAGGAAATGGCAGGATCCACCCTGGAGCCTTTTCTCCTCTTACCCAGAAGGGTCCCACCCCAGCTGAGAAGCCCTAAATCCAGCTGGGTGTGGAAATGGGGGTGGAAAGGTCCGTGTAAGGACCGTGCTTCATTCCTACCACTCACTCCAGTGCTGGTCATTCCCCAGCACGTGTGAGGTTGTGCTCGATCTGGGTCTGAGCTTGAGGTTTGTCTTTATTCTCCATTAGAAAGGGAGGAAAAGAAATTCAGGAGGCCCCAGTGAGATGGGTTTGAAGCAGGGCGGCTCTTGCTCCACGGAGCAGGCGCCGGCGTCCAATTTTCTGTCTCACTTTGTTTAATGGACCTTCGAACCCGTTGCGGAGCCGAGATTGCACAGGAGAACGCCCCGCCGACGGATTGCAGGGTCTTGCTTAACCCAGCGCTGCCGGGTTTCTCCCCACAGTTTACATGTGAGGTCTCAGCTTCACCTTTTCACCAGTGGGACGCTCCCCGGAGTGGGGAGCATTCCTTTGGGGGTGAGTTTGACTCAGCCTTGTAGGTGATTTCTGGTGACGTGTAGGTAGAGGTGGGAAGTACCTTGTGATGGCTCCAAGGATGGAGAGGTTGCTTTGAACTGTGTGCTAGAAATAAGTCCCCTGCTTTCTCCCTCTCAGGAGGTGGCTTAGAGGCACTTTTCCACAGTGGTGACACACAAGTCACTCTTTATCTTAACCACCCTGGGAGGTATCAGCTCAGAAGGTGTTCAATGGGTTGGCAGGTGGCATCATTAGGTTTCAGTGGTAACACACTGTGGAAGTAAGCAGGGAGACTTGCTCAGTGGTTGATTCCCTAACCAGAGGCTTCATATTGCTTTGATTTTGACTCTGTTCATCTCAGATGGTTTTTCTCCTGGTGGGTGTGCCTTCCCCACAGGCTTTCACAGTGGACTTGAGCAGGTGCAGGCTTTGGTTTTCTGCCTGTGAATACATGGCCTCCTGGTGTGGGGTGACAACACCGCCGTGTCTTGGCTTTGTGTGAGTCCTTTCCCACCTCTGCATTACACAGAGGGACAGTGGAGGCACCTGAGGGAGTAGGTGGATTTACTGTAGAAATCAAGGCACGGTGGCTGGGTGTGCTGCATCCATGGCCATGTGCCCACCACCCCTGCCCAGTGGGTCACATCTCCGCCCAGCTTTGGGGACCACTGGTCCCAGAGGCAGCGAGCACCCATCATGGATTTTTTTTTTTCTTCTGGGAAACAGGACCAATGAAACACAACATCCATGTTTGCAAGACAACTCTGGAAGAGGAGGTGTGGAGGTGCTCGGGATGCAGCTTGCGATGGGGCTGGGGCGAGTTTTGGAGGCTTGGAGTCCCCTTCTCACTCATGCTGCTGGGAAAGGCTGTTTTTATCCGGCATTTTCCACCTCTCTGGAGGGTGAGGGGTCCCCCCGGCCTGCCCCAGCCGCCAGCAGGGCTGTGCAGGCAGGAGGCGGGCAGGGAAAAGGAAAGGAGGAGAGGATAACGCCCCGGCTGCGGGCCTTGGCCATTTCTGGATGAGTAGGTCATCTGGGTGTGGGAGGAGAGCCGGTGTCCAAGCCAGCCCGGAGAGGCTGAGGTTGGGTGTATGTGCGATTTGGGGGAAAGTGAGAAGAGATTTCTTAGACGAGAGGAATGCGAGTTTCCTCCTTCGCATATGTCTCCTGTTCTTCCAGTTTGCAACAAAAGTCATCAAATTGCCCAAGACCTGGCAGCAAGGACAGCCCGAGAACAGCCCACAAATCACAGGAAAGCATCTCCCCTCCTCCCTGCCTGCCTCCAGATACTTGTGCATCAGGAACCACTTTAATCCCCCTTTGGGTGATAAAACTCCTGCCCCTTCCTGAGGCCGGACGGCTGCACAGCCCAGAGCCTCCGGAGCTTGTGCAAGCTTTGGCACCAGTCCTGGCAGGTTAGAAATCTGGGTTTCCCTTTAATTGGCTGTCCTGGGAAGAACTAGGGTGCTCCAACATCAGGGGTGGCAGCAGCTATTTGGAGGACCACCGTGATGTGGCTGGTGTGACTTTCCTTGTCCCCAGGCAGTGGGGACAAGTGGCAATGACTCAGGTCCTACTTGGTCCACCTGAATTACTGGGCACTGGGAGAGGAGACAGCAGCTCCCAAGGATGCCCAGCCATGGGGCATCAGAGTTTGGGGGTGTAGGGCTCCAGCTGAGAGGCTGAAGAGCAGTTGCGTCTCAGGATGAAGGGTGCTCTTAACAAGCCTGGCCATTTCCTTGCAATTCTGCCAGCTGCTGGGGCTTTTTTGGCAGAAAGAGCTGTTGGTGAATAGAGCTGCAGAGATCAGGTGAGCCTTTCTGAGCTCCCCTGTTCACCCCGTACATCATGGGGATGGGCAAAGTCCCTCCTGCCTTTGTCATTACAAGGTTAGGATTGCTGCTGAAGGGGTGTTTCATGCTGTTTCAACTGTCTCACTTGAGGCTCCAGAGCCTCAGGGATGTTATTTTTTCCTACAAGGCACTACCCCACCCTACCAGCATGACCTTCAGATCGCCAGTGTGCGGTGCTGGTCCTTCTTCAGCTCTTCCGATGAAATCTTGCAGATTGCCCCACTCTGAGCCGCTCACGGACAAGACTTGGTTTGCAGGGGACCCAGTGGGCTTCCTTTGCCTGCCCAACACTCTGCTCCCACACCAAGCTACTTCTTTGCTTCCCTGTTCCCACCTTCCTCTTCCCATCACAGCATCTGCTCTGGATGTGTTTCCCGTGGACTGCAGAAGCTATGGTTTTCCAAGCTGAATTTCCTTTGGGTTGGTTTTGGTTTTTTTTTTTGATCTCTCCAGGGTCCCCCTTCAGATTGTTTTGCTCTATTCCATCCTGTCCAGTTTATTAGCTCCTACTACTGTTATTAATATGCTAATTAGTCCCTAATTGCAGTTGCCAATGAAGATGTCAGATAGGGCTGATACTAACCATGATCTTTCACACCATTATTTTTCTCTAAATTCTGCAGAATACTCCGTACCTCTCCCATCATCTTGATTATTTTATCTGGTTTGGTTTCACAGAGGGATGCTCACGCCTGTGTGAATGTGATTGCTCCCCTAGTAAAGACTCGCTGAGAAGCCGCATAGGGTGGTTTATGAAACCCCCAGGGCCAGGCTGCCGATGGGTGTAGCTCTGGGAGGTGTTTCATGGCTGGTCCCAAGGTCTCATCTCAAAGGCAGGATGCGTGCTTTGCTTTCCGTGGCAGCCCCCTTGGGAGGCAGAAGCAAAAGGACTTTGGAAAGTTTAAGAGTGACATTTGCCATCCCGCCTATACACTCAACCCTCTGGCTGCTCGGGTGTTGTGCAAAGGTCTTCCATGCCTATAAATAGGCAGAGAGGTAGGCAAAGAGATGGTGAGATGGGATGAAGACAGGCGGCGAGCCAGCGTTGGCCGGTATCTGGAGCTCTCATCGCCTTCGTGCGCAGAAGAGGTGCAGTTTGTTCCGGCCAAGCTGCTCTCATCAGGCAAAGTTTGCCCCCGCAGAGCCTATTTTTGAACACACACACACACACACACGCACCCTTTGGTTACCTTTTGGAGGTGCCACAAAGAACCAGGACCAGCTTATGGCGAAGTGCCGCGGCGCTGCTGCGGGACATCGAGCCACGTGCTTCGAATAGCTCTGTGCAGACGTGGCCTATGGAGATGAAATGTGGCTCTTGACTGATTGCGAATAAATCAGGGTCAGGAGCTTGAATGCCGGCCAAGAAACCCAAAGGGATAAAATATAGCCTCTCTACAGACTGTTAGCAAACAGCACGTGGGCTGAGATCTGCTAGATAAATTTATGCGCTGTGAATTGTTCACCCAGCTGTAGTGAAGGATGGACAGACCCACGGAGAACTAATAACCATATGTGGTTGGACATGCCTTCAGTGCTGACCTTTAGAGGGTTCAGCATGGCTGGGAGGTGACACGGTGACGTCTTCTTAGGGATGTCACTAGGAGGGAATGGATGCACGTGTTGCTCGACGCGAGGGAGGGGGACTCAGGCTGCCTCTGCCCTGCATGTCCAGGACACAGGCTGGCAAAATAAATTAATACTCCTGACCTTGGTTTTCCCATCATGTCATTTGAAATGAATTGAGGATGAATACTGGCCTCTTCGCCTTTGCCTGCTCATTTCTGAGCTTGTGGGACTCACTGGCCTGAGAGCCCATCCCTGATGCAGCCCTGGGAGATCGGTTTAAAATGGGAGGAGATAATGGGGAAATAGTGAAAAGGCGGGATTCTTCCCCAATCCCAGGGGGTGGCCACAGGGCCTCCAGCACCCGCTGTCACCCATTTTATTTGAACACCAGGAGCTGGCAGCAGTGCCCCAGCCACAGGGGCTGCCTCCTCTTGCTTGCCCCAAAGCCCTTGTAGCTGCAAAGAGAAACATCGCCTTCACGTTGGGATGAAATGTCCTGGCGGCAGAACCAGCTCCAGGCAGACCAACTTAATGAGCCTTTGGGCTTGGTTCAACTGCTTTAAACCGGAGAGATGGGCCTGAGCCCAAAGCGTGGAGCCAAATGGCCTCGTACTCATCCAAGCTGCAGACAAGCGTGAGCGGTTTGTGGCTGGTCCCTCCTTTCTCTAACCAGGCATCTGCTTCCCGCCCTCCGCCCCGGGACACTGGATGTGTGCGTGTTGTCATCGGATGGGACCAGCTTATATATTGACATCTTGTATGTCAACACCTTATATATCAACATTTCTGTCCTGGCTTTAGCTCATTTTGGGGGGGGGTGGGACCCAGCACCCCTGTGGGTACCAGACCCTGTGCCCCAGGTCTGGCTATGGGAGGGCAGCCTGTCTCTTTCCTTGTCTCATTTTCCCCCAGCGCTGCAGGGGGGGGCCTGAAAGGCCTTTAGAAAGGCCTTTAGAAAGGCCTGCAGTGACAGGACGAGGGGCAATGGCTTCAAGCTGGAAGGGAACAGATTTAGATTGGAGATTAGGAGAGGGTTCTTTACTGTGAGGGTGGTGGAGCACTGGAACAGGTTGCCCAGGGAGGTGGTTGAGGCCCCTTCCCTGGAGATATTCAAGGAGAGGCTTGACGAGGCCCTGGGCAACCTGGTCTAGTTGGGGGTGTCCCTGCTGACTGCGGGGAGGTCAGACTAGATGATCTTTGGAGGTCCCTTCCGGCCTGGGCAATTCTATGATTCTATGAATTCCCCTGGCTGAGATTCAGGGAAATGGGGGGAAAATAATACCCCATGGTTTGGGGGAAAAAGCATTTCTTCCAGATGCTGGGCCACTCCTGGGCTGTGCTGGGCAACCCGCCTTCCCTAAGCTTCGAGGGTATCGAGAGGGCTGTGGACTATCTGTTTGCTGGGATTTGCAGCATTGTTTTGAGGTTGAGAGCTGGATAAAGAGGCTTTTCCCAGGCTGGGCGTCCCTGGCAGCCTGGTAGTCCTCTCTGGGGTGGACTGGTCGCTAGCCATGCTCAGCGTCTCTCCTGCACTATTGCAGCAGGGAAGTCCACGTCTCGGCCCCAGCAGACTGCAGATGGGGACTCCCACCTTGGTGGCTAATCCAGCAGTCCCCCCCTTTACCGCCCCCCCTGCGTCTTTGCCTTGGGCTGTGACTTTTGACACGGGCAGGACACATTTAGCAGTGTGCTCTGAATGCTCCGCCAGTGGTGATCCAGAGGGTTGTGAGCTGTGGGGCTGTGTCACAGCTCCTGCCAGAGTGACACCAGAGCTGGCATCACCATCCCAGCCATTGCAGGGGACCCTCGTCCCAGCAGATGCCAGGGGCAGGTAAGAGCCACCAACAGCTGATGTGGCTCTCCATGTGCAGGGAGAAGGATCCTCACCGTGACTGGTGATTCAGTATTCTCATTTGGTTTTTTTCAAAGTTATTTAGACTGCATCGGAGCAAAGAGCAGCAAGTTTTTAACACTGACTGATTTTTCCTCTGAGATGTCTTTCCTTGCTCCCTGTGGCAATGAGGATTTTGACAAAGCCTCCCAAGGAAACCACAAATATAACCCAGAGCAATGCAATCAGTGTGAAAAAGCGTGATGTGGTGCTTAGGTTGGACGTGCCCATTTCTTTTGGTGAGGCAGCTTGGGAAAGCCCAGCACTACACAGGCAAACCCTAAAGACATTTTGAGGGAAAAGAAAAAAGAAAAAAAAGAAAAACTTCCTTTTTTTTTTTTTTTTTTTTTCTTCATTTAAAGGATGTGATTTTGCAAGCAGCTGTCATGGTGGTCCTTTGCTCTGTGGCCAAACAGCTCAGTGTGTACTCCTTTATCATCAGGGTCTAGTCCATCCCTTAAAAAAAAGCATCTGCCAGCTTTTCCAGAGAGCAAATGTTGCCAGGGCAGGCAGGAGAAGTGTGCCCACGCTGCTGCCCAAATCTGCTTGCTTATCACACACCAAGCAAAAGAGCAGAGCTAGAAGTGACTGCCCAACACCTGAGTACAGGGAGAGGGGTGTCTTTCTTACCCCAGCCCTGCCCCAACCAGCTGGTGTGTTTAGTGTTTCAGTGAAAGAAATGAGACTTCTGCTGGGGATGGGTGGCTTTAGGGGTTAATTATCTAACCTACTACCTGGACACATTTGTTACTCCCGTTGGTGGCATTTGCGGTCTCCCTTTGTTGCAATCATTAGGTTCCAGAGTGAACAATAGGCACGGGGTAGTTTACACTTGTCTTAAATATGAAGGGACTCCCCAGCTTTAATTGAATACCCTTCAAAGATGGTGCTTTCTAGCTGGGAAGTTTAGCAGCATCATTTTTGCTGTTGTGTTCCAGAGGGTACTGCTGGAGGTTTGCAGAGCCCTGCCTGGATGTTGGTGCCCCGTGGGCTCCTGTCCTATGGGCTTCATCTATTAGCACGTGTTTTGGGGCCAGGAGAACCTTCTTCTGGCTGAAGGCGTTGAGCCGTCTTCCGCGAGGGGTTCGCAGCTAATTGGTACAATCAATATTTGTTTTGCAAATGCAATTGGAGGGAAAGAGAGATTGAGCGCGCCAGAAATTCAATTGACCTGTAAAAACAGATACTGTGTAAAGGGAATCCTTTCCCTGCCAAGCAAATATTTAGAAAGGAGAAGCAATAAAATGAATAAGCAACAAAGTAATATCCTGCCTCCCCGGCTGCAGGAGGCTGCTGGGAAGGGCTGCTGCCCCCAACGCTGTGATAACCCCGAGCAGACGAGTGGTAGGAGCCTGTTTCCTAGAGAAAGCATGTTTGCTTTTACCATCTAATCCATCAAAAGCTCACCCCGGTGCCTCGGCAGCGCTGGTACCCGTCTCAGGTAGCCCAGCAAGCTGGGTACCAGCCCCACATCCCTACAGCAGTGACTGCAGCATGAGCCTGGTGGTGGTACAGGGGGTTTTCCTGCCCCTTTGTCTCTCCTCGTAGGGGTCTCTGTTCCTGAATCCCTGCGCAGCCTCCTCCGGTGCCCCAGTGATGGGAGCACACTGGGGAGGTCTGTGAGGGGCACGGGTGCTGTGGGGTGCAAGGGGCGTATGGGGTAGAGCATCAATGGTTCGTGTCTGGAAGGAAATTCCAGTGCACCTTGGTGAGGAAATCAAAATGGATAAGGAAAAAAAAAAACCCCAAAGGGTTTTTTTCAGATCAGAACGCTCCAGAAAAATGTTTTGGGTAGGGAGAGATGGGGTCCAGCCAGAGCTTTTGCCAAGTGGGAGCAGAGTGCTGGGGTTTCTCTTTTTCAGGTTGTTCAGTATCCCTGGGCACAGCCCATTGGTACCCCAGTGACTTGAAACAGAAAGATGTGCTTGAGCTTGTGTCTGAATTGAAAAACCTCTGTGGAAAACAAAGATTTTTCAGGAAAAAAAGCCCATATAACGCATGTACATACGTGTCTTTACAAATATATATATATATATATAAAAAAAACAATAGAGCAAGTAGAAGGAAGGGAAATTATTTTATGGGAAAAATCCCAACGAGCTCCGGCACTGAGCACCTTTAGGCCAGTTCGGAGCCTTCTGAGCATCTTCCCCCCATGATGGATACTGATCCCTCCTACTCATGTCAGGATCTGAGAGGACTTCTCATTTACTGACATCAATTAGAACCTTTTTTGGGGATGTTCTTGGCTACCAAAGCCACCTTGAAGTGCAGTCACTACACAGAAATCAAAAAGAGATTTAGATTTGCATTGGTGTAATACTGAATTTTCAAGAGAACGTTGGCTAAAAACATGGGCTTCCCTCCCAAACTTCCCCAGACCGAGGAGGAAAAACCTCTAGAGAAGCAAGTGAATTTTAAACACTTGGTAAGTTTTTCTGAGGTTTTATCCCTGCTTATTAAGAGACTGAGCTCCTCTAGGATGCTCAATACCTTTGGGGAGCTGATGCTCAGACCCAGGAAAGGCAGAGCAGCTCCGCATCTCCACACGAGATGTCATTTGGGAGCAAGTGGCTTGCTGGCATCCCTGTCGATGAGCTGCCCATCCTGGCTGCCCATTGCCAGGCTGACTCTGCCGATACGTCCCTGGGCCACCGATGGCATGAGAAAACCCCCTGTGCGCCGTCATCTGTTAGTGCAGCCCTGTCTTGAGTGCCATCGAGGTTACAAAATGTGCCCCAAGCATTCTTTTTCTCCTGAAACCTCAGCCCAAGAGCGCACGCTAGAAGAGAGCTGCAACATGAACTCAGTGGAGGAGGCGGAGGGGGGAAAAGATGGCTTAAATTTAATGTCTTTTTAGATGAATATTTCCCTTCATTCCAGAGCATATTCCTCTGGCATTTCCAGCGCTCTTGTTTAGCTGAGTAGTTAACAAACTTCATCGAAACACATGTTATAGTGCTCTCTAGTGCACGGAGCTATGAATGAAGGATGCCTCTTTTGAGATATCTCGATGTGCAGCGCAGCTTTTGCTCCGGAGCAGCCCGTTAAACCGCAACAGCTGCTTCCCATTGTGGAAATGCTATTGAAAAAAAAAAAAAAAAAAACCACAACAAAACCCCATCCCAACAACTTGGCAACACGCACAGATGATATTTATGCAGAACCCTGCGTGAGGGTGAGCTGGGGCACAGGGAAATAAAAGATAAGGCAAGAAATAACCCAGCCGGGAGACTGATATCTCCCCGCCGGCAGCGCCCGGTTTGCTCCCGCCGATCTCTGTTTGCCGAGCTGGGCTGAAGCAGCTGGTCTCTGCGTCCGACTTAAGTTTGCTCTGTTTAGCTTTTATACAGCCGAGCGATTTTTATAGCCACCGGAGCGCCGGGAAGCTCGACAGGATATTGGTGGCCTCCTAATGAGAGTTTTGCCGTGTTGGCACGTCGGCACGAACGCCCCGTGAATTTTAAACGCCTGGGAAACAGCCTCTCCTGCGGCCCCATCCCCGGAGCCCTTGGGGGGAACCTGGGTTTTCTGTTTAATAAAGGAAAAGGCAAGCCTTGGTAGTAGCCTAGGAGACTCGAGAGCAGCCGGGAGCCCCAGCGTCAGGGCTGGACCCAGTGCACATCCACCCGTACCGACCTCGATGGTGATGCTCCGGGAAAGCCCTCCAAAAGCCAAGGGAGCCTGTGCTGCCCTGGGCAGTTGGGGATTTGAATCATCCTGAGCGTGAGGTCGGACTGGTGGGACCAGGCTGGATGTGGACTTGGTCCCCTGGATTTGCCTGATCCCTTTTTGAACTTGGCATAAGGTGGATATAAATTTATGGCATCACTGGAGGTCCCCAGCCCTTCCTCTGCTGGGAGCGGGGCTGGCTTGGATGCTCGATCAGATTGTTCAGGGCTGAGGCAAGTCCAGTGCTGGCTATCCCCGAGGAAGGAGATTTCACAACTTCTCCACTTGATCTGAATGCACTTTGTTTTCCTTTTTTTTTTTTTTGTTTGTAACCCACCTTTTGAAATTCGGAATGGAAAATAGAAAGATTTTAATTGTTGGTTTTCTTTCTATTTTCATTTTCCGTCACAGGAGGTTTACAAAAAAATCAGAGGCAAATGTAATGACTTGTAAGAGGGGGTACCCTAAGCTGGAACAGAATGAAAATTGTTCCTCCCCCCACAGTGGTAAAGCACATCGAAAAAACAGCAGGTGTATAAAATCCCCAAAGGGGTAGGAAAACCAGCCTGCAGGATTTTTTAGCCAGGATTTCTGTTTCTTGTAAAGCCAAAAAAAAAAAAAAAAAAAAAAAAGTTTCAAGATCATCACGTTTTATCCACAAAATGAAAGACACAAACAGCATTTCCTTCTCTCCTAGTTATTCCTGACCTGCTTAAAAGCCAGCCAAATCAGGGTGGTGGCGGCGATGGCACATCCTCTTGCTCCTGGTGACTCTGCTTTTCCATCATTTGCCTCCCCATTAATCTCAGTACAAACAAAGGCTCTGAAGAGACAAGCTGAAAAGCTCCTGGGGGTACGTTTAAATCAGTCCTTTCTAATAATGTCTGTCGACCTCTCTGTGGAAGCACTGCTCCCCAAGGAAAGGACATGGAGCCGCGGCAGCGTGCTGAAATATGGTGGGGTGTAATTAATTCTGACCTCTGGCTCCCGCTCACTCACTCTCAATATTAAATTTGACTAGTGATATTGTGGTTTTTCAATTATCCTTGTTTTCTTGGGGGCATGGTGTGGGAGGAGGGGGTCGCTGCTTGAAATTTGGCTTGGTGGGAGATGCATCGGCTGGGATGCAGAACTGCCATGCCATGGGCTGGGACCAATCCTTGAATCATGTCCATTGGGATGCTCCTGAAGTCAGTAGAGGGTTTTTATCAGACTCTCCGATGGCCTGGAGGAGACTCAGAGCCATCAGCTCCTATAGGACCTTGTTGGTGAAAGTCTTCTTAGTATATCCTTGATCAGAAATAGAGCAACTTAAAGCAGCTTTAGAAGCCGTGCACTTGCTTGACCTTTTATTTTGGTGTAGAGAAGGCTTGAGGGTTGCTAGTGTATTTTGGCAGCGGCTGTTTGCTTGGAAGGCTTCGTTTGTCTGTTTGTTTAACCCTGTCATTCTCGCAGTGCCCCCGTGTGTCCCGTGTGGTCTCTCTGGAGTGTCCGGGGGGTGTTAAGTGACCACTTTTGGACCTTGTCCAGGAGACAAGAATGAAGGTGCCCTTTCCTGGGAAGGCTCAGATGGTTCGTGTGTGGCAGAAGGAGGGTTAAACAGCCCAGCACCTGCCGCCTCCTCCTCTGCTGTCCCCCTTTCTCCTTTGCTGCCACCTCCCCAGCACTCTCCTGTCACCAGCATCCTCTGCCATGGCACCAGGCATCGGGAGGGGTCATGGATGCTGCTTAGGTGCCAGTGAGCAAGGGCAGGAGCTCATTTAGTGATGCTCCTGCAGGACGCCCATGTATGGACTCCTCCAGTTTAAGCCCTCCAAAGCCTCCAGAGTCTTTGGACGGGTCTGTCCCCTCCTCCATGCCCCGCAATCCCCAACAGTGACTCCAAAAAGCAAGCTGTGCTTGTTGGCATCTCACTACTGTGACAGGCTCTCCGAGGCCAGAAAGTGTGCAGGGCTGGGGTGCGTGACAGAATGGGATGCTGGATGGGATAGGACCTCTGGGTTTGGACCCTGAGAGAGTTGGGTTGGGTGAAGAAAGGTGAAAAGCAGGACTCTCAGGCTTCACCTCCCTTCCTTGCTTTCCCTGGCCTCCTAGAGAACACAGCCACTGGCCGACTGCTCAGGGGTAGATTTGCAAGAGGCCAAGGGTTCACTTTTTAGAGTCCCCATCCCCGGTTGCCAGCAGTGGCTCGGCTGGACTCCAGGGAGAACTCATGCCCCAGGGCCATGGAGGTGAGTTCACATCAGCCCCCAGGATGAAATAAGCCCATTTCAGCCCGGTTGCCATGTCCCCTTGAAACGTCGGAAGATGCATTCAGGCAGCAGGAATGAGAAGGGCTTGAGCCGGGGTTGGAGGGGGTGGGGGGGGAGGAGAAGGGAAATTAAAAAAAAAAAAAAAAAAAAGAAAAACCCCCTTGCTGCAAAGGGGTTGCACCATTAGCTAATCTGACAGTCTGGACCGTATGTGCTCATGGTATGGACTGCTGTAGAAGACTAAATACAAAGTAATATCCTGAAGAAGGGAAAATAAAAAAAAAAAAAAAAAAAGGAAAACGCCACTTGCTGCAAAGTGAGCGAATTCTCCAATAAACCCGAATCTGCTGAGAATACATTTTACAAACATGCAGCGAAGTTGGCCGCTTTTGTTTGGGCGTTTGTTAAGCATTAACTAAAGAATGCCATGGTCCAGCCTGCTCGGTGTGAAACCTAATTCTCCCCCTTTCTGGAGCCATGGCATGGAGTGCTCAATTTTTTTCTCTCTGTAGGACTGCAGCCTTCTGGTACTCCAGCCAAAAAACACTCATATTTTAGCAAGCTTAGCCCCGGCCCCGTTGCCAGGCAGTAAAGCGAACACTTGTCCGCTTCGGGGGGAGGGAGCCAGGAGCTGAGGAAGGGTCAGAAGAACAGCCCCAGGGAAAACATCCCTCCTCCGTCCCACCAGAGAGCTCTCTGAGAGCTTGGGATGTGTGGGGAGGGAAGGCAAGGGTGGCTGTGGGTGCTCTCCTCTGACAGCCTTGGGAGCCTGGAGACCTGGGGTGGGTTTGGAGGTCCCCAGGAATTGCTGGTGCTGGGTTGCCCTCCAAAATGTTCTCATCCCCAGGATACGTGAGCCTCCTCTCTGCAGTGCTGAGATGGACTCAGCCCTTTCCTAGTAGCTTCCATGGCCTCTGCACCCCTCCTGCCCGGGGCCGAGGATCAATGTGATCCCCCCATTGCTGCGGCCGGGGGATGCTCTTGCATCAACCCCCCCAACGCTGGGGGGGTTGCATTCATCCCCCTTCCTGCTCGGCCACGATCCATGCCCCATGCCTCACCCTGTTGTCCCACGAGGGCCGGAGGAGGGGACAGGGTGATGTGAGCCCAGCAGCAGCAGGAGAGCAACTCGTTCCCAAGCCATGGGTGCAGGACTGACAGCGACTGGCATTTTTCCACTGCCAGCCCGTCAGCGACCTGGTGCTGCCATCCCCCCCCTTCCGACGAGTGACAGTGAGTGAGAAGATGAGCTGGTGCCAAAACAACTCAATCCGGCATCCCCGCTCCCCACAGAGGCCTATGATCTCACTGCCGGCGCCCACCTCCTCCTCCCCTCAGTCCGGGCACAGTCATCAGCTCATCTCCACACCAAGGTGGTGGCTCCAGGGGAGGATCATGGCTTTGCTCCCCGGAGAGCTGTCGGTTGGGGATGGCTGGAGCTCCTTGCCCCTCTGATGGATCAGTCGGGGGTCTGCTTAATCACAGAAGAATCTTCTAGGTTGGAAGGGACCTTAAAGATCATCTTGTCCAACCGTCAACCTAATTTTGACAAAAATAAACACCCACACAACAAACAAAAAAGCAACACCATCACTAAACCATATCTCCCAGCACTACATCAACCCGTCTTTTGAACACCTCCAGGGAAGGTGCCTCAACCACCTCCCGGGGCAGCCCATTCCAATGTCTGATAACCCTTTCGGTGAAAAAATTTTTCCTGATATCCAGCCTGAACCTCCCCTGGCGTAACTTAATCTCCTCCTGGGCCACGGTGAGAGCAGGAGATGAGTTGGCCTGGGGGTCACTCGGGGGGGCTGCCCCTGCCCCTCTCACCACATCCCTGGGCCAGGCTGGCGCAGGCAGGGAGGAGAGCATCTCTCAGCTGGGCAGAGCTGCCTTGCCTTACCCGCTGCGTGAACCAGGGCTCCGTGTGGCGTTTGAGATTGGTCCATCAGTATTTAATATCAGCATCCCTGACTTGTCGCACCCCCCCTCCTCCTCCTTGCCCCCCGGGGGGGCTCTGAAGGGCCGTGTTTGTATGCTGTGCACGCAGACAGACAGCAGCCGGGAAGCGCCTGTCAATCATGGCCCCTTTCAGCCTGTCACCTCAAAATAAAGGGAGAAAGAGGGGGTGGTGGCTCCGATGGGAAGCCGGGGCTGCCCGCCCCGCTCCCCTTCCATCGGGGCAGGAAGGGACATGGGATGCGCCGCCCCAAAGGTGGCTTCAGCCACATGTCGAAATTTCTAGTTTTTAGTGATGCTGCGTGGATGGGAGACCCCGAAGCGGAGGTCTGGGCTGGCTTTCTGGAGGAAAAGGAATTGCGCAGAGAAGTGGGACTGTGTCCCAGGGGAAAGGGGGGGGGATGTCTGTAACACCGGCGACCTCACTCGGGGGTCTTCCACCAGAAATGTTGCACTTTTGGAAATGGCAAAATGTTTTGTTTCAAGATTTTCTTGAAACTCATCACCACCGCCTTTCTGTTTCAAAACTGCAGATTGTCATTTCAAAAGGGACCTAAATTTTTTTAAAAAATATTTTAATGCGGATTAATCAATATAGGAACATCTAAATGTTGTGATAAAAATTGCTTGCATCGCCGTATTTTTGTGCCCATTCTTCCTAAGTTGAGCGGGTTTGTTTTCATTTCCAAATATTCTCTGTCAGTGCTTCACTGAGGCTTTTACTGAGCTGGGTTTCCTCCGAGCATCACAGCACCGAGCGGGTCACCCCGTCCTGTGCCCTCTTCCTGCCAGCTTTGTATGTGGCTGAACAAACCCAGAGGCTGCCAGCCAGGCCTTATGTAGCTTTTGAACCTCAAGCTATGGAGAGAGAAAAGAAATCAGTAAGAACTAAAGCCCGCAGCATCTGTAGGATGACAGAAATTAAGGTGCTCACATTGCAATTTAGAGATTGGTAACTTGTTCTTGGTTTAAAACCTGTTGGAAGTCCCTGGGCAGAGCTCGTCCTTCTTCTTTTCTGTGCATCCTTCTGTAAAGAAACGTAATCTCAACTTTGTAGTTGCAGGAAGGCATAAAGAAGCAGAGAGGGGAGAAAAGATGGCATTTGCTCTGCTGCTTGCAGCAAGAGCGAGCTGGGCACAGAGCTGGAGATCCCAGAGATGGAGGAAAACATCTCTGGATCCAGGGTGGTGTGTCTTGCTCAGGCAAAAATGTTAAATTAATTGCTAGATCTGGTGCTGGAACGAAATTTTCTTTCAGCCCCATTATGGGCTGACCAGGGGTGTTTCAGTTGGGTTATCCATGCAAGGGTTATCCATGCTGGAGTTATTCTCAGTGGGGTTACTTCTGTGTGGGGTTATTCCCGAGTGGGATTACCCATGCGTGGGATTATATGTGTGTATGGGGGGGATTATCCATGTATGCTCTTCCTCCCCAGTCCCTGTAGAGGAGCTGGTACTGTCCAGGACTGTAGGGATCTGGGACATCAGCGATGCCCTTTGCTCTCTCCCCATTACTACCTGTGGCAGGCTGCAGATTTTACGTCTGTGACCTTTTAGTGCCTAAAATCTGGGTTTATTGTGGCTTTTTATGGGTTCATACTGTGGCAGAGCTTTTACGGGGATTTCTCTGCATCTCAGGTTGCCCACGGATGGGGGAGTCCTGCACTGGGCAGTGAAAGATGCCTGGTCTGTCTGGAGTTCCTCAGAGGGAGCTGTTGGGAACTCAGCAGTTTGGAAATAAAGTCATTTATTCAGCGACCTAAGTACGGCTTTAAGTGTCTAATATTAGGCAGCCTAACGTAAATCTCACACCTTCCTGTTTTAAAACGTGCTTTGGGCTTGGAAACATCCATCGCTCGGCTGGTGCTGCTGTGCCTAATTGGCAAAGGTTTATGGCTCTCTAATCAGTGCCCTGGAAGTAGAGATTTTGGGCACATTCATTCGTAAAGATTAGATAGCAGTAACATAATAGCTTATCAATATTTTATTACTGAGAGCAGTTAGTAATCCCAACAGGTAGGGCTTAAACTTCATTTAAACAGGATGAGAATGTGTTACCAGATGAATACAAATTGCCTCCACTTTGACTTAAAAGAGACATAATTAAAGATGAAATGACTACAGAAATATTATCACAAGCCTGTGTTTCTCAGAGGTGGAACAAGAAAAAAATGACCCTTCAGAAGGGATACTTTCAAAGGAATATACATCCTTCTTCTCCCAAGGCAGTCACAGAGAGGTTGGAGACAGGCAGAGGTTGGAGACATATCTTAGAGACAGGCAGTTGTATGTAAACCTGGGAAATAGAAGTTGAATGTACAAAAATAAAAGCTACTTATGGCATTATCTGGAATTATAAAAACTCCCTAACTCCCACCTTTTATGTGATGATTTTCCCCTTTCTGTAGCGACAAGAGCGTTTCATAAAAGCTTTATCACACCCCTTTCCTACTTCTTGGGCTGAGGCTGGCTACAATTTGCTGAGGCACCCAGGATTTGGCTGGCACGAGGAGAGTGACGCACCCCCTCCCCATGCTCAATGCCACCATTTTGGGAAAACCCGGGAGGGAGTGGGCATGGCCCATGTGCCGGTGTGAAGTGTCCATGGGAGGACCCCAAGTTGGGAAGGAGCCAACGCCAGTAACGGGAGTTACATTTTGGGGGACCCAACCCTTCAAGCCCCTTGGCACCCAGCCCCAAAGGCTGGTGGGCACCGCTGGAGGGTGACAGTGTGCCCCGTCACCCTGCCAGCTGTGTGCACATCTGGCATGCAGCTGTTTGCCTCCGAAGCTTGATGCTGACGGGGTACCAGGAGGTGGTGTTGGTGGCTGACCCTGCCCGTTGGTGCGGGGAGGTGGGCATTATCCTCTACTCCTGCACGTGTCTGCCCTCCTGGCACCGGTGGGATGTTCTGCCTTGCTGGGGCTCACTGGCTTCATGCAGGCAAGCGCTGATCTCTGGTGAGATGGGCACAGATGCCACCAGCTGCTGCCGGCTCTCCTGGGCTCTCTGCCTGTCCCCCTCCGGCAGCTTGCACAGCTGACCCTCTCGTTTATCGGCTATTGGGCGACTGAAGTGGTGAAATGGAAAGGGTGAAATGAAGCCTGGCTGGGATTTCACGGGAGCAGAGGCTGTGTGGGGGCTGCAGCAAGACACATGCCCCTTTGCTGCTGGGGAGCTTTTGTTCAGCAGCATCCCTGGTGGTATAGAATCATAGAATGGTCAGAGTTGGTAGGGACCTTAAAGACCATCTAGTTCCAACCCCCCTGCCATGGGCAGGGACATCTCCCACCAGAGCAGGTTGCTCAAAGCCCCATCCAGCCTGGTCTTAAACACCTCCAGGGATGGGGCATCCACAGCTTCTCTGGGCAACCTGCTCCAGTGTCTCACCACCCTCAGAGTAATGAATTTCTTCCCAATATCTAATCTAAATCTCCCCTCTTCCAATTTAAAACCATTACCCCTTGTCCTTATGGGCACCTTTGTCTTGGGAGCTACCTCTGAGGCACGAAGACACGTGCTTTGTCCCCCCGTCTCCTTGTTTTATGAGCTATCAGGCTCATCGCAGAAACTTTTAGAGCTTTTTCCCATTTGCTGACGGTTTTGCTGCAAGGGTTTTGTGTACATCTGTTCCTCTCCTTGTTGGAATGTGGCTGACTCAGCACTTTTCATTTCCTCCGTGATAGCCAAAAAAAAAAAAGAAGGATTGAAAGCCCACGGGTGGCTGCAGGGCGGCCCTTCCCCTCCCCGGCCCTGCAGCCCCCTGGCCCCACGGGTCCCCCCCGGGGAGGACACAAGGGATGAGGACCACGGAGGTGGGACCCATCAGGGGCCGGTGGAGGGCTGGATGTGGTGCTCCCCACGTGGGTGCCCGGAGCATCCCCAGTCTGGGACATGGGTGATGCTCGGAGATAACCTTTGCAGGATGTGTGCTGACTTCTGATTTCTCTTTCTGGGCCAAAGTCATCAAGACAGGGGAATAATAATGTCCAGTTCCCACAGATATTTAGGATGAGGCTGGGTAAACATTGTTGGTTTTTTTTTTTCATTATGGGGCCCAAGCCAAAAAAACAGATATCTGGGGGTGGCGAAAAGGTTCTGGTTTGGTACCTTCAAACATTTCTACTGGGGGAAACATCCCGTTCTCTTAAAACATCCAGCCCAGGGTTTAGCTCCAGGTGCCTCCAAATCCTCTCAAGCCAACACTGGTGCTATCACCTCCACTCTGCTTGCCTTAGTGTCCCCAGCTGTGAATCATTGATCATGCTACTGAGCTTCTCAGCAAGGACATTTAAAGTCAGAGAAAGAAAAGCTCTGTTTCAACCTAAAGTGCTATTGCTGTCGTCATTATTATCAGCTTTTAAGTAGAAAGCCAGTGTGTTGAAACCTGGGAACCCTACAATTAGGGATGCCTCAAACACTGTCAAGGAACAAGCTGAGCTTTTTCTTTTCCTTTTGACACATCAACTCTTCAGTCTGTCACCGGCCTTAACCCAACACTTGCTGCCGTGGGGATTTTTATGATATATTTGATATATTAGACATTCCTGATGTGTTTGCGAGCAGGAACGGAGCTGTTCCAGTGACCGAGGCCAGAGGGTCTGGGTGGTTGTGGGTAACGGTCAGCGTGGGTGCTTTCTGCAGATGTTTGTTGAGAGGCATGGATGAGGTCGCTGGCCCCCTTGGCATCTCCATTATGTCCTCATGCCTAGGCATGATCTGGAGGCAGGTGGACGTGTAGGGTTTGCTTGATAAAACTCATGTAGATGTGCTGTGTCCTATGTCTTGTGGTGGTGGTGACTGGACTGTTGGGTTTGACGCCTGTTTGCTTTTCACACGGAGCATCCAGACGTTGGGGTTTTCATCCCTTGACTGCATTCATGGTTAGCACCTGGTAACACGTCAACCAAAACCGCTCAAGTTGATCCAAAGGCAGCATCCCCCATTGGCACAGGGCAAGCTTGCCGCAATCAAGCACCAACAGGATGACACGGTGGCCTTGTGCCACTATGATGTCCCCAGTGCTGTGCCATCTGCTGGGTGCAGCCACCGTGCCACCAGGTGTCCCGACGGGGTCTCCTCTTGCTCCCCCAGGCTCTTTGCGGGGAAGTGTGCCGGATGCCTGGAGGCCATCGCGCCCAGCGAGCTGGTGATGCGCGCCCAGGAGAGCGTCTACCACCTGCGCTGCTTCTGCTGCCGCGTCTGCCAGCGGCGCCTGCAGAAGGGAGACGAGTTCGTGCTGAAGGAGGGGCAGCTCCTCTGTAAGGGCGACTACGAGAAGGAGCGGGAGCTGCTGAGCTTGGTGAGCCCGGCTCTGTCGCATTCTGGTAAGGGGCCACCCACACCCGGTGTCTCCCAGGCTGGTCCCTGCCAGCTCCAAGGTGGAGTCTGGAGGCAAGGTTTGTCTGGAGGCGAGGTTTGGGCTCACGGCCCTGAACCTCTGCCCCATGGGCCAAAGGGAAAAGGTCTATAAACACCATTGCATCCTCCAGGCAGAGTCTCTCCCACCTCGGCAGCGAGGGTGTGAGCAGGGACCTTGGCAGCAGAGAGGCTGCAGGGCTGGAGGATGCTCTGGGGACCATCCCATCTCATTAGGCTCATTGCTATAAGGGTTTCTGCTCCTGGCCTGTGCAGGGCACCAGCACCCCATCCCCAGGGGTGTACAGCTCCCCAGGTGCAGAGGGAGAGCAGTGCTGGACAAAGGTGACATCTCCCATCTCTCGCTTCAGGAAAACAAAGGGGCTGCCCTGGGTATAAATACGCTGTAAATGAGAGTTTTCTTCCTAAAAAAAAAAATAAATCACGGTCCCAAGCATCCCACAGACTATCTTGGGCTAAACCTTCCGTGTCCCTCCCCTGTGCCTCACTGTCCCTGCCTGGGACTCTGGAAAGGCTGAGTGCAAGAAGTGAGCTGCTTCTGCTGCAGCCACCCTTTTTAATACAGAGGGGAAACTGAGGCACGGAACTAAAACATGAGCTGGGGGCAGGGAACCTGCAAATCTTGTGTCCCCAGTGGCTTCCCAGGCAGTCGATGGCCAGAGCCAGGCTGCAGACCAGGCGTGGGGATGCTGTGGGGATGCTGCTGAGGCAAGGAGGGCTGCAGGAGAGGTGGCACCATAGCTGGAGATGTGCCCTGCTGGAGCATCCAGCTCCAGCCAGGGTGTCACTGCTGGGTTAGGTTGCCCCGAGCCTCAGATCAGCATTAAAATATGTATCTGCAGTCAATGCAAATTGAATCTGAATGTTTACCAGGCAGTAAGAAAACCCAGCAATGGGTGGTAGTGGTGGTGAAAATGATCTGCTAGCAGAAATCCTTGCATTAATGCATCTGAATTTAAAAAAAAATAAAAGGGGGGGAAAAAAATCAGCTTTGTGAGCATTTAGGGAGATGTCATTAAGGTGCAAAGTGGGGCAGGTCACAGACATGGCAAAGCCTGGCACTCACCAGCAGGCACAGGTGATGCTGCCGCTGGGGGAAGGTGTGTGGAGGGACAGGGATGACGTTGGTGGGGATGGAATCAAAATTGCTCAAAACCCATGTTTCTCTTTAATATCATGCTCCTCAGCAGCTAGAGCCCGGCTGCTTTGCAGCTGGCTCTGTCCTAGCACTGCAGCCCAGCTCGCTCGAAAGAGAAAATCCTCACCCTGAACAGCGGTGATGATATTTTAAAATAAAGAGTGAGGCCATGGGAGGAGGCGGCTGAAGGGAGCCAGTAAGTGATGGTCCAGCGCTGGAGGAGCTGGAGGGGCAGGAAGGCAGCAGGATCCGGCACGCTGACGCTGGCTCTGGCCTTAGCCCTGGGAAAATCCTTAATTGATTGAAGAATTATTATTCTTTCCTTATGGGATATACAAACTCTTTCAGTTAAAATAGGAACCAATGAGGAGATATCATGCAGGAAAAAAAAAAAAAGTGAATTGGCCTCTGGTCCCACAATGTTTTGGGTTTATTCCTAGTGGGGGAAAAGGGCAGTTTGGGAAAGGTTGGGGAGCTTTTTCTCCCCAGCGACTCATTGGCTCGTGGTCCAGCCCCTTTGCCAGGGGCTCTGGCCAAACCGAGAGCTTCAATTAGTAAAAACCTCGATGGGAAATACTTATTTGGGTGGAAACTCCAGCTGAGACCCAAGGGACGTGAAGGGCCAGTGTGGTCTCCCCAGCGACTCATTGGCTCATGGTCCAGCCCCTTTGCCAGGGGCTCTGGCCAAACCGAGAGCTTCAATTAGTAAAAACCTCGATGGGAAATACTTATTTCGGTGGAAACTCCAGCTGAGACCCAAGGGACGTGAAGGGCCAGTGTGGGATCAAAAGGGCACGACAACCCCTAGGCTGGTCAGAAACCCAACCCCTGGCAACCCCTGGCTGAGGAGTCCCAGCGCTTCCCCTCTCCCCACAGACCACGTAGCTTAGCCCGACCGCTGTCCCTGCCTGGTTTTGGTGGCCACCAACAGTTTGTCTCAGGGCAGCGCGTGGCTCTGGGGACGGTGGCACAGCAGGGACCACCCCAGGTGTGCATCCCGTGCAGATGTTCAGGGTGGCACGGCTTTGTTCCCTCCTGCCACATTCCCCCCAGGGACCCCACCACCACGCTGGGGGATGCAGAGGGGTGTCCCCACTCCAGCGCTGGTCCTGGATGCCCTTCACCAGGAGCATGTGATGTGCGTGTCCAGCCTCTCCCCAGTCCCCTTTTTGCTTCTCTGAAGCCCCCTGCGCTCCCTCCCCCTGGCCGCTGCTCACCAAAGGCCACTTGATGAGAAAGTGCAGATAAAAAGCGAGCCATATGTTGCCTGTAATCTCCCAAACCCTTGCTTCAATTACTGCCTCCCCCGAGCCTCCGCCGCCCAGCCTAAGTAAACAAGCCCCTCTGAAAGAGGACCCCGCTTTCCAATTAAAAGCGTCCTAACGTT
The DNA here is from genome assembly GCF_001431845.1 of Calidris pugnax. Lineage (NCBI taxonomy): Eukaryota > Metazoa > Chordata > Aves > Charadriiformes > Scolopacidae > Calidris > Calidris pugnax. The sequence goes on along the minus strand of NW_015090852.1, from coordinate 3,214,986 downwards.
TCTCCTCTCCCTAAATCCTCTCGAGCGAGGAATGTCCTGGCCCCGGCGGCGGGATGCGGGCTCGGCGGGTCGGAGCGAGGGCACGCCGCACAATATCCATCGCCCCGGCCCCTTCCCAGGTGACGTCAGGGGCAGCCCCAGACACTCATTAATTTCTCCCCCCTCCTTGGTGGGGAAAGGCTTGAAAGGGAGAGTTAATTAAAAGTAATACCCTGCCAAATCCGGCTTCGCTTTTCCTTCTTTCCCTTTGACTCTGGGAGGGATTTGGGGAGCAGGTGTTGGGGGGGAGGGTTTGGGGAGGAGGGGGGTGCTGCTGGGAGTGTGGTTTTCCCCCTTCGTGTTGGTTTTGAGCATCTTTTACTTGATAGAGTCCGTGAGCCTCTGTCTCTCCCCCTGCTGGGCTCTGTCCCTGTGGGACGAGGGGGAATTCGGGTGCTAACCTCGCGTTAAGGTGCAGAGGAGTTCAGGAACTGAAATGTCTCCATCAGTTGACATTCCTCCCTCCAGTATTTGTAAAAAAATCTGTACCCTTCCGTCAAAATTAAACTCCTTCAGGTTTCAGGAGAGCAGGCAGCTCAGCCAAGCAGAGACCCTGCTTGTGCTGGCACTGAGGAGGAGACAGAGGCATCCGCTGCTCAGCCCCATTAGCCTCAGAGACTCCACACCCCGGGGGGTCCCCAGCACTGGAGCTGGAGAACTTCTGGATTACTATGTCTCTCACATTGGGACGTGCAAGAAAACAGCAGTTTGTCTTTCCCGTTGCCATTGCTGCTGGTGGTGTGCCATGGATGTGCTGTGGGTGAGCAGCAGAAGCAGCGCACCGGCTCCTGGAGGCCAGCGCCCAGCTACAGGCTGTTTTGGGGACCACCAAGGTGGACGTCTCTCTGTGTCCCAGTCCCCCTTCGTGTTGGTTTTGAGCATCTTTTACTTGATAGAGTCCGTGAGCCTCTGTCTCTCCCCCTGCTGGGCTCTGTCCCTGTGGGACGAGGGGGAATTCGGGTGCTAACCTCGCGTTAAGGTGCAGAGGAGTTCAGGAACTGAAATGTCTCCATCAGTTGACATTCCTCCCTCCAGTATTTGTAAAAAAATCTGTACCCTTCCGTCAAAATTAAACTCCTTCAGGTTTCAGGAGAGCAGGCAGCTCAGCCAAGCAGAGACCCTGCCTGTGCTGGCACTGAGGAGGAGACAGAGGCATCCGCTGCTCAGCCCCATTAGCCTCAGAGACTCCACACCCCGGGGGGTCCCCAGCACTGGAGCTGGAGAACTTCTGGATTACTATGTCTCTCACATTGGGACGTGCAAGAAAACAGCAGTTTGTCTTTCCCGTTGCCATTGCTGCTGGTGGTGTGCCATGGATGTGCTGTGGGTGAGCAGCAGAAGCAGCGCACCGGCTCCTGGAGGCCAGCGCCCAGCTACAGGCTGTTTTGGGGACCACCAAGGTGGACGTCTCTCTGTGTCCCAGCCCTCACCACAGGGAAGGTCTCCACAGTGGCTGGTGAGACCAGGAGAGAGCCCAGCAGTACGGAGGAGGAGGTAACTGGTACCCAAGAGCATCCTTGCCCCTCTGCAGAAACCATTGCCTCCCCTCGTCCCAGTCTGCTCCTGTCTTTCCCCATCTTCCAGCTGGGCTGCTGTTGAATTTACGCTTACTTGCTTTGTGTTATCCATGATTAGCTCTTGTCAAGGGGTGTGACCTGACCTGCTTTAGCCATTAATTACTCTGGGCCAGGCTCACAACCCCTGGTGCATCCCCACCTCTCGGAGACGTGGCAAGCCCGGGATGGGACTCGGGCCAAGCACAGCCTTCCAGTCCGCGTCTGCATCAAACCAGCACCTCAGCTCCGTTGCTGATTCCCAAAAGGATGGTGGAGGAGCTTTTTCTGGAAAAGGCTGTAAGTGATTTACGGCTTGTGAGAGGGAAGGACCTGTGCTGTCAAATCTGCATTACAGCCCTCCCACGCCAGCAAGGTCATGGACACGGCAGTGATGCGGTAAATGAGGAGGGCTGGGAAGAGGCAGGGCAGCGCTGCCTGCTTTCTTGGAGAGGCTCCTGCCCCAAGGCCCCGTGGCCCTGAGCAGTGGAGAACAGCGAGGAGATACAAATCGGTGCCTGGGAACACAACGGAGCAGCACGTTGCAGCGAGTACCCAAGGGGGTGAAGCTTGAAGCAGCCTGGGCTTCTATCCAGGGAGATTTAAACTCCTCAGAAGGGGGGAAATGGAGGTGGAAAGGTGCCACTTATATTTGTGGTTACAACTCCGTGCTCTGGATGGAGTGGACTTCCATAGTAGGGCAAACCAGGAGGGGTTTGTGAGGTCTTGGCTAATGCATTGCCCTCTCTGAGCATCTCTGCTCCCCCTTTGGCCTGACCTCCCCCAGCCGGGAATGTCTGGGCAGAGGGACCAAATGCCTGGTCCCTGGCTGGGCTGGGGGACAGCCCCAGGAGCACAGCAGTCCTTGATGGCTGCTGTCCCCTCATGTGGATGTCACCCGTGTGTCTCTCTCCAGATGTATCCCAGGCTGTGCCCTGGCAGAAGATCCCTGTGGAGCAGGCAGGGATTTGGGGCTGATAGAGGGAAAATCAGGTGTCCCAGAGTTTCATATTGCAGCTGCTCGGATTGTTGGAGAAAAGAAGAACCAAAAAGCACATCTGTTGGCTGAGCAACCCCAAACCATAGAGAGTTATAGAGCTGTCACAGCAGCTCTCCCCGTGTCTGAGCTGCCACGGGTCAGCCAGCCCCAAACCTCAGCTCCTCACACACATTCACAAGAAGAACCCCACCAACACCCCCTTGTTTTAAGTCTCCCAGATCATTTTGGAAAATGATGTATGTGGTTCATTGTCTGTGAAGGACCTGCTGTTTTTTTTTTTTCCCCTCCCTTAGGCAAAAGTGATGATGAGGACAGCGTCTGCAAACTGGGCCAAGCGTCGGGGAAGGGTGCTGAGGATGGGAAGGATCACAAGCGGCCCAAGAGACCCCGGACAATCCTAACTACGCAGCAGCGGAGGGCATTCAAGGCATCCTTTGAGGTCTCCTCCAAGCCATGCAGGAAGGTATGGGGAGAAGAGCTTGTTCTCAGCCACCTCCAGCCCCCAAAGGGGGATCCTGGATTCTGGGCAAGTACTTGCCCCGGCTGCTCTGTATCCTCCTAAAGTGCCCCCAAAAAGCTCAGGGGGCTGAGACACCTTTGTCATTCCTCTCTCCAAGGTGCGGGAGACGCTGGCGGCTGAGACGGGGCTGAGTGTCCGTGTGGTGCAGGTCTGGTTCCAGAACCAGCGAGCAAAGGTGGGCGCGTGGGTTTTTTTTGTGTGGATTTGTTTTTTGTGGTTTGTTTTTGTTTTTGTTTTTGTTTTGTTTTGTTTTTGTTTTTGTTTTTTGTTGTTGTTTTTTTGTGGTTGGACTCGATGATCTCAGAGGTCCCTTCCAACCACTAAGATTCTGTGATGCTGTGATTCTGTGGGGGCAGCTGATCACCAGCAGCCGGTGCCGGAACTCTCTTCTCTCCTCGCTCCGGCCAGGGGATGATTTCACCCCAATTTTTTTCCCTTTTCCCAGATGAAGAAGCTCGCCAGGAGGCAACAGCAGCAGCAGCAGGATCAGCAAAACACACAGCGCCTGAGCTCAGGTACCCCCCTCACACCCAGCCCTCCCCGCACTCGGGGTCTTCCCATTTTCCAGCCCTCTCCAGGCTTCCCAAGGGAGCAAAAAAGCAGCAGCCCGGCTGCACTGACAGCTTGCTCTTATCTTCCAGCCCAGACAAATGGTGGTGGCAGCACGGGGCTGGAGGGGATGCTGAACCCCTACACTGCTCTGCCCCCACCCCAGCAGCTGCTGGGCATGGAGCAAAGTGTCTACGGCTCCGACCCCTTCCGGCAAGGGCTCACCCCCCCGCAGATGCCTGGAGACCACATGCACCCCTATGGTAAGGCTCCAGGGTTTGCCTCTTGCCTCCTATCCATCAAAGAGATGCTGGGCCATGGCCGGGGGGGGGCTGTGTGGTGGGGGTATGCTTGAGGGAAGCAGTGATTTCTGGGAAGAGAGCAGTTCCCTCTTCCCTAAATCCTCACACTGCAAAAGCTGGGGGTACTGGACACTGTCAAGGTGCCAGAGGAGAAACCAGGATCTGAAGGCCTTCTCCTCCTTTCCTGCTTCCAAAGGTGCCGAGCCCCTCTTCCACGACTTGGATAGCGATGATACCTCACTGAGCAACCTGGGCGACTGCTTCCTCGACACGGCGGGTGCGGGGCCGCTCCAGGCAGGAGTGGGGAACCCCATCGACCACCTCTACTCCATGCAGAACTCCTACTTCACCTCCTGAGCACGGCATGGTCCCCGGCACGGGGCAGCCGATGCCGCCACGCTGCCTCAGGAGGGGCTGCAGAGCCCCCGGGGTTGGGAGGGAGGGGGAAGCGACACTGCTGGGATGCTCTCAAACAATATGTTGTAGCTTGGGATTCCCAAGGAGCGAGTTAAGTTATGGGTTGCATAGTTTCATGTTTCTCTTAGGAGCCTAGGATTAGGGACAGGAGTGGTTTTTGCAGCTGGCTGGTGGGTTTTCAAATTTCAAACGGGGAACCAAATTTCTCGTTTCAGCAGGGGGAAAAGGCAGGGGGAGGGGGAAACCCTTCCCGCAGGAGCATCCCAGTGCCATATCCCCTCTGCACCACCTTCGGTCAGAGCAGTGGAATGAGCAAACTGCTGATCTGCACAGGGGGGAGCCCGTAGATTCAACTGGGCTTTGAAATTTGAAAAGCTGACAACGCTTTGGGGAAACATGGGGAAAATTTCACTGTGGGGTTTTCCTTCTGTTCCCTCAACCAGCTTGAGTGCTCGCTGTTTAAACACAGGGACTTTTAAGATAGATGTTCCCATGCAAATATAGAAAGCTAGAAACCCCTAGCATCGTCCCCGTCCCCGAAGATGGGGCTCTGTGTGTGTATGTGTGTGTGTGTGGGCACGCACGTGTGTGTGTGCAGAGCTGTGCGGCTGTGGGTGATGCACTGCACAGCCACACCTGCCAGATTGTATCAACAAAGTTTATTTCTAAGTCTATCAGAAATTTACTGTACAGCAAAAGTAACTTTATTTTCAGCGTGAACCATATTTAAGGAAATACTCAATGCACTTAAGTTATAAGATGAAATAATTTACTTTTTATAAACGTTATGTTTAGGTTGCAAAAGCCCAGTGGCAGGGAAGGAACATCAGTTCACTTCAGGCAATAGGTTTGGGTTTTGGGGTTGGTTATTTTTGGTGCTCTCAGGTTGCCGCACTGGTTTTGAGGTGCAGTTGAAACCCAAAGCAGGGCTAGCTCCAGGGACCTGCTCCTCCGCTTGCAGATCGATGGGGACAGCACAGTGGCCAGGTCCTGTTCATATCGCTGGATGTGTCCAGGAGGTCGGTGTGGAGTGGACAACACTGCTGGAGCTGGTGGACTACCTGGCCCATGCGGGTTCAGCCATGCTTCTCTGCATCACCTCTCTTCTTCCCATGGCAGGACCCAGCCTGCCTCTGCCAGCGACCCTGTCCCATACCCTCAAGTATGGGTGCTAGACCAGTGTGAGCTGCTGTCCTGGCTCTGGAGAACATCGCAGCCCATATCACCACCACTTGGGCGAAGGAGGAAGGAGGGAGAGCCCTGCATTTCCCACTTCATGCTTGGGTTCATCCCTGCAGGAGCTGTGGGAACCTGGGGAAAGTTCTCCTTGGGGTCGAGCCTTCAGCTGACCCTCACCTCATCCCCACTCTCGTTTTCATGCGTTGTGTCCTTTTGTGCTGCTGTTCACAAATGATGTAAGCGACAACCCATAAAGACATGCAAGTGGCTGTGAGGCTCAGAACACTGGCTCATTGCCACCGTACGATCTGACACTGAATGTAGCAAGGTCTGGAGATGGCTGACCCGGCGGGAGATGCTGACACACTGTCAGAAATCACGTACCAAGATGCAATTAAAAAGACAAAAAAAAATCTCTGAAAAAAAGTAATGAAAGCCTGGTCTTTTCTTGCGTGGGGTGTCCTGTTGACTCAGAGGGAAGTGTTTGAATCATCTCCAAAGTTGGCAAGGTGTTCAGTAGCGTAGACCATGGGAGAAGCTTTTGCTCTTTGAGGTTTTGATGTCAAGTGTTCTCTGGTCTGGGACTAAACTGGCCCTTGAGGGTCAGAGAGTGGTGGATCTGGAAGGTGACACACCTCTGGATCCCATCCGAGGTGGCAGCGAGGGACTTGCTGGGTCTCTCTACCAAGCGCAGAAGGACTGTGCAGAACTAGTTCAGCTGTGAACAACCAATTTGTAGACATCTGTAGGCAGCAGAGAGGACTCCCAACCAAAACGACAAAAGAAAAAAGGAGGTGAGACACCAGGCAATCTTCTTTACAACAAGGCCGGGGGGGGAGGAAACAATGGAGAAAGGATGGAGAAAAAGAGAAAAAAGTGTTTTCTATAGGGGGGGGGGGGGGGTTGGAACGGTGGAGAAAGGAGGGAGAAAAAGAGAAAAAAGTGTTTTCTGTGTTTGCCAGGTCTCTGCATGAGCTTCTGTGTATTTGTACTAACAGAAAACACTTATAAGTGCTCTCATCTGGACTAGCACTTCACCATGAACCCTAACCCTCCATGGCAGGGCTGTGGGCAACTCCATACTAGGACTGTCTAAAAGATGTAAGTGGGTATTTCCCAATAGAAGTTGTTCTCATCACAGCTCCCTGACATTGAGATGTTCAGGGGGTATGTGCTGATGCCACCAAACTGGGGACAGGGATCCACAATTCATTGTCTGAGATGTTCAAAACAAGGTGTTCTTCCTGCCCTTCATCAGTCACTGCTCCGCTGTTCCTGCGCTGTAAAAATGTTTTCCAAGTCCAACCTGCAGAAAAAAATATTCTAAAATAGTGTGAAGAAAACATGTGATTTTTATTTTGCAAGTTGTAGTTCCCCAGGAACAGCCTGGATTTCTTGGATTGGTTTGGGATTTTGCTCTATTTCAGGACAGAAGAGCGTGGCACCTGACCCTATGAATGGCAACTGCTGCAAAGCCCTGCAGCAGCCCCAGCCCAGCAGCGTCCTGTTTGTTCCAGTCACTGAATCACATCTTGGGACAGGGTGCTGGGCAGCCTGCCTGGCCCAAACTACTTGGGATTGTGTTCTTGGTCACCCTGCAGCCCAGCTTTTCCTCTTGATCCCCAAAATAAGGACTTATTTTTAGACGCTGAACAGGCTCTGTTTTCTCTCAACAATAATATTTTGATTACAAAACCTCTCTGAGCCTTTATTTTGTCTCTGTTGCCTCAGATGTAGGAGAAGGCTTTCCATGCAGAATTAAATAAGCTATATTAAGCTGCAAGGTCTTCTCTTCCGGTAGAAGTAGTTTCACCTGTGCCTGCTTGCTCATTAGGGATGTAATTAGTCACCAGGTGAAGGTGTTGCAGGAGGGAGGGTAAAGCCCTATATAAGCAGGATTCACAGGTTGCCTGGGTTTGGGAGGAGGTGGGAAGACATGCCCTAGGAAGCTGCCTGGCCTGATTTGAGATGATCTTGTGAAGGACAGCAGGGTAGGTGCTTGTGTGCAAAATTTGCTGTGTTTCTAAAGCCTTTGCTCTTTCTAAGAGAATTATTTGTTGGGGGATTTCTTTGTGGAGACTTTGGGGTTTGTTTACTTTTCTCTGGCAAAGCACAACACTGATACCTGTTGTAAGTGCTGGCATTTTAAAATGGTGGCTAAGCATAGGTTTTTAGCTGGCTGTCTCCAAACCCAGCTTTGGGATGGGTAACACAGAAAGGCAAAATCCTATCTTTCAGTTTAGGATTTTGGCACAGGAGGGCTCCACAGCAGCAAAGAAAAGGGTTGGACCTGTTGGGGAAATTATGTCTTGGGATTTTTCTGTCACTGGGCTTGGTGGTCTTAGAGAAATGCTGGCTGGTGCTAGTGGAGTGGAGGGGTGAGGTTGATGGTCGCTGGGGGCTGGAGGTGGTGATGAGCTTTGCTTGTGGAAAGGGGGCAGAGTTGGGGAGGTGGAGTCCATGTGGTGTGGAGGAGCAGCTGTGACCCATGAAGCCAGCCTGAGTCTGATTTGTAGGATCCAGCTGTAGGTAATAGCTGGGTTAACACTGCCCAGGCTTGCAATAGAAAAATGGATGTTTTCATTAGTTGTTATTAAAATTGCCTTTAAAATTCCCCTCACTTGGATACTTCTTAAAACGTTGTGTTTAAATTTAAAAAAAATAAAATAAAATTGGTTAAAGATAAAAGGCTTGTCTTCCCCACCCACAGCTATCTCCTATTTGAAAAATGTTCACCTACATCAGTCTGGCTTTTCATCAGCCTAACTATCAATTTACACTTACCAAATTACTTCCCCCAGAATAAAGCCCCCATAAAAACCATGTCATACAGACTGATTGCCTACTTTTAAAATCTTGCGAAAATGTAATGACATGCTATAATAACAGTGTCTCAAAGTATGTGTGTGTATATATGTATGAAATTATTAAATATAGTATATAATTTGGGGGAAGGATGAGTGTTGTGGAAGGGGGTAGATCTTATCTCGTAGAATCAGCAGAATTCATGGTCTTAAAAGCTGTCCTCCTCCTGCAAGTTGGCCTGTGTGCTTGGTACAACCCAAACACAAGTCCAGCTTGCAATTGTGCAATGCAGGAGCAGATGTGGATCCTCTTGTCATCTGGATTTCATATTCTGTTGTGGCTTATTTCAGGGTGTGGATGGATCCTGCCAAAGCAAAAGCTGGCTGGGCCTTATCTTCTGCAGGTGGTGGAGTCACTGCATGGCAGATGACTCCTTGTCAGGCTGGGTGGATTGTTTTATGTCTCTGGGTGGGTGGTGGGTTCAGGACTGCCCCCCCCTGCCCTGGGATGTACTTTCATGGTGCTGCTCTGCCATATTGTGGTCCATGTCTGAGCCCACTCGGCCTGGGGAGCAACTCCCTGGGACAAATGATACCTTCTTGTCAAAGCCAGGAAGAAAAGAACAAGGTCTGATATGAAAACAGGCTCTACCTTGCTCTCCAAGACAAGGGCAATGCCAGGAAAGGGTTGGGAGCTGACCTTCATGTCTCTAGTGACTCAAAACAAAGCCCCCTCTGTTCAGGCACTGCTTGGTGGCCAAGGAAAGATCAAGTCAGAGATTACTTTTCAGTTGAGGACACTGATTAGATGATACTGATAGCCAGGAAAGAGCTAGCTCTGAGTGATATTATGTTAATTAACTTGCTCTTTGTGAATGGATGGTATAGGAGCTTGCGGCAGATGCAGACTGGAGTGAAACTCAAAATGGTATTGGCCAAGTCTGCCTGGGTTTTTATTTGGAGATACAAACTTTGATGGTATTTGTGGGAATTCTTGTAGTGCACAGACACAGGAAGAAGCAACCTTCCTGGAAGCATGTCACCTTGGTAGCAGATGCTGTCTAGGAAAATTACCTCCAGTTGAAGAGTTGGATCCTTGCCTTGCTCAAAATGGCCTGGCTCAACTGAAGTCAGTGGAACTGTGCTGGCTTCTGCCAGCTGAGATGTGGCCACTAAGAGACACCTAAGCAGACAGCTTCCCAGCAGAGAGGAGCTTGGTGCAGTGAGGAGGCCCATGTGTGAACCTCGGTGCACAGCCATCTCCCCAACCCCTTGCTGCACAGGGTCTGGCAGGGTGAGGGCTGCTTTCTTGTGTGATGTGGGCATGAACTCATATACAAAAGGAGCCTGCAGGAGAGTTTCTTGTGTACTCACATGAGTTGGGTTGTCTTTCTACATATCTGAGGTGGAGAGGGCATGAATCTCAGGGAAGCCACAGGCAGGGTCTTTCCCTGGAAGTGGATATGTGAGGTAGCAAATGTAGCTTTTCTGGTGGGAAAAGACCAAAGCTTTGATTGCTTCTGTCGCCTTTCCAGAGTGAAATAATTTGCCAGATGTCCGATATCTACACTGATGCTGTTCTGAGCACAAAATGTCACCCATCATTAGAAATCGCTTGTCTTGTGACACATGATAGGGCTCAAACCACTGAGGATGAGTGCCTTGGCCTTATGGTAGGTCTGTGAGCAAGATCCCAGGTAACACCAGCTGTCCAAATCTGTGACTTGCATTTACTAAGTCTTTTCTTCCACTGCTCATCATCTGTGTGGAAAGTTCATTTTAAGAAAAGCTTTGTGAAATGGCAAAGACTTGCAATGGAAAGGCAGGAAAAAGGTTAGAACCTATTCAGGTGTAAAAGGGTGAATAATAGCTCCTTATCTGGTTGGAGATCAGACCAAATTCTTGTCTCTGTTCCTCTGAGTGGCAATGTGTTGGTCATGAAAAGGTTACCTTGTCAGCTGTAGACCTCCTAGATACTGATGTGGAGGCTGACATGTACTTGCTGGTTGACATGTATAAGTTCACAGGCTGAGGACGAACGTATCCAACTGCAAACCATGTCAAAACACTCCAAGTGATCAAATACCGACAGCACTTTCGGTGAAGAACAGCAGATTCCCACCGCCTCGGGCCCTCTGAGCTGCTGCTTCAGAGAGGAGATCAGATTTCTCCTCTGATGACCCTGAGAACAGGGGGCTCATTCAGAGGGATGCTTGGTGGATTGAATAATGGTCTCAGGGCAAAGTAAATCTGTGGCAGGAGGCAGGCAGACCCTGTGGCACAGAGATGGGGAGCTGCTGGTGTACTCCAGCAAGAAGTGCCCTGGGATCCTTATCAATATGGTGGCTTCAAGTGGGGCAAAGAACTAATGATCCTTTTTGACCAATCTTACTTAGGACTCTTAAAGAGCCCAGACAGGATTAGCATTCTGGAGAGCTGAGCTTTGGTGTTCTGAAACTGGCTGACCACCAGCAGCTCTGGCTCTCCTCTCTTACCTCTGCTCCTTGTGGTACGGGTGCAATAATATCTGCTTTGGAGAGGAGAGGTTGTGACAGGAGGTATCCATGGAGCCTCAGGCTTCTCTGTGCTTTCCCAAGAGTATCAGCAAAGAAACAAGTCTGTGCTCAACACAAGCTCAAAATAATATGTGAGCATGGAGGGCCCCGAGGCTGCACACAGAAAGTGAGGAGGAGATGGGAAACAGTGAGCAACCACCCCTTTCGCTGAACGAGGCAGGGACCGTATGGAAAATATAGCATGAGATCATGGAACTAGAGATGTAGCGCAATGCCTGTGCCTTGGATGGCTGATTATGTTGTCCTGACAACCCTGAGCTGGTGTCCCAGGGTTGGAGGGTTTGGCTCTGCAGCTGAGTGCATGTAGGTATTTGGGAAGTAACTGGAGAGCCCCTGAGGAGTTTGGGAAGAGGAGACTGGTGAAACTCTTCCAAAAGGATTAGCTGGAGCTTGCCAGAAGCTATAACCGACTGTTGGCTGCTCTATCTCCTCCTGGAGTGGGTGGAGGGGTGAGGAAGGAGTGGTGACATCCCAGCACTGCCAGTAGAAGACCTGGGGGCCTGGGGCATGTGAAGCCTCATCCCATGGGCCAAAGACTGCCTTTGCCAGGAGCTCTTCAACAAATTTTGGGGTGGGAGAGCTGGAGATAGAGTGAGAAGCTCAGACAGGACACAGTGGTTAAAGGACAGTGGCAAATGTGGTAGAGCAGCTCATCTAAAAGAGAGGATGTTAGCTGCAGGTGGGACCAGGATGGTTGGGGAGGATGGGGCTGTCACTTCCTTGTTAGGACAAAAGGAGCAGCCCTGCCATGGGTGACCAGGAGGCATAAAGAGACACTGTGACTGTCTGAAAACCTGTTTTGAGCCTCAAAGTTAAGGTATGAGAAATGGGCCAATTCTCAGCACCAGTCTGCTGAGTGTGGCCAGGCTTCTGCAGGGAAGGGGAGCAGCATGGTTGGTGTTTGACCAGTGTCTTTGCCACCACAAGCTGGGTTACCTGGGAGCATGACATAGGGAGGGGATGCTGAATTCAGAGAAAAGTATTAGTGAGTCTTTGGCAAGGAGTTGGACCCATGAAGTTGCACGAAGGCAGATGCTGTCCTCAAGGGCGCTGCGTTGCATTCTGCTGTGCCCCAGAGATCGTTGTACAAACTGAGCTGCTTTGCCTCTTTCCTGGGCTTTCCAGTTCCCATCAATTAGAGGCTAATCACTTGCTTCAGAAAGCTTTTAAGTGCAAGCAAGGTTCCTCAAGATGATGAAATTGCCTTCTAATTGATTATTCCTGCAGTTTAACAGCTGTTTCCCTGACTTGCTTGTGTTTTCCTTTTCTCGAAATAAAAATCTGCTGTTGGTGTGACCAGCTCACCTCCAGCCAGGAGCTCGTGAGGAGCTAACAAATGGTTGTGGCAGCACTGGCTTTTCACAAAGCACCTGGTGGAGAGTGTATTAGCCAGGGCTGGAGCTGGTGGGAAAGAGCTTCCCCACTGTATACAAATAAGCAGAGGAGATGCTAAGTTTTCAGCCCTCCCCAGGATGGCCTTAAAGCTGTGGTGTGCTGGGGGAAGGAAGAAGAGTCCTGTTTCATCCCACAGCCCTGGGCCACCCGAGCTTAGGTGCTGCCTGACCGCCTGCACCCGGGTAGCCCCTCCTGATAGCATCAGGGTGAATACAGTAGGCGCTTTGTGGCTGGGGAGGGGGATCTGGTTACTTGGGAGCAACTCTGTCTCTGGGGAAGACGATGACAATGTGCTGGGGGGAAGCAAGGCTTGGGGGGGGCAAAAAAAAACACAACAAAAAGACAATGCCAGTTTGTGAATTCCTCCGGGATTGTTTCAAGGTGCTTCCTAAGGACCTGCATGCAAGGGCTGTGTAGCAGATTACCTGTTCTGCCATCTACCTGCTCTTGCTGACATCTTCAATGTTGCGTTGAGTGTGCTGTGCTATACCACAGCCCCAGCCCTGGATACTTGCTGTGTCCTTTTTAGCTGTTATTACAGGTCCCGCTCTGCATTTGCAACAAGGTTGGTGGTGGCTCTTCTTTCCTTCCCAGTAAATGTTTCTACCTTGATTTTTTGCTCTGACAAGGCTTATGCAATTATGTGGCCTGTCATCTCCTTGCCAAAATAATTTTTGGGGCTGTTGTCTAATTTCTGCCAATTTTGGCAAGTTAAAAAAAAAGGTTTCTGTGGGTCTTGTGTAAAGGGATGCTGAAGAGGTTCATAGATCTGTCCCTTATTCGCCTGCACCCGGGTAGCCCCTCCTGATAGCATCAGGGTGAATACAGTAGGCGCTTTGTGGCTGGGGAGGGGGATCTGGTTACTTGGGAGCAACTCTGCTTCTGGGGAAGACGATGACAATGTGCTGGGGGGAAGCAAGGCTTGGGGGGGGCAAAAAAAAACACAACAAAAAGACAATGCCAGTTTGTGAATTCCTCCGGGATTGTTTCAAGGTGCTTCCTAAGGACCTGCATGCAAGGGCTGTGTAGTGGATTACCTGTTCTGCCATCTACCTGCTCTTGCTGACATCTTCAATGTTGCGTTGAGTGTGCTGTGCTATACCACAGCCCCAGCCCTGGATACTTGCTGTGTCCTTTTTAGCTGTTATTACAGGTCCCGCTCTGCATTTGCAACAAGGTTGGTGGTGGCTCTTCTTTCCTTCCCAGTAAATGTTTCTACCTTGATTTTTTGCTCTGACAAGGCTTATGCAATTATGTGGCCTGTCATCTCCTTGCCAAAATAATTTTTGGGGCTGTTGTCTAATTTCTGCCAATTTTGGCAAGTTAAAAAAAAAGGTTTCTGTGGGTCTTGTGTAAAGGGATGCTGAAGAGGTTCATAGATCTGTCCCTTATTTCCCTCCCCCTCCATGGGGGAGACTGTGGTCCAGCACAGCCCTTGCAGGACTTCAGACATTGCATTGGTGAACAGTGTTCCCTGTGTCACACCTGCAGCTGAGATGTGAGGCAGGGCTCACGGCTGCCCACCAAAGGGATGCAGAAAGCCATGGGAGGTCAGGCTTCCCAGTAGCAGGGCTGCTACTCAGTCTTTCTGGCCAACAGGTTTCTCTGCCTGAGAAACCCCATGAGTTTTCCTTAGCTGAGATGAGACCTGTGAGTACACGTGATGTATTGGGGTGGTGGTGGAGATGAATTACTGCTACTGTCTCATTCCTTCCCTCTGTTGGGAGACCTAGCCAAAATGGGTCAGGCATATGCTGCTGTTTATCAGCCACTGATCCAGGTGGCTGGGGTCTTGGCAGGGTCATAAGAGAAAGTTCTTCAGTCTTCTTTCTAGCTAAAGGTTGTGCTCTCCATCCCTCTTTTGGCAGTGAGCTTTAGTGAGTGTGAGGCTGAAGGACTCCTCTGGAGGCTCTCACTGAGAGTTTAACAGCGTGCAAGCTTCTTTCTTTGTAGATGTCTGGAGTTTCTCTAGTGATAACTGTGTTCCTGGTGGGGCTTTCTGCTGTGTGGGATGCTTCAGTGAGGAAGCAAATCTTTGTAGATGTCTGGAGTTTCTCTAGTGATAACTGTTCCTGGTGGGGCTTTCTGCTGTGTAGGATGCTTCGGTGAGGAAGCAAAACCCTCAGCTAAAAGGCAAAAGGCTTGGGAAGTTCATTGGAAATAGAGCAGTGAAATACAGAGATGGTGATGAAACTTTGCCATCTGCTCTGGAGCGAACTGACTGCGGGGAATATTCAGAGTGGTGCCAACACACACAAACTTGTTCCTGCAATGTGTTTGCCGTCCTGCTGGTGTGGGAACCCACTGGATGTGGCATCTCAGCTGCTGGTCCCTAATAAAACCTACAGTGCACTTGGAAACCTCACCTCCCTGTTGGAGAGCAGTGGGAAGCTGTCCTTCAGTGCTGGGCAGGTTGCAGTCCCATTAGTCTGAGCTGTGGGCTGCGTACTGGTGGGTAACTGGTGTGCCACGCTTGTCCTGGGAGAGACCCTCTGAGCTGCTTTTCCCAGGAGGCTGCACCTGGTTGTCCTGTCTGTTAACATCCATGGATTGGAGGACACAAAACACCGCTCTCGACACACCACCTGTGTGACGCAGCCCAGACTGAGGGCTCTGTGATAACCAGCCCATAAAACCGTCCTCGAAACCGCCGTGATGCGCTTGGGCTTGGGCAAACTTCCCTGGCAGGGTGGATGGATCCAGTTTCAGCGCTAATGGGTTTCCCAGGATTTGCAGATGTGAATTATTTGCATTCTTGACTCCAAGGTGAGCGCAGGTGCATCTGATGGTCCCTGTGAGCACCCCTCTGGCGCGCTGTCCCCCACCTCCTGCGGCGCGGGCGGCCGGGGGAGCACACAGAGCTGCTATTGTGCATGGCTCCCCACGCACCGGCTGCCCCAGGGACAGCCCACCGGGTGCTCATGGTGTTGCTCCGTGCTGTCTGGGTGATGGGGCTTTCTAAAAGTGTCTCTCCTTTTCCTCCTCCGGGAGAGAAGCCACTTAGAGAGTCAAACCCTCAGCTGGCCCTTGGGCTTTTGGTCAGGGGTCCAAGGAAAACAGCCTTCACTTTAAACCACCCTCCTTGCATTTGCTCTGCTTAAACTCCGGGACTATTTAACACGCTTCAACTTCTTATAAAGTTTCTGTCAAGATGGATTAGCAGCACGCTGACAGATTGCTATTGCAGCCCCAGTGAACTTTTAATACCTGCCAGTAAGTTCTGCGAGTCCCTTAAATCCTCCTGCGGATGCTTGGGTTGGGGAGCAAAAGGCTGCTGCTTACACGGCTGGTATTCAGGGTACCTCCGCCTCTCCCCGAGCTGTCAGCATTAAGAAATGACCTCTAGGGATTTCTGACATTCTGTTCCCCAAGGCCTCAAAACGGCTCCCTTGATGCGAATTGCATGCCCTCTCCCCATGGGGTGAGGTGCTGCTGAGATGGGGCTTGGGGCTGGAGGAGGGGCAGCAGCACATCTCATCTCCTGCCTGGCCGGGGGGTGGGTGTTGGGGTGTGAAGCCAGGGTGATTTGGGGAGCGACCCTCAGGGGTTGCTGCCTGTGCAGTCTGATGGCTAGGATCAGAGCATCACCCATGGGAGACAAGCTGTTAGCTGCCCTTCAGTGGGAACCCACTGGATGTGGCATCTCAGCTGCTGGTCCCTAATAAAACCTACAGTGCACTTGGAAACCTCACCTCCCTGTTGGAGAGCAGTGGGAAGCTGTCCTTCAGTGCTGGGCAGGTTGCAGTCCCATTAGTCTGAGCTGTGGGCTTTGGTGGGCTGTGTACTGGTGGGTAACTGGTGTGCCACGCTCGTCCTGGGAGAGACCCTCTGAGCTGCTTTTCCCAGGAGGCTGCACCTGGTTGTCCTGTCTGTTAACATCCATGGATTGGAGGACACAAAACACCGCTCTCGACACACCACCTGTGTGACGCAGCCCAGACTGAGGGCTCTGTGATAACCAGCCCATAAAACCGTCCTCGAAACCGCCGTGATGCGCTTGGGCTTGGGCAAACTTCCCTGGCAGGGTGGATGGATCCAGTTTCAGCGCTAATGGGTTTCCCAGGATTTGCAGATGTGAATTATTTGCATTCTTGACTCCAAGGTGAGCGCAGGTGCATCTGATGGTCCCTGTGAGCACCCCTCTGGCGCGCTGTCCCCCACCTCCTGCGGCGCGGGCGGCCGGGGGAGCGCACAGAGCTGCTATTGTGCATGGCTCCCCACGCACCGGCTGCCCCAGGGACAGCCCACCGGGTGCTCATGGTGTTGCTCCGTGCTGTCTGGGTGATGGGGCTTTCTAAAAGTGTCTCTCCTTTTCCTCCTCCGGGAGAGAAGCCACTTAGAGAGTCAAACCCTCAGCTGGCCCTTGGGCTTTTGGTCAGGGGTCCAAGGAAAACAGCCTTCACTTTAAACCACCCTCCTTGCATTTGCTCTGCTTAAACTCCGGGACTATTTAACACGCTTCAACTTCTTATAAAGTTTCTGTCAAGATGGATTAGCAGCACGCTGACAGATTGCTATTACAGCCCCAGTGAACTTTTAATACCTGCCAGTAAGTTCTGCGAGTCCCTTAAATCCTCCTGCGGATGCTTGGGTTGGGGAGCAAAAGGCTGCTGCTTACACGGCTGGTATTCAGGGTACCTCCGCCTCTCCCCGAGCTGTCAGCATTAAGAAATGACCTCTAGGGATTTCTGACATTCTGTTCCCCAAGGCCTCAAAACGGCTCCCTTGATGCGAATTGCATGCCCTCTTCCCATGGGGTGAGGTGCTGCTGAGATGGGGCTTGGGGCTGGAGGAGGGGCAGCAGCACATCTCATCTCCTGCCTGGCCGGGGGGTGGGTGTTGGGGTGTGAAGCCAGGGTGATTTGGGGAGCGACCCTCAGGGGTTGCTGCCTGTGCAGTCTGATGGCTAGGATCAGAGCATCACCCATGGGAGACAAGCTGTTAGCTGCCCTTCAGGCAGGCTTGGTTTGATCTAGAGAAGTCATGGCCTGTGGTCCATGCGCCCTGAGCAAGGGTCTGGTGGGTCTGGAGTGGGTGTGTTTCTTCTTCCTTAGACTGAATTTCACATCTTTCTATTTGAATTTTGATGCACCTTTTCCTATTACTGTCACCAAAACTGAAATAATAACATGAGTCTAGTCATGAGCCAAGGAATAGCCACCAAATGTCCATGTGGTGAAGTGGTTGCCATGTGAAGGGGGTGGTACATGGCAGAAGGTGGTGACAGCTTGTAGTGGGTGCTGCTTCCTTAGCCCCATGGTGAAATGGGAATAGTCCGTGGAGGAGCACAGCAAAGGCAGGGATGAGAAATGGGTTTCACATGGCAAGAGCAGCATGCAGCAGTGGCAGGGCAAAAAGGAAATGCTGGTGTCCTGACTTTCTATCTACACCCACAGTGGGTGTTCTGATGTGGGTGACTGTATGGTGGTGCAACTTCAACAGCTTCTCTCCAGGATCCCTGGGCCCTGCTGGGTACCAGCACACTTCTCACTCCCTTTTCCTCCTGCAGCTTTCTTTTCAACTTCTAAATCCCCAGCTTCTGGAAGCATGGTATGTGCAGGAAGATATTTGCTACACTGGATAGCTTCCAGCTGTGGAAAAAAAGCTTGAAACTGCCTTTGATGAACTCCCAAAACTCAGAAACCAGAAGTCACCTACTATGTAATTGAGGGCATATGATTTTTTTTGCATGCTTAAGACAAAAACTGGAAATGGTTTTTGGCCAGGCTCTTTCTGACTCTATCTGGATACGTTCTGCTCTTTAGGTTTCACTTACTGGGATGCACGTTCTCCCAGTAGGCAACTTGCATCCAGAGCCTTATTAGCCTTTTGAAATGCCATTTTTCTCTTGTGCGGCGTTGGACAAGTTTGTGTAGCTTGGCAGAGATACAGTTGTTCAACAAGAGGCTGCAGCTGAGCAAGATGTCTTGTCTTGGCATGGCAAGCACATCATGGCTGATATTTTGGCCTCCTGCCTCCAGGATGTGCCTCAAGGCACCCAGCAAGTGCTGTGGAGCTGGGTGTTGTGTACCCTGCTGCCTTGAGTATGCCAAGGTGGTGTTTGGTATGGGTCAAGGTGAAGGTCTACAGTTAGCCTAGAAACTCTGGCCACAACTGGACCTCTGCTTGGGGCAGGAGCCATGACGCAGAGGTGCCCACAGCACATGTATGGTGGATGCAGATACGGGGGGGACCCCCCTTACTCAACTGAGGAGGATTTGGGGTGCTGGAGAAGCCAGGATAGGCCCAGATTTGTTGCTGCTTATAGAGAGCTTGAGCATGATAGGGAAGGAGAGTGAGAGACCTTGGTTTCTCGGTGGCTATCCCAGCCCTGCCCTCCTTGAACTGGGTTAACTTGGGCAGCTGCTCTTTAAACATCTTTGATTTTTTTGTTGTTTTTTTTTTTTATCACACAGCAAAAGAGTTTTTGGAAAGCTGGGCTATTATCCCTCCAATAGCAAAATCCAAACCCAGAGAGGAGAGAAAAGGGTGAGGGGAGGGAGGGAGCACGAGAAGGGGGCCTTTGAAGTGAGCTGCCCAAATGAAACGTGTGACATCAGAGAGATGGCAGATAGCTGGCAGAACAAGGCTGCCTTTGAGCCTGCCTCGGGCCTGGCCAGCGTGCACTTTACACCCCACCTCCCCAAGTCAGAGATGAAAGATGCCCCAGGCAGCCTGCCTGACCCCATTGCCTCTGCTATCTCCACTTGATTGCACAGTGTTTTGCTCCAAACAATTCTTCACTGTCTGGGCCGCACAGGTGAATCTCCCAGCTTGGCTCACGAGCAGGGATGCCGCGCATAGCAGGGCTGCTTTGTTGCGGTCGCTCACCTGCTTGTGGGGTGGTTTTCTTAGGATGGGCATTGTTTAACAGCAGGGTACAGAGGAAGGGTGGAGAGGAAAGGATGGGGCCAGGACAGGGCGGTTTGGGGACAGAGAAAGTTCTGTGGAGATATGGAGTCAGGGAGCATCCTCAGGGATGGATGCATGGGGGGATACAGAGTCAGGGAGCATCCCTGGCCAGCAGGTTGGTGAGCCCAGCACCTTGTGTTGGATGCTCCAAGAAGGGAACCAGGCTGGATTTGAAAATAATCTGCTTCTCTATTTGTTACTGGACTCACCCTGCTTGTGTATCTAAAACACTCTGGTCTCCTCACCTGGGGTCCTTGCTTTCAGAAAGGTGTGTTGGAGGGAGAACATCTGCATGCATGTCTACACTAAGAAGAAAGTAGATCTTTGCGAAGCTGTTCTGTCTCAAAAGAGATATATGATGGATTTGTGTAGAAAATGAGATGTGGGAAATAGCTGTCAATAAGGCACACAGTCAGCAGGCTAAGAGGGCAATTGGGCTCAGAAAATAGATGGCGATTTGGGAAATTAGGAGCTGGTGAGTCATGTGTTTGGGATTGGGGCTGTCCTAACAGGTCTCCATGCTGGGCTCATGGAAAGAAGGGTTGGAGAAATACAGGTCATGAAGACTGTGCGCTTGAGGAGGGTATGTCAGATATCAAAGTTCACCTCAGAAGGGCTTAGGCTGTTATTTCTCTGTCCTCAGTTTCTTTGAAGCTGAGATATACTTACCTGATGTGAACCATGAAACCAGTCCTCATAGGCTGCTTTAGTAACATTTTACATTCTCTGGTCTCTCACTGAACACCATGGGACTGTGGAGTTCTCTGCCTGGAGAAAAATCAGGCCAGGTCCTAAACTGGAAGCCCCAAACCATAAGCCAGGACACAACCAGTGTTCCCATAAGCAGAGCTAGAGTAGACTCCTCCTGACTGGTTCATTTCTGAGCATCTTCCAGCAGTGTGGGACCTGTGTCCTTTCAGTTGTTTTGGGATGGTAAGGGTAGACAGATATCCTGCTAGTGAGAGCTGCTGGTGTGGTGAAAGGGCTATTACTGCAGGAACAAATCAGAGGGCTGGTCACCATCAGTCCCTGGTTAGGTCAAGATTGAAAAGGATTTAGTGCTAGAACCTGTCTTTAGAAGATCAACAGCCAGTGATCAACTCAAGCCCTACGTGTACTCTGTAGACAGGCTCAAGTAAATTTTGAGTGTTCAAGTACTACCACAGATGTGTCCATACGACCTTCTCAGTGGGTCCTCCCTGAGCAAATGCAATCAGAGCAGCAGTTCCTATATTCACGTGAGTGGGGCAGCCTTCAAAATCCTGAAGGGCATTTGAACAGTTGAGGTCCCATATGAAGATCTGAGCACCCTTTTGACCTTTACTGAAAAGATCAGAGCCAAGTTTTCCCTTGCATTCAGTGACTTGTAAAGACTGAGTGCCCTAAAATCAATGTTACTAGTGGGAACATGAAAATTAATTGTGTCAATCTGTCACTCATCTTGCCCTATTACATTTGGTGATTAGAACTTGGCCTCAAATACATGAACAAAATGTCTTCTGTGACAGGTAACGGCTGTGCAGGAGACGGCAGTGAATGACTTAAAGTGGTCAAAACCAGAGAACAATAGTTTGGCTCCAGCACTTTGGGGTTTTGGTGGTTTTTTCAGCAATGCTTTTCTTGCTTGCATCTATTCAGGTCAGTATGACATCTTGGGAACAAAAGATGAAGTATAGGTTTGCAGAAGTCTCGGTTGCAAAGGAAGCAAAGTCTTCAGGACGCATTCCCTTACTGTCTCTGCTGATGGATAATGAGTAACTTGAAGAAATTTGCTTAGAACTTTTGGAATGGTGAAGTTAGAAAAAAGTGAAATAACAGGAAACTAGCAGTAGGGGGAAGTATATGGAGAAGGTATGCATTCTGTTTGTGAACTGTCTTGGAGCAGTGCTAAGGAATATGCACCAGGCTGATTGGTCATCTGCAAGTAGACCCTGGAGCCAAGGAAAATGACTTGCAGGACTGCATAGGCATTCTGCAGTGACAACCCAAAAACTGTTTAGAGCCAGGCTGTTTGAAGGTGTGAACAACACCAGTGCCGAGGGCGCTTTTGCATCTCCAGCTACCATATCACCCTACCCAAATCTGGCCTCTGGGCCTGAGGAAGCGAATGGTGTTGATGGTGACCTCTGCCTCATCTTCATACACAGACAGCTTAGAGGCTGGGTGAAATGGTCAGGTTGCAGTCATGGTTGTGAAACACAGCTGAGGTTCCTGATGGCTGGAGGGTAGATATAATTGAGCCAACTTCAGGAGAGCCTAGCTGGGTAGCAATAAACAGGTACAGCAGCACAGAGCTCAGATTTGGGCTGAAATGACTCAACCTGGCTCTGGTTTTAAGTTCAATTCATGTCAAACTTAGCTTTAGAGTAAAATAACTACTAGGCAGCAATTGCAGTTTTGCTGGGCACACAATATGCTTGAACCTCATGCAAGTCCCTGGGGTTGGTAGCACAGTCATGCTGTACCTCAGTTTTCCAAGGGATACTTTGTCAGATCAACGAGGACAAGATCTGAAGGTGCATAAATCTTGTAGGATCTGAATGTGCTGGACACCTATATAGCTTTGTGGTTCCATATCTGAGTTTCCTTCCTCTGTAAAGTGGAAAAAAGGGTGTTTTCCTCTGGTGACAACTACTCCTTTGGTGTAGGGCAGTCCATCAAAAGGCAGAAGCATTGTCCACTGCAGCTGAGTCTTTTGAAGTCTGTGGTACTAATACCAAACATCTCTGGGATTTCCTGCTTCACCATCTGTGTTCATCAAAAACCTCTGCCAGGGGCTGTGCCCAGGCATGGAGCTCAGCACTTATCTATAGCTGGTGGGGAAGGGACAGAGGGCCCAGACCAGGAGCTCTGCCCATGTCATAGAGGAGTAAATTTTGTGGGTTAGAAATTTGGAAGGGGACTCCAGTGGGGAAGAAGGGGAGAAATGATAGAGCAGGTACTGGGGGCCTCATACCCTCTGCCCTGATGCAAGGCAGGGTGGACTCTGCTCTTCCTAGCCTGTACTGAGTATCCTCCAGAGACCCAAGACTGCCATGCTCTCCTGGAGCTGCCACTAGGGAGCTTCCCCAAGATTTTCTCTGTGCTTCCTTTCTCCTTGTAGCAGAAAAAGGGAGGCAGGGAGAAAATCCAAGGAGAGATGATCTGCTTCCCTGACAAGGAGGATGAACTGCAGAGCTGAGGGGTCCTGCCTTGTGCTCATTCCCTGTGGCTGGTGGGTCCAGGAGGATGTTTCCACCTCTTCACTGGGGTCTGGCTTTGGGGAATGACCAGGGGTTTGCAGCACTGGTGAAGACCTTGGTGCTGAGCTGCCCAGTGGCCCTGGGCTTTCCGTGCCCCCTTTGCTGTGAGGATGGGGCTGCAGCTGTCCCTCCCCTTGGGATCTCCATCTCAGAGGTGACTGTGGCAGCTCGGTACCCACGTGTCCCCTTCCTCCCTCTCCTTCATTAAGGCACTGATCTCTTCCCAATAACAAGGGGGCTTCTGTTCGACAAAACCTGCCAATTAGTCATTCTGGCTGGGTATAAACGTGGCACTTGAACAGCTGAGGGGACGGCGGGCAGTCCTGCCCCTTCTTGCGGCGTTGCCAAGCTTGCCATTAACACAATGTGACAACTAATCTCTCTATAGCATCTGACTGAGCAATTTTAATTAATAGCTCTGTACGCTTGCACACACACCCCTACCCCCTCCGCTTCGTGCAGGTACCACATGCCTTTAAAGCTCCTTCCTTTGCATCGCAGCCCGAGTGGACAAAAGGAGTTGAAATAAAGCCCTGTTTTGCCCCAATTAGTGTGGAAATGCTGCTTGTTTGGGGGTCTGGCCCTTGGACTGAGTCAGGGCTCATTGCCCCCCCACTCTGTGGGGTTGAGGACCTCAGTAAATGTGGTGGCTCTGGGGCAGAGGTGTTTTCTCAGCTCTGCTGGTGGTTGGAACATCCCTGTGGTGGCCTGTTGGGAGGTGAGGGGCCAGCAGGGCTGAGTTAGCTTTGCAGGCTGCATGTGTGGGAACTGGAAGGCACCAAAGGGGAATTTGCGCTTCTCCTCCAAAAAATGGCTACCTGGCTTCATCCAGGTGCATGTTAACATCAGAAAAAAATAAATAAATCCAATTTCCATGGCTAGGTTCTCCCCTGATGTGAACAGCCACAGCTTGGCAGATGGCTGCTCTTGGGGCCAGTGCAGTTTTGGTGTGGAGATGTCCCAGTTTGCTTTAGGACAACTGACAGGGCTCATCTGTGGTGAAGCTTGTATGTTGCTTTAGCAGGTATTAGCTTGAGGATCCCTGTTTTATGCCACTACTCTCAGCAGAGACACCGATATGGTTGCAGCAAGAGCAGAGCCAGCCCTCGCAAGGCTGGGAGGGATGCAAGAACCCATGGAAGCGGTGCTGGGGTGTGTGGGTCACTGCTGTGGGAGCAGCACACAAATCTTCCATGGAGAGAAATAAATTGTTACGGTTAGGAAGAGTGCTGGATGTCTCTGGTTTGGACTGTGGCAGAAAAAGCTGGGCACAGGAGAAGGTGGGAAGGCCAGCAGAGGTGTGGAGGGGTGCTCCCTGCCCTTCTATCAACACCTTGATTCAATATTTTGGTGCTTCTGATCCCAGTGGTTCTGGGTAGCCAAGACAAAAGATGGTGTCAGTATGGCTGGATATCCTGAACATGATAAATTTGCTCAGGCTGTGGGCATGTAGATAAGAAGAATGTATGGGACCATCTCTTCCCTTGGTGACATGGCTCCACTATCACCTTTCTGCAGCTCCCTCCCACCCAGGATCTGCTCAGTGCTTTTCCTTCCATTCATTGGGGCAAGTCCTCAACGACAGTGAAGAAGCACCATGGGGAGCTTAGGCTTGGGCAGAACATCTGTGCTTTCTGCAGGTTCTTGTTCCCATGGCTTGTGGGTCTGGGGGGTCTTACACTGTCACCTTGGCAGAATGGCTGCAGTGGGTCATGGCACGGTATCAGGAGCCCTTTGCCTTGTAGGAAGAGGGGAGCAGAAACCATCATAACTAGTGATGCTTAAGCAATTTGATACTGAGATAATAAATGGGAGACTCCTTGTCCTCAAGAGAACGCTATGCTGTTGGATAACACACCTCTGGCTGGGAATATCCATCCAGCTTGGAAGTGTTGCTCATTACAGACAAGTGTAGTTCTTGTTCTTGTGGAAAGCACAGGCTTGTGTCTCCATGAGCTGTGTCTCCTGCCCTGGAAAGGTGTGGGGTGTGTGGGACACTGGGGTGGGTGTGCAGGAGCCCCTTTTCTGGAGATGGGATTTAGAAGGAAATGATCAACTGGCCAAACAGCCCTTTCCCTCTGAATGTGTGTGTCCTTCCTGGCTTGGTCCTTGCTGGTGACTCCTGGCTTTGGCTCATGTTTCTTTTGGTCCCTCTCCTGCCTTTGAGGCTGTGCAGGCTGTATCCCAGAGCTCTGGCTGCTATAGCTGGAGGATGTCTCTGCCTTGCTCTGGCAGGGAACACCTCCTGTATGTGGTAAGGGCTTGGACTGCCCAAGAGCACCTTTGGTCCCCAAGGTGACTTGCACTCAACACCCTGGGCACCCAAAACACAGCACCAGGCTGTTTTGCAGTGGGATGTCCCCTCGTCCTAGGGTGTGAGCCTGGCTGCCTGATGCTGGGTGAAGCTGCCCAGGCACTTTGAGCATCTTGGCCCTGCGAGGACCACTGAGCATGGAGTCGTGAGAGCTTTCCTGCTTCCAGCTCGCCCTCCCGGCAGAGGGATCACACGCCGGGATGCAGTGGAGTTGACTCGGCCGGGCAGCTGGCAAGCGCAGCCACCCGTCTGCAACCTGGGAAACACTATGTGGACCAGCCGTGCCCCCACCCAGCTCCTGGAAGAGCATCTCTGGCCTGCAGCAGAGACCGAGGGGACATGGCAGGGAGTGGTGCAGAAGCTGGTGCTTCCTGGCCTCCCCCCCCTTCCCCTGCTGCCTCCCCGGCATTGCGGCGGCAGGCGGACGCAGGACCTGCCCCATCTGCCTGCACGGCAGCGCGGCGGGGAGCTAATGAGAAGCAAGGTGAGAGGCAGGAGACAGGCTGACAACTTACTGGCTCCACAAGCTGCTGGTGGCACGCGGGCGGCAGAAGGACGGCATCTGCCCCCCCCCCGCCCCCCTCCCGGCCTCCGGCATCTCCAGCCTCATAATGAGGTTATTACTGGCCTGCTGCTTGATGGCCGGCACCAGCATCTCCCGCCTCTTCGTCCTCCCAATTCCCACTTGTGGCTACGGGAGCAGTGAGTCAGGGAGGAAGGGATCGCCCCAACCTCACGCTTGGGTTTGGCCCAGGGCTTCGGTGGGAGGGTGGTACGGTTTTGACCTTCCTTGCAGAGGAGACAGTGCTCCCATGCTCACCACCTGTCCGTCCCCTTTATTATCTCTTGAACGTTTCTGGCCCGTTGCAGCCTGGTTTGACAGGGGGAGAAGTCTCAAAGATAATTAAGTTCCTACAAGTTTTGTGAAAGCAGGCAGGCAAAGGAGAGGGATGTGATGAGGGCTTCTGCGGTGGGAAAGGCTCCTGATGGGGAGTCTGAGCCAGGGAATGGTGGCTGCCTTGCTTAGAGAGCTCATGGGAAGCCCTTCCTGAGATTGAACTCAGGAAATTGGATAATGATGCTTAACTGGGGGTTTTCCCACTTTGGTTCTGCTGGGGGAAGGATGGGATTTCACAGGGTATGCCCAGGAGTGGTGACATCCCAGTACATCTGATGGAGGAGCTCGCGAGGGGATAATGAAGGCAGGGCTTGTCCCACCAGCACCACCAGACCACTGGCTGAAAGGCACTTTTCATTGTCCCACCTCATCCAACAGCAGCTGCAAACTGCTTTGCAGAGCCAATCAGCCCCAGCATGCCATTAACATTTGTATTAATCCCTAATGCAGCAAGAGAAACCAGTGTATTACCGAACTCCTCTGACCTCCAAAGGTTTGCAAACTGGGCTGTGGAATGGCTGCTGCTCACCTGGCTCTGCTCCCCTCCTGCCTTGGTGTAAGGGACCCACTGAGAGGGACACGTAGGTGTCACTGCTGGCTGCCCCTGACCCCACAGCTGACCACGGGGACCCACTTCCAGGCACCCACGTAAGTGCTGTGGCAGGATCTGCCTGTGGTTGAGGTGCTGGGCAGGGACTGGCCGGCTTTTTCGTGCCTCGGAGCAGCTGGTGTGGATGTCGCAGCCAATTACGTCGAGGAAGAAGGTGAGCAGGAAAACGGTGACACCTCGCTTATGGCACCCTGCTGTCGAGGGGCAGATGTGGAGGCCGACACATGTTTGCTGCCGCCATGCCGCTAATTAATCACCTCCACCCCACAGCCAGGATGGCACCTTCCCCCACGCGAGGGGTGCGGTGGCCCTGCCAGGGTGGTGATGGGTGTTTGTCCCTCTGCTGTCCCTTTGAGCCACATAATCCCATCCATGGGATGGTGGGTGACTCCACCAGGATGTTTCAATGTTGTTGGGTTTTGGCGTCTGCAAAAAAGAGGTTGGAGAGGCAGGGTGCTGCTTTGTCACCCCTTGCAGAGACATCACTGCCCTATAAATCGATGAGATCTCTCCTCAGCACCACCCCAGCTTGAGCACCCCATGGGAAATGGGGAACCCTGAGACTTGGGCACCTCACCTGCACCCTGGGAGACAAGAAGATGCATGGTCCCTGTGCTTGCAGCTGGAAGGGGTTTGGACAGACATGGAAAGGGGTCCCCAGGGGAAGACCTGCAACTTCTAAATAATAGAGCGAGCAGAAAATGTTGGTTAAAAAGGGACTTTAGGGGTATTTTCCTGTTTGCTCTATCACTTGTGGCAGAAACCAGGCGTTGCTGCTCCAATTCTGCTCACCCAAGAGCCCCAGGAATAGCAGGCACCCACCCAGATTGCTTTTTCCTATTTTCCCTGCTAGCCAGCTGAAAAAAGTCCCGAGTGGAGAGAGTCACAATTTTGCTGAAACCTGATTTTTTTTTTTTTTTTTCTTTTTGCTGTGAATGTCTCATTGAAATTCCTGGCAACTTTGCTCCAGCCAGGAGCATCTCGTGGGGAGGTCAGCCACACCAACCCCCTTTTGCCTGCCCAGCCTGCCCTCAGGGAAGGCAACGGCGCTGGGGAAGGGGGGAAGACTACACTTATCTGCCTCCTCCAGCTTTCCGCGAAGTCAAACAAATAGATTTTTTGCAGCAAATCCTGGTGTTGGCCTGGCTTTGGGGACAGAGGACACGGATATCGCAGTCACCTTCGGGGATGCTCGGATGCCACGTCCCAATGCAGTGCCCCAGCAGCCCCGGCGTGTCCCCAAGCGATGGGGGACAGGGGATGGGGACCCCACCACTGGCCTGGGACCTTTGCGGGGTGGCCCCGGTTCCTCTACGCGGGCAGAAGCCTCCCCCTCGTGGCCGAGTCCCGCACGACAGACGGGCTGCGGGACGGGGACCGGGGACGTGTCCTCCCCTCGGGGGCTGCGGCAGGACCCGCACTGACCCACAGACCTTTCCTTCATCACTGACCCTAAAATTAGCTTTCCCTCACCGCAAATTCGTCGAGCCCTGCCCGCCCCCCGCCCTGTTCCTTCTTTTGCTCTTGAGTTTTTGTATTATCTTGGCAGTCAAAACTTTTCCAGAAGGTTATAAAGATTTTTTTTTCTTTTTTTTTTTAACTTTTCCAGAAGGTTATAAAGATTTTTTTCTTTTTTTTCCCCTCCAATTTTTATTTCTGAAGCTGGACTCAAGGCAACCGAGGAGGTACTGGGGTAAAATTAGGCAGCGGTGCATCACCAGTCCTCTCCCTGCTCCCTGGGGTGTGTGATCCCTGGCTGAGGGACTGGAGGAGACAGGGGACCTCCACCAGCAAAAAGCAACTTGTCCCTGTCCCCTCAGGCTCTGCTGGACCTTGCTGGGGCCATCAGGAATGGAGTGAGGATTTGCACATCATGTTTAACATCCAAATCTCTTGCAACGTTTGCTTCCCTGCTCTCTAATCCCTTAAATGTGAACGTGAGCAGGGTGTGGGATGCTGACCCTGTTAGCGTCAGGGTGAGCCAGGCCTGTGTGCCTCAGTTTCCCCATTTCACATGACCTTGTTCTCCCTTTACTTCTCCCCCAGCCTATTCTAACCCCTTTACTTAATACAGGGACTAGATCTGCCTTACAGTATCTAGCAGTTTTTTCACCTAAAATCATCAGCTCATGTAAATAATGAATTGTCTAGCTTTTTCTCTTTTATTTTTTTAAAGCAATGGGGCAGATTTTGTAGAGCAGCTTGTTCCTGGCTTGGCCATCTGCGCTGTGTGACCCTCTCGGGGCTGATTTGCGCTGGCCTTGGGGACAGCGTTGGGCAACCTCAGTGGCTGTCAGGATGGGTCACACCAAACAGGAGTGTCTGTCTGACCACACTCGCAGGGGAAGGAGACCATGATGCTACCCACTTTCTAGTCTAATTCTCCCCTGTGATGGATTTTGTGGGGCTTGGCTCCAGGTTTGGCAAACCTGATTAGGTAGAGGACACCCATGTGGCCCTGTGGACACTATGCTAACCTCAGCATTTGCCTTCTGCTTTCCTTCTTCTTTTAAGCTGGATACAGAAAATCAGGAGGGGTAACCCGGGTCTCGTGGTGCTCTCCTGGAGAAGCAGCTTCTCCTGGTTCTCACTTCCCCCATCTGTTGTCACTGGCGCAGGTACGGGCGCGTCTGCCCAGGTGCTTCCGCGGCGTCATTTCATTTAAACAATTCCCAGCCGCAGCTCATCACTTTGCCCGCTGTCATCTGGAGATGGCTGCCTGAGACAGCGCTTGGCTGAGAAGTCCGTTTTTGCACAGATCAAGGACAAAGTTTGACAAAAAGCGAAAGAGACAAACGGCAGCGAAAAGCGAAGCCTGCTGCTGACCAGGGCTGGGCAAGGCTGCCACCCATCAGTTAAAACCCTGGTGTCCTGGGGGTCTTGGGGATTAACCCTTCCACATCTGGTGAGGACTATGGGGGACATGGGGTGACTTGCAACAAGCCAAGCACCACGTCCCGATGGGAATTCTCCCAAGGTGGAGGTCCCACCAGCCATGGCCCCACCACTACTTCAGGGCTCAGTCCTGCAGCACCTGCCCCACACCTGGAGCTCCTCCTCACTGCATCTCCCCAGGTAAGCCCCCAAACCAAAGGCACTTCCCTCCAACTTTTTTTGTTTTCTTGCTTTTCAAAATTTAAGACCTTATTTCCTGGCAACTTTGCTCCAGCCAGGAGCATCTCGTGGGGAGGTCAGCCACACCAACCCCCTTTTGCCTGCCCAGCCTGCCCTCAGGGAAGGCAACGGCGCTGGGGAAGGGGGGAAGACTACACTTCTTATCTGCCTCCTCCAGCTTTCCGCGAAGTCAAACAAATAGATTTTTTGCAGCAAATCCTGGTGTTGGCCTGGCTTTGGGGACAGAGGACACGGATATCGCAGTCACCTTCGGGGATGCTCGGATGCCACGTCCCAATGCAGTGCCCCAGCAGCCCCGGCGTGTCCCCAAGCGATGGGGGACAGGGGATGGGGACCCCACCACTGGCCTGGGACCTTTGCGGGGTGGCCCCGGTTCCTCTACGCGGGCAGAAGCCTCCCCCTCGTGGCCGAGTCCCGCACGACAGACGGGCTGCGGGACGGGGACCGGGGACGTGTCCTCCCCTCGGGGGCTGCGGCAGGACCCGCACTGACCCACAGCCCTTTTCTTCATCACTGACCCTAAAATTAGCTTTCCCTCACCGAAAATTCTTCGAGCCCTGCCCGCCCCCCACCCTGTTATTTCTTTATCTCTTTTGTGTTTGTATTATTTTGGCAGTCAAAACTTTTCCAGAAGGTTATAAAGATTTTTTTTTCTTTTTTTTTTCCCCTCCAATTTTTATTTCTGAAGCTGGACTCAAGGCAACCGAGGAGGTACTGGGGTAAAATTAGGCAGCGGTGCATCACCAGTCCTCTCCCTGCTCCCTGGGGTGTGTGATCCCTGGCTGAGGGACTGGAGGAGACAGGGGACCTCCACCAGCAAAAAGCAACTTGTCCCTGTCCCCTCAGGCTCTGCTGGACCTTGCTGGGGCCATCAGGAATGGAGTGAGGATTTGCACATCATGTTTAACATCCAAATCTCTTGCAACGTTTGCTTCCCTGCTCTCTAATCCCTTAAATGTGGACGTGAGCAGGGTGTGGGATGCTGACCCTGTTAGCGTCAGGGTGAGCCAGGCCTGTGTGCCTCAGTTTCCCCATTTCACATGACCTTGTTCTCCCTTTACTTCTCCCCCAGCCTATTCTAACCCCTTTACTTAATACAGGGACTAGATCTGCCTTACAGTATCTAGCAGTTTTTTCACCTAAAATCATCAGCTCATGTAAATAATGAATTGTCTAGCTTTTTCTCTTTTATTTTTTTAAAGCAATGGGGCAGATTTTGTAGAGCAGCTTGTTCCTGGCTTGGCCATCTGCGCTGTGTGACCCTCTCGGGGCTGATTTGCGCTGGCCTTGGGGACAGCGTTGGGCAACCTCAGTGGCTGTCAGGATGGGTCACACCAAACAGGAGTGTCTGTCTGACCACACTCGCAGGGGAAGGAGACCATGATGCTACCCACTTTCTAGTCTAATTCTCCCCTGTGATGGATTTTGTGGGGCTTGGCTCCAGGTTTGGCAAACCTGATTAGGTAGAGGACACCCATGTGGCCCTGTGGACACTATGCTAACCTCAGCATTTGCCTTCTGCTTTCCTTCTTCTTTTAAGCTGGATACAGAAAATCAGGAGGGGTAACCCGGGTCTCGTGGTGCTCTCCTGGAGAAGCAGCTTCTCCTGGTTCTCACTTCCCCCATCTGTTGTCACTGGCGCAGGTACGGGCGCGTCTGCCCAGGTGCTTCCGCGGCGTCATTTCATTTAAACAATTCCCAGCTGCAGCTCATCACTTTGCCCGCTGTCATCTGGAGATGGCTGCCTGAGACAGCGCTTGGCTGAGAAGTCCGTTTTTGCACAGATCAAGGACAAAGTTTGACAAAAAGCGAAAGAGACAAACGGCAGCGAAAAGCGAAGCCTGCTGCTGACCAGGGCTGGGCAAGGCTGCCACCCATCAGTTAAAACCCTGGTGTCCTGGGGGTCTTGGGGATTAACCCTTCCACATCTGGTGAGGACTATGGGGGACATGGGGTGACTTGCAACAAGCCAAGCACCACGTCCCGATGGGAATTCTCCCAAGGTGGAGGTCCCACCAGCCATGGCCCCACCACTACTTCAGGGCTCAGTCCTGCAGCACCTGCCCCACACCTGGAGCTCCTCCTCACTGCATCTCCCCAGGTAAGCCCCCAAACCAAAGGCACTTCCCTCCAACTTTTTTTGTTTTCTTGCTTTTCAAAATTTAAGACCTTATTTCAGCATCAGGGTAGGATTTTTTTTTTTTCCCAGTTCAGAAATTCCACAGGGAATTTCAAGAAAAATGGAAACATTTGCAACAAGCCCCAGGACAGAGAATTGGGTTCTGAGCAGCTTTCATCTGGTGCAGCTTTTGCTTCCTGCCCTTTGGGATAAAAGTCCCAGAAGAAGTGACAAAGGCTCATAAATTCTGCAGAACAATTTAGTACTTTCTGGAAAAAATCTGGTTGTTCCCTGAAGTGGGACTGAGAGCTGGGTGTGACGTGGGGTAAAGAAAGTTTCTGCAAATGTCTGTCTCTTAATTAATATTAATACCTCTCCAGCTTTTTATCTCTGCTTTAAATAAAAGGAATCCAGCCATGGCAGAGTTCCCACCACATTAAGAAACTCATGAAAGGGGAGTGATGGATGCTTTGGAAGATGGCTCTCATTAATGTCTAATCCTTCCCATCAGCCCCACTTGTCCCTGACACTTGGAGCTTGTTAACCATTTTTTGCAAGTGTTTTCAGGGACTTCTGAAACTGGGGGGAGATGGCACTGCTTCCTCCCCGTGCATTTGGGTGATGGTGCAAAGAAGAGTATGAAAAAGTGAGGTTTGGTCTGGGTGCAACTAGCTGCTGCTCTTTCTATCTGCATGCCCCAGGTTTGTCGCAAGAGGTCTCTCCCAGCAGATCCCAAGGCTGGGAGGCCAGAGCTCACTGGAGGTACTGAAAAAAAATTTCTGTTACTTTATGGGTGATAGCCATAATTAGGCAGGCAGTGTGTACCTTATAATAGCTGTTGCTGCGTGCAGGAGTGCTGTGTTAGACAGCCAAGGAGTGGGGGCCCTGCTGGGACTGTAGCTGTCGCCTCCTCTTGCTGCTTTGTTGTTTTTAAGGGCAGTCTATTTGGGGACCTTTTGGAAAACACCAGCTCCTGGATTGACGTGAGGAATTTTGCTTGCTTTTTTGAAATAAAAATCACCTTAGTCCTTGTGGCAGCAGAAGTGCATGAGGAAAACACAATAGGTTTTGAGGGTGGAAGGGAGCAATAAGCTGGTTTGGTCTCCTGTGGGGTCACACATAGAAAATCCAGTAGAAGGGCTTCCTTCTCCATGCTAATTGAGAATGTGTCTCAGTGACTGGTCGAGGAGAAACTTCTGTGTCCAGCCTTGTTGGGTGTCCCTACAGGGAGGTCACGGAGCCCTGCCGGACCTCAAGGGACTGAGTCAGCCATGCCACATACTGCGAAAATGTGGTCTTGCAAAAACCCCTGGCTGCTCTGCTGAGGGGATGCCCAAGATGCTGTGGCCGTCAGGAACAGCTTGCTGAGGTCTTAAACAATATGGAGCTTCTACACCCAGCCTAACCATGCAGGATAAGCAGGTCCTGGCCTCTTCAGAAGAGAAAAGCCACCCAAAATCAAAACAGTTGTTAGACTTAGTTGTATACATCTATGTTTGGGCTGAGAGTGATGGGTCGAAGTGTTTCTCGCAGCTAAATACTGCAGTAAGACTTCCAAGTAGGTGGATGAGAAGCCCCTTGGAGTAAATTAAGCCCTTGATGTGGAAGTTGTGCAGCCGAGGGTGGACGCTTCTGTCCGCTTTCCACTAGAGGTAGCTGGAGCCACGCACAACCCGCCCAACAGCCCTGGGATTTCCACATCCCCAGCCCTAAATCAGCATCGATAGAAGTGATTAGCCTGCCATTAAAGGCGTATATCCCAACGCAGGAGGTTGTTCGTCCACAGCTCTCCCTTCCCTGCATCCCCGCATCCCCCGCGCCACGAGAGCTGCGGCGGCGAAGGCTGCGTCAGCGCTTTCTTGGTGTAAACTCCGTAGTTTGGGGGCTTTTTAAAAGCAGAGGGGAAAATTCCCTTTGCTGCTGGAATTCATCGTGCAGCTTCTCAGCCTTGGGGACAGATGTCTGCGATGCTGGAGAAGAGAAGAGTAAACTGCTTTTAGCTATTTATTCTGCGGAGGAGGAAGAGGATAGAAGTTTGGTGGTTTAAGGCGATATTTTTTTTTTCTTATTTTTTTTTCCTCCTCTTTTGCCTTTCTAGCAGGTTTAGGATGTATATTGCCAGCTGACTCAGTAGCTGCTCTTTACGGAGGGGTGAGGAATAACCATAGGGGCTGGATGGGTGATGGGGCGCTCGGGGGGCAGTCGGCTCTGGCTGAAGGGCTCCCAGGGTGCAAATGCGATGGGGTTTTTTTGGAGGGGATAGGAGTATATCATGTAGAACAGCTACTCCTGGGGAGTTGCAATAACCTTGCAAAGCGAGGAGGGAAAGAAGGTCAGGAGGAGCAGGGATTATCTGCCTTCCCCGCTCCCAAAGGGATTTTAGCGCTGACTTTTAATAACAGCCAGGAAAGAGGCAGACTTCACGCTTACCCAGAGGAAAAGGCCCTAATAGCATAAAGGATCAGCTGGAAAAAAACCTTTTTAATCTTGCTTCGCCATCCCCATGGAGACTGCCGTGCCAGGAACTGCAGCCCCCACCCCAAGCCTGTGCTGGACCCTCTGCAGTGGGTCAGGGTCCCAGCTGGTGCAGGGGGTGTTTGTGCCACCAGTCTGCCCATGATCTGGTGATGGTGTGACTTCCCCCGACAAGGTCACTGGCACAGCTCTGTGAATGCAAGGGACTCACGTATGGGATGGAGGGAGAGCCCTTGGGCTCCTCTCTGTGGCCACCACGCTGCTCAGTCCTTGCATGAGCTCAGCAAGTTTGTCTCAAAACAAGGGAGGTCTTGTGGAGCTGGAGGTTTTGGGGAAGAATAAATTTGGATTGCATGGCTGGGGCTATCTGCAGCTCTTCAGAAGTCTCTCAAGCCTGCAGCATGCCACATCAAGAAGGGCTCCTTGCCTCTTCCTGTTGCCACTTGAGATATGGCTCCAGGTCCTTAGCTGCATCATCCTCTTTGGTCGGGTCTTCTAGCCATTGTGTCAGTCTCATTTGGTCTGGCCACCTTGGTGCTTCCTAGGTCCGTCAGGTGGGAGGAGGCTAGAGAATCAAGAGAAATGAGCATTTCTGAATGAGGGGTTGGCACCTTCCTGTTCTGGTCTAATCCCTAAACCAGAGCTGGAAGATGGTCTCAAAACCATGCTCAGCTTCTTCTCCAGAGGGTTTGTTGAGGGCTGGTGGGTGGTGTTTGGGAGTGGTGGAGAGCTCACCCAGCCCTGCAGGACGAGGACGGGCACACACTGGTGAGCTCTGACAGATGAAGACTGTTAATATTGAACATATAATTACGCTGGCCAAGGCCGAGAGTCCTTCTGCGGCGATGCGTATGGAGGGCATCAATATTAAGGCGAGTTACTAAATGTATCTCAAAGGTGAACTGAAAGGCATTTTGGAGGTTCAGGGATGAGTTTCAGGACTTTGCCGTGCTGTGGCCAACACTGAGAAGGTTCTTGCTAGCAGGGCAGTGGAGAAGAGAGCTGCTTTCCCCGAGCCTCTCGAGATGCCTCTTAGTTTGACAGTTAAAAGAGGAGACAGGCATGGCCACCCCGTGCTGCCGAGCTCAGCCTTTCCGAAATCAGGAAATTGGCTTAAAATGCTTATTTTTACAGACTGCATGCTGTTAATGAATCAACCTAATTAAAATAAATCCTCCCAGCCATGCCACATACTGCGAAAATGTGGTCTTGCAAAAACCCCTGGCTGCTCTGCTGAGGGGATGCCCAAGATGCTGTGGCCGTCAGGAACAGCTTGCTGAGGTCTTAAACAATATGGAGCTTCTACACCCAGCCTAACCATGCAGGATAAGCAGGTCCTGGCCTCTTCAGAAGAGAAAAGCCACCCAAAATCAAAACAGTTGTTAGACTTAGTTGTATACATCTATGTTTGGGCTGAGAGTGATGGGTCGAAGTGTTTCTCGCAGCTAAATACTGCAGTAAGACTTCCAAGTAGGTGGATGAGAAGCCCCTTGGAGTAAATTAAGCCCTTGATGTGGAAGTTGTGCAGCCGAGGGTGGACGCTTCTGTCCGCTTTCCACTAGAGGTAGCTGGAGCCACGCACAACCCGCCCAACAGCCCTGGGATTTCCACATCCCCAGCCCTAAATCAGCATCGATAGAAGTGATTAGCCTGCCATTAAAGGCGTATATCCCAACGCAGGAGGTTGTTCGTCCACAGCTCTCCCTTCCCTGCATCCCCGCATCCCCCGCGCCACGAGAGCTGCGGCGGCGAAGGCTGCGTCAGCGCTTTCTTGGTGTAAACTCCGTAGTTTGGGGGCTTTTTAAAAGCAGAGGGGAAAATTCCCTTTGCTGCTGGAATTCATCGTGCGGCTTCGCAGCCTTGGGGACAGATGTCTGCGACACTGGAGAAGAGAAGAGTAAACCGCTTTTAGCTATTTATTCTGCAGAGGAGGAAGAGGATAGAAGTTTGGTGGTTTAAGGCGATTTTTTTTTTTCTTATTTTTTTTTTTCCTCCTCTTTTGCCTTTCTAGCAGGTTTAGGATGTATATTGCCAGCTGACTCAGTAGCTGCTCTTTACGGAGGGGTGAGGAATAACCATAGGGGCTGGATGGGTGATGGGGCGCTCGGGGGGCAGTCGGCTCTGGCTGAAGGGCTCCCAGGGTGCAAATGCGATGGGGTTTTTTTGGAGGGGATAGGAGTATATCATGTAGAACAGCTACTCCTGGGGAGTTGCAATAACCTTGCAAAGCGAGGAGGGAAAGAAGGTCAGGAGGAGCAGGGATTATCTGCCTTCCCCGCTCCCAAAGGGATTTTAGCGCTGACTTTTAATAACAGCCAGGAAAGAGGCAGACTTCACGCTTACCCAGAGGAAAAGGCCCTAATAGCATAAAGGATCAGCTGGAAAAAAACCTTTTTAATCTTGCTTCGCCATCCCCATGGAGACTGCCGTGCCAGGAACTGCAGCCCCCACCCCAAGCCTGTGCTGGACCCTCTGCAGTGGGTCAGGGTCCCAGCTGGTGCAGGGGGTGTTTGTGCCACCAGTCTGCCCATGATCTGGTGATGGTGTGACTTCCCCTGACAAGGTCACTGGCACAGCTCTGTGAATGCAAGGGACTCACGTATTGGATGGAGGAGCCCTTGGGCTCCTCTCTGTGGCCACCACGCTGCTCAGTCCTTGCATGAGCTCAGCAAGTTTGTCTCAAAACAAGGGAGGTCTTGTGGAGCTGGAGGTTTTGGGGAAGAATAAATTTGGATTGCATGGCTGGGGCCATCTGCAGCTATTCAGAGGTCTCCCAAGCCTGCAGCATGCCACATCAAGAAGGGCTCCTTGCCTCTTCCTGTTGCCACTTGAGATATGGCTCCAGGTCCTTAGCTGCATCATCCTCTTTGGTCGGGTCTTCTAGCCATTGTGTCAGTCTCATTTGGTCTGGCCACCTTGGTGCTTCCTAGGTCCGTCAGGTGGGAGGAGGCTAGAGAATCAAGAGAAATGAGCATTTCTGAATGAGGGGTTGGCACCTTCCTGTTCTGGTCTAATCCCTAAACCAGAGCTGGAAGATGGTCTCAAAACCATGCTCAGCTTCTTCTCCAGAGGGTTTGTTGAGGGCTGGTGGGTGGTGTTTGGGAGTGGTGGAGAGCTCACCCAGCCCTGCAGGACGAGGACGGGCACACACTGGTGAGCTCTGACAGATGAAGACTGTTAATATTGAACATATAATTACGCTGGCCAAGGCCGAGAGTCCTTCTGCGGCGATGCGTATGGAGGGCATCAATATTAAGGCGAGTTACTAAATGTATCTCAAAGGTGAACTGAAAGGCATTTTGGAGGTTCAGGGATGAGTTTCAGGACTTTGCCGTGCTGTGGCCAACACTGAGAAGGTTCTTGCTAGCAGGGCAGTGGAGAAGAGAGCTGCTTTCCCCGAGCCTCTCGAGATGCCTCTTAGTTTGACAGTTAAAAGAGGAGACAGGCATGGCCACCCCGTGCTGCCGAGCTCAGCCTTTCCGAAATCAGGAAATTGGCTTAAAATGCTTATTTTTACAGACTGCATGCTGTTAATGAATCAACCTAATTAAAATAAATCCTCCCAGGGTTGGGGGCATTTAGGGTGCTTGGCTTTCTTCTCCCACCAGGCAGCTGGAAACTTTGTTGTGGTTGGTTTCTAATTCAAGTTATTCTCACCCAAGCCCTCAGTTCCTGGAGCTGGGGCTTTAAAAGACATTTTGGGTGCCAAGGGGTGGAGCTGGGGGTCCTGGAAATTGTGCTGGAAGCTCCCAGCTCTCTAGGTGGGAACTTTTTTTATATTTATGGAAGAAAAGGAATCATTTCTCTCTATCAAAAATGAATGAAAACTTGAAAAATCTCTACCAGGTTTATTTATTACCTCATCTATTAAAATAGCCACATTATCTATTCAAGTGCGTGGGGGGCTGCACTTCATCTTGCCTTTTCCATGAGTCACAGAATACATTTTTTTTTTTTCAGGGAAAAGATACTGCTGAGTTTCTCACAAGGGGAAAATGTGCTGGAGGACACCAAGGGCATGACTTGTCACCGCAGCAGCCGAGCAGCCCAGTTGTCCTCCTGCTGCCACCGTCCCTTGGCCCGCAGCACTTTCTCCTGCTGTGGGTATTTTCCAGTGAGAGCCCCACACGGGCCCCACGAGCCCTTGCTCCCCCCCCACTGGAGGACACCAAGGGCATGACTTGTCACCACAGCAGCCGAGCAGCCCGGTTGTCCTCCTGCTGCTGCCATCCCTTGGCCTTGCAAAAGCCTTGGTGGCTGATGCCAGCCTGACTGCCCATTTCCACCCCTGACAGTGAGCCAAGTCTGGGATTTTCCTCACTCTTAAACCAGGACCCATCTGCTGCTGGTGAGTGCTGGTTGGGTAAAAGAAGGCAGAGATGCTCTGGGATCCTGGAGGCACCAGCAAACCTACTTGCACCAGACTTCTCAAGGGACTGGTGGGCTTTCTAGCAGGTTTGGGCATTTGTGCCTGGGTTTCTGTGCTGTGGCATGAAGGAGACACACACACACACAATCTCCTCTACCTTTCTTGATTTGCATTCAGTGAAACTGCTCTTATTAAGCATAAGCTCTGAATTTCTGCTAAGCCAGCTCAGTGCAGGAGCTGATCTAGATGTGCTGGAAGGGACACACTTTGCTAGTTGAACACCAGATGCCCCAAATTATGTTAATTTAAACCCCAGAACAGAAACGTCCTCCATTTTTAAATTTTTTTTTCTCACTTCGTCTCACACCGAATTGCAAATTCACAGCAGGACACTAGGACTTTTCTGCCCACCTTCGCTGAAACCTGGGCTTTCTCTCTGTCCCCAGGAGCCATCGCACCAACCAGATGTTGCAGGTTTGTGGGTACCTGCTGGAAAAACCCCAGCATGGGAGCTGCTGTCTAACCCAAAAATTGGTGACGGTGTTTAACACGGTGGGGACAAGGAGGAGGAGCCCCCAGGGCTCCCACAGTGGGACCCCCCTCTGTGATGCTCTGCCCAGGGGTCACCTTTCCACGCCTCACCACAAACTGGCAGGGACACCTTGGTGAAAAGAGAGCAGCAGATTTACTTGCGAAAAAACTTTTTTTAGAAGTTATCCATAATACTACAAATACTATTTGCCGAGCTCAGTATTATTCAGGGTTGTTTCTGTGTGCAGCAGGCGCCAGTTTTGCTGGAGCTGCAAGGGCCCTGTGAAACTGCAGGGAGCTGGTGGTACCTTTTTCCGTGGCGTGGAGCTGGTTTTAACTTTCTGCAGTAATTTTTCGCAGCGTGAATCAAGCTGAGGATGGCTCCAGCCAAGGGCACAGCTCAGGACTGCTCGGGCCAGCGAGTGAGTGTGAATCAAGCTGAGGATGGCTCCAGCCAAGGGCACAGCTCAGGACTGCTCGGGCCAGCGAGCGAAAGGGGACTCTGCCAGGGCTGGATGAAATCCAGGGTCCCACTGATGGAGAATTTATTCTTTGGGAAACAGCAGGAGGGGAGGCGCAGGGGGGCAAAAGCCATCACTTTATTAGTATTTTTTGTAAGCACGTTAGCCTGGGGCTGGGAGGACGGGCAGCACTTTCTCCTGCTGTGGGTATTTTCCTGTGAGAGCCCCACACGGGCCCCACGAGCCCTTGCTCCCCCCCCACACACCCTTCCTGCCTATTCCCTGCCGCGTCTCAGAAAAAGCTTTATTTATACTCATTTAGCTGCTTGCCTTCGCCCTAATTGAAATCATTAACCTTCTCGCTTAAGCCCTTGCTCCCCCCCCCACACCCTTCCTGCCTATTCCCTGCCGCGTCTCAGAAAAAGCTTTATTTATACTCATTTAGCTGCTTGCCTTCGCCCTAATTGAAATCATTAACCTTCTCGCTTAATGAAGAAGAGGACCGGGAGGAGGGTGTGGGGGGGGTGCTGGGGCCGGCAGACCCCCTCCCGGGCTGCTCTGCTGACTCCCTCAACCGGCTGAAAAACGTGATTTTGAATTTGGCCACCGGGAGCTTAAAAAAAAAAAAACAAACCAACAAAACCAACCCTGAACAACTGCGCCTTGGTCGGGGGGCTGGCGGGGTACGGTTCCCCGTGCCCCCCGGGGCCGCGGCGGGGCTGACGCCGGCATTTCATCTCGGCGGAGAAGTCATCGGCTCTGACCATGGGGAGGGCTTTGCCCGCCAGGTCCCACTTTGCTCCCCTATATTTAGCCCATTATGAATATGGAAGAGCGTTGAAAATGATTCGCCCAGACATCCCTCTGTCCAGCCGAATAACGTCAACGGGCGGGAGCGGGGACGGGAGCTGCTCACCCTGACAGGGACCCTGGCCCCCGCCTGGCCTTGTGGGTTGTAGAGTAGGGTCCCTGCAGCCGCACGGAGAGGGGGGGTGGAAATCACACTGGTGGCTTTAGGGACCCCCATCCTGGGTGTTTGGGGGGGTGCTTTGGCTGGTGAGAGGCCGGCTGGGGCAGCGCTCCCCCCGCTGCAGCGTGCGAGCAGGCGCCCGGGGTCTCAGCTGGCTCTGGAAGGGTCTGTGGTGGGGAGGCCGCACGATGCCCAGCTGTGCATCGTGCTCTCCAAGGGCACAGCATCCCTCCTTCCCTCCCTCCCTCCCACCCCCCGACACCCCCCGGCCGGCCAGGCACGGCCCCGGCAAAGGGCCAGGCAGCCTGGGAACCACTGGTGCTTACTGCTTCCCATCGAGCTCCCTCTTCTCCTCCCCAGCAGTGGGGAAGAGGGATGCTGTGGTCCTGGCTGGGTTTGCTGATGCCCTGGAATCCCCGCTCTGCTGTGCTCAGGCTCCAGCATCAAACATGTGCTGAACATCCCAGGCGTGCGACCCGACAGCACGTGGCTGCTCCTCTGTGGTGTTTTACCCCGAGCACAGAACACCTTTTCCCAAGGTGAGCTGCTCTCCCTTCCTTCTGGGAGCCCAAAGCTGCCCCAAAAGCTTTTGGGCATCCTCCTGCCCCTCTCTGGGGAACACACTCCCCCTCTTTGGGTGTCTGCCACTTTTCACCTGCTATTTTCCTCCCCTTTGCAAGGAGCATCGTTCCATCCCGAAATCCAGGCATTGATGGGGAGAGGATGCGATGCAGGGGGCAGAACCCCTGCCAGAAAAGGCCCCCCCACATTCCCCCCTCCCAGCTTGGTTGGGTTGGTTTGGAGTTTGAAGAACACTTTGCGCAAAAGATTAACCTCGCTTTTGGGCATAGCGGAAAAGAGGGAAAACAGCTTTATTCAAGCTGTTAATGAAATGTCATTTGCAATTCACTTCCATGGCTGTCACGTGGCAGATCCGCAGCACCCCGGGGTTGCACGGCCTCACACGGGGGGTGGTGTTACTTCAGAGGGGGTTTTGGGAAGGGGGAAAACGCACAAAAGCATTGAAATGTGACTGCCCCATCCCCAGAGCTCGGGGACTCTGTTTATCATGGGTGCTGTCGCCGGTTAAGTTGTCTCAGTCCCCCCCAACCCGTCCAGCTCAGGGGCAAGGGGGGCTCAGCAGAGTCCTGGCAGAGCAACACACCTTTTCTGTGGGATCTGGGCCCAGAAATATCCCTGGATTTTATTTTGCCCCTCCTCTCATCATATATCTGTATCCCTCACATTGCACGTGAGAAGCTGGCGGAGTCCCACTGCCTTTCCCCCCCTGCAAGCCTTGGTGATGCCATTCGCCCCCCCCTTTTCCATTCTCTCCCCCCCTTTACCTGCCCCCTCTCTCCTCTCCTCTGCTCCTTCCCAATTTCTGAGTGATCCTCTGCAGCCGTGAGCAGGTTTAACTAATCTTTCTGTCAGTGGGGTACTTTATGGAAATTGAAAACTAATTAACGTTCATCTCAGCAGCTAATCGCATAAAAAACCCACCGCCTTGGCCTCCCTGGTCTTAAAATGATGACGGCGTGAGAGTAGGAGCAGGGAAGATCTCGATCAAGCTCACCAGGATGGGATGCTCCCTGAGACAGAGCCGGGATGCCCCTGAAACCATCTACCCGGGGAGAGGTCACCTTCTGCTGGTGATGGACCTGGCTCCTGGCCCACTGGATCCACTTTGCCCATCCTACAGCCCAATCTCTCTGGATACCTCGACCTAAGAGGTGAGTAAAAGGCATTTTGGGGAAGCATGAGAAGATGGGGTG
>NW_015090852.1:3165839-3172757 GCF_001431845.1 Calidris pugnax | reverse complement strand
CAACGGGCGGGCGTGGGGACGGGAGCTGCTCACCCTGACAGGGACCCTGGCCCCCGCCTGGCCTTGTGGGTTGTAGAGTGGGGTCCCTGCAGCCGCACGGAGAGGGGGGGTGGAAATCACACTGGTGGCTTTAGGGACCCCCATCCTGGGTGTTTGGGGGGTGCTTTGGCTGGTGAGAGGCCGGCTGGGGCAGCGCTCCCCCCGCTGCAGCGTGCGAGCAGGCGCCCGGGGTCTCAGCTGGCTCTGGAAGGGTCTGTGGTGGGGAGGCCGCACGATGCCCAGCTGTGCATCGTGCTCTCCAAGGGCACAGCATCCCTCCTTCCCTCCCTCCCTCCCACCCCCCGACACCCCCCGGCCGGCCAGGCACGGCCCCGGCAAAGGGCCAGGCAGCCTGGGAACCACTGGTGCTTACTGCTTCCCATCGAGCTCCCTCTTCTCCTCCCCAGCAGTGGGGAAGAGGGATGCTGTGGTCCTGGCTGGGTTTGCTGATGCCCTGGAATCCCCGCTCTGCTGTGCTCAGGCTCCAGCATCAAACATGTGCTGAACATCCCAGGCGTGCGACCCGACAGCACGTGGCTGCTCCTCTGTGGTGTTTTACCCCGAGCACAGAACACCTTTTCCCAAGGTGAGCTGCTCTCCCTTCCTTCTGGGAGCCCAAAGCTGCCCCAAAAGCTTTTGGGCATCCTCCTGCCCCTCTCTGGGGAACACACTCCCCCTCTTTGGGTGTCTGCCACTTTTCACCTGCTATTTTCCTCCCCTTTGCAAGGAGCATCGTTCCATCCCGAAATCCAGGCATTGATGGGGAGAGGATGCGATGCAGGGGGCAGAACCCCTGCCAGAAAAGGCCCCCCCACATTCCCCCCTCCCAGCTCGGTTGGGTTGGTTTGGAGTTTGAAGAACACTTTGCGCAAAAGATTAACCTCGCTTTTGGGCATAGCGGAAAAGAGGGAAAACAGCTTTATTCAAGCTGTTAATGAAATGTCATTTGCAATTCACTTCCATGGCTGTCACGTGGCGGATCCGCAGCACCCCGGGGTTGCACGGCCTCACACGGGGGGTGGTGTTACTTCAGAGGGGGTTTTGGGAAGGGGGAAAACGCACAAAAGCATTGAAATGTGACTGCCCCATCCCCAGAGCTCGGGGACTCTGTTTATCATGGGTGCTGTCGCCGGTTAAGTTGTCTCAGTCCCCCCAACCCATCCAGCTCAGGGGCAAGGGGGGCTCAGCAGAGTCCTGGCAGAGCAACACACCTTTTCTGTGGGATCTGGGCCCAGAAATATCCCTGGATTTTATTTTGCCCCTCCTCTCATCATATATCTGTATCCCTCACGTTGCACATGAGAAGCTAATGGAGTCCCATTGCCGTTCCCCCCCTACAAGCCTTGGTGATGCCTTTCGCCCTCCCGCCTTTTCCATTCTTTCCCCCCCTTTACCTGCCCCCTCTCTCCTCTCCTCTGCTCCTTCCCAATTTCTGAGTGATCCTCTGCAGCCGTGAGCAGGTTTAACTAATCTTTCTGTCAGTGGGGTACTTTATGGAAATTGAAAACTAATTAACGTTCATCTCAGCAGCTAATCGCATAAAAAACCCACCGCCTTGGCCTCCCTGGTCTTAAAATGATGACGGCGTGAGAGTAGGAGCAGGGAAGATCTCGATCAAGCTCACCAGGATGGGATGCTCCCTGAGACAGAGCCGGGATGCCCCTGAAACCATCTACCCGGGGAGAGGTCACCTTCTGCTGGTGATGGACCTGGCTCCTGGCCCACTGGATCCACTTTGCCCATCCTACAGCCCAATCTCTCTGGATACCTCGACCTAAGAGGTGAGTAAAAGGCATTTTGGGGAAGCATGAGAAGATGGTGTGGGGCTGGGAGGGTGGTGGAGATGT
Organism: Calidris pugnax; assembly: GCF_001431845.1. Classification (NCBI taxonomy): domain Eukaryota; kingdom Metazoa; phylum Chordata; class Aves; order Charadriiformes; family Scolopacidae; genus Calidris; species Calidris pugnax. The sequence continues at coordinate 3,170,871 of NW_015090852.1, read as the reverse complement.
GCGGTCAAGGATGCTCTCGCCCACAGTGACTCATTCGGCTTTAATTGCTCCCTGAAGTTGCCGGCTGCTGGCGGCACCGCATCAGAGATGTCACGTTATAGTCATGCGTGAAGAGCTAATGGTCAAGGGTGACACCACCAACAAAACATCCTCAGGGGAGCTGTCAGCGGTGGGGGGGATCAAAGGGCAGGGAGAGAGGCCACTGCCAAGGGTCGGGGCTGCTGCTGGAGATGCAGGTGCCCAGCGTAGGGGTGGTGGTGATGCCCCTGGGGCTTTGTGGCCAGAAAAATCTTCCTGCCAAATCAGGAGTGGTGCAGGCAGTGCCCAAGTTGAGAGCACTGGCTGCTCTCAGGATCTCTGGAAAATCTTTCCTTTGGCTTTGAAGGTCCACGCTGGCATGGTCTGGGGGGGGCTCATGCTGGTGGTGTCATTGGACCAATGTTAGTTGGTCTCTGCTGTCTACATGCCACAGGGAGGTGGCCCAGGTGTGATAAACCGGGATGGTAAGGTGGGTCTCAGGAGCACAGCTCCTACAACAGTCACAGGGACACCACTTGGTTCCTTTGCCCATCTGTACACTCCAGTGCTGGGATGGGCTGGCTGGGATGCTGCTGTGCCCAGGCTGGTTGGCACCTACCAGAGGGTGAAAGGAAGACCTGGATGAGACTCCATCTTGCTGATGCAAGAGGTTAAGTGGTACAGCATGGTGGGGTTGCTTTTTCAGATGTTGCCAACAGGATGGGCCCCAACACATACATGCACTGAGAGCGGCACGATGCAAGGTGCCCTTTCTAGCTGCCCTTGTCCTCAGGGGCCACAGGTGTACACAGGCTGCTCTTACACTCCACAGCACCATCAGTATGGTCCTGGTTTGAATATGGCTTGGTTGTCCTGTTTCCAGCTGCTTTCCATCATTCTGCTGCTAAGTGCAGCATCTTCTCCCCACGCTGCCGCTCTGGCAGGATGGGGCAGCATCTCCCTGCCCTCCATCAGCAGGAATGGCTTGGAGAAAGCCAGGTGAGATGGCCACACATCAGCCTGCTGGAGAAACAGCCCTGGACGCAGCCATCCTGCCGAGAAGCGCGGCGAGGGAGGAAGAGTTATTGCTGCAGTCACACACCAGCTATTACCTCCCAACAAAAGGCAGCGTCTGCACAGCCGGGAGAGAGCCCGAGGACAGGGACAGCCCTGATGACCTTCAGAGGACACGCAGCAGACAGGCCGAAGCCCTGATTGCCCCAGACAGGTATGCCCATGGGCACCCCTCCACCTGGCCCGGCGCAGCGGGAGCCTCCTGGGGTGCTCCCCACCAGCCTTCAGCCACGATCAGCTTCAAAACCTCCTCGCCAGCCCCTGGCCTGGGTGGTTGGTTTTTTTTTCCCTTCCAGCACACGTCAAGCTTTCAGGTTTCTGAAAGGAGGCAGAGGCGATGTTGTTGTCGGCGCTAAGCTGCTGGGAGGTGCCAGTACCCAACCTAATGCTGGGGTTTGGATACATCCCTGCAAAGGATCATTTTTCCATCCCATCCCTGGCAGCCAGAGCTTAGCAAGGAATCTGCTTATAATAATTTGGGATCAAGGCTAAGGTGACAGCACCAAAGATGTGGGGGAGTGAGCTGGGGGCTCTCTCCCTGAGGTCAGGGGCCAGGGTCTACTGGCTGTGTCCCCAGAGCCTGACACACTGGTGTCATTTCAGCACAGTTCTGGGACAGCTGGACCCGAGGAGCTCTTGTTGTGATGTTCTTGTGCTGCTTCTCACCCCAGGAGCAAAGGTATTCAATGGCATCCCCGTGCCATGGTGAGAAACCACCTGTAGACAAGCAGAAGTTACTACCTAGCTGAGCTTCTGGTCTCTGGCCCAAATTGACCTTGGGGAGGTGTGTGTGTAAGAGCAGGGGAAGCACTGCCATCCCCTTGTTCAGGTCCCCACGGAGAGCTGGGTAGGAGTAAGAGGCCAGGGCTAAATGAAGGAGGCAGGAACGGGTTGTCAGCAAAGGTCAAAAAGCAAAAAACAAGCTGGACTTCAGAGCCAATTAAATTTGTACAATGTGAGAGAAGTGCTTCTTAAAGACATGGCACCAGCTGAACTGTATAGCTGCTTATTGAAATGCAGTTTTCCATGGGAGCAGAGTACATGCACAGCATTAGCGCCAACTACCTCTGATAAGGCTGTCTTCACTAATATGCCAAAAAGAGCTTAATTAACTTTGCTCTGCAGCAAGCCAGGGAGGTTCTCTGAATGCTTTTTTCTCCAATTGGGAGCAACACCAGTCTTGAGACATGGGTACAAATGTGGGTGCATAGGGTTGCTCCATACAGGGAAGTGCCACCAACCAGTGGGTGACCCTGGAGGAATCCATCTGGTTGTGATGTGACACTGCTTAGATGGTGGGGAGGAGCTTCAAAAGCACATTGTGAGCCCAAGCTCCTTATGAAGCCTCAAAGGAACATTGTGGCTATCCAGAGTGAGATGGGGGCTGCCTCCCTGGGACATGCAGGGCCACCACCTCTCTGTGCCCTGCAGCGAGCACGAAGCCCCAGCATCCTGCAAACTCCTCAGCCACCACCACTGCCCGTAACTAGAGGGATGGAGGAACCAGTCCAAGATGTAAGTGGCTGTGGATTCTGTCTCTCCACATTTCCTCTCGCAGGTGAGCCTTCCCAAGCCCACCACCCTCCCAGCAAATCCCTCATCTGGTAGCTGATTGTCCCTACGCTCCTCCACACCACTGGCAGCGTTGGGGAGCACTGACACTATCGTGACACGTACCGAGCAGGGGGGAGCCTGGCCTCTGAAGGGTGACACTGCTGGTGGCAAAGGCAGGGCAGCAGGGTGCCCCACAAGGCACTGATGAACCTGCTGCAGGATGGCTCTGCACCCAGAGGAGCTCTGCAGTGGTGGCACCTTGGCTCTTCACTGCTGTCCACTCCTGTTTTTCCAAGCACAAAATGCATTGCTGGGGCTCCCCGGCACTACAAATCCCAGGGGGGCTGTAGGTCCTGGGAGCTAGCACACTTCCAAGACACTTCTACCTATATACCTACGCATATATGTATGTAAATACATTATATAGAGGATTATATTTATGTCTTCTATTTCATGCAGAGTTCACAGCTGCGTAGCTTCCAGCCCTTTTGACTTTTTCACAAGCACAGCCATGCTGGAAGTGGAGGTGATTTATTGGAGACCCCCTCTCTGCACAGTCAGCTGGCAGTGGTGGCCAGGAGCCCCCCCATCCCAGTGCCAACCCTGTGCTGGCCGAGCTCCAGGCAGGGCTCCCCGCTTCCCTCCCAAAACCTCTTAGTCCCGGGGTTAATTAATCGGCATAAAATAACCTGTGTGGCCACAGCTGGGATGGCGGCTTCACCTTCACACCTGCAATGCCAGTGCTGAGTGCCCAGGGCTTGGGCTGGTGGTGGGGAGGTGAGTCCTACCAAAATGCAGCCCCTGAAGAGTGGGTTCTCGATAGGAGAAGGGTCTTGATAAGTTTGGGATCTTGATAGGAGAGGAGGGTGTCAGTAGGAGAGGGATGTCTCCATAGGAGTAGGGGACAAGTTAGGAGAGGGGTTCTTGAGAGCAGAGGAGGGGGTCTCGGTAGGAGAGGGGGACTCAATAGGAAAAGGGGACTTGATAGGAGAGGTCTCAGTAGGAAAGGGGGGCTCGGTAGGAGAAGGAGTCTGGATAGACAAAGGAGTCTCAATAGGAGAGAGGTCTGGAGAGGAGAGAGGGACTTGATGGGAGAGGGTGTCTCAACGGGAGAGGGGTCTTGGTAGGAGAGGAGGTCTCACGAGCACGGCCCTTTTTGTTTAGCTGGCAAAGGCGCGGTAGGAGAAGGAGTCTGGATAGACAAAGGAGTCTCAATAGGAGAGAGGTCTGGAGAGGAGAGAGGGACTTGATGGGAGAGGGTGTCTCAATGGGAGAGGGGTCTTGATAGAAGAGGACGTCTCATGAGCACGGCCCTTTTTGTTTAGCTGGCCAAGGCATTCCCTGCCATGGCTGCACATGGCCCAAAGGACAAGTTCTGAGGCAGCTCAATGCCGTTTTACCCACTTAATGCCCCAATCAGGCTCTGAGAACGCTGCAAATTACAGGCACAGATTTCAGGAGCTGGAATTCCCTGTGTTTTGCAGTATTTCCCCATCACACCAGGAGCTTGCATTAGCTGGGCACTGGTGGGGACCCTCCGTGGGGGTGTCCCTTATGGTGGCACGGTCTCGCTGGTGGGCAGGAGAAGCACCAAGCTGCCCACACCTGCCTGCGCTGGGCTCTGCCTGAACAGATGCTTCTGCGCCGTAATAAAAGGTTAAATATTTTAATAAGCATTAGCCACATGTTGAAGGTAAAACGAGCTGCTTGCTTTCACTCTCTCTTTTTTTTTTTTTTTTGCATGCAAATGAACTGGAAGCTTATTAACAAGATGAGAGGCTGGAGCCTAATTAGCAGCAGGACGAGGGAGCCGCGCTGGAGCTGAGTCAGCAAGAGGGAGAATCGCTGGTGTGGCCCTCGGCAAATGCTGCAGTGGTCCCTGCCGTGGCTGCTTCCAAATCACCCCAAAACCCAGGAGAATCGGGAAAAAAACCCATGCATTTCTGGACAGGTGAGAGGAGATCATCTTCACTTGGGTTCCTGCTCTAGACACAGTCTGTATGGATCACCCCAAAGCCACCATCCTCAGTTTCTTCTCCACGCTGGTTGCGTCGCAGCTTGGATTTTACAGGTTGAGCCAGGGCGGTGTTTCCAAGAGTATATTGAATATTTAGGGGTGATGCCACCAAGCCACGCAGTGATGGATGGAGCAGAAGTGAGGTATTTCTGGTGTGGGCTCAAGCGTGCCCAGTGCCACTGGCAGGGGCCTGGGCTGCTTTACTCCCTGTGTAATTTGTTTTCGTGAGTATTTCCCTCTGATTATGTTTCTTTTTTTCATTTTGAAGAATCATTTTCCCACAAAGAGCTGTAAAGAAAACAAAGGAGGGGGGGGGGGGGGGAAACAAAAAAAAAAACCACCCAAAAAAGAAGGAAAACTTTTTTTTTT
>NW_015090852.1:3160657-3164309 GCF_001431845.1 Calidris pugnax | reverse complement strand
TTTTTTTTTTGCATGCAAATGAACTGGAAGCTTATTAACAAGATGAGAGGCTGGAGCCTAATTAGCAGCAGGACGAGGGAGCCGCGCTGGAGCTGAGTCAGCAAGAGGGAGAATCGCTGGTGTGGCCCTCGGCAAATGCTGCAGTGGTCCCTGCCGTGGCTGCTTCCAAATCACCCCAAAACCCAGGAGAATCGGGGGAAGAAAAAAAAAAAAAGTGCATTTCTGGAAAGGTGAGATCTTTACTTGGGTTCCTGCTCTAGACACAGCCTGTATGGATCACCCCAAAGCCACCATCCTCAGTTTCTTCTCCATGCTGGTTGCATCACAGCTTGGATTTTACAGGTTGAGCCAGGGCGGTGTTTCCAAGAGTATATTGAATATTTAGGGGTGATGCCACCAAGCCACGCAGTGATGGATGGAGCAGAAGTGAGGTATTTCTGGTGTGGGCTCAAGCGTGCCCAGTGCCACTGGCAGGGGCCTGGGCTGCTTTACTCCCTGTGTAATTTGTTTTCGTGAGTATTTCCCTCTGATTATGTTTCTTTTTTTCATTTTGAAGAATCATTTTCCCACAAAGAGCTGTAAAGAAAACAAAGGAGGGGGGGGGGGGGGAAACCAAAACAAAATCCACGCCAAAAAGCAGGGAAACTTTATTTCTTTAAAAAGCTTATCTTTATTTCCTCCTGTCTCCTTTCTTCTATCTCCTTTTCCCTGCTCTGGAGGCTGTTTCAAGTAGAGAAAAGACAAAACCCTCCTCCAGGTGCTGGGCAGCTGCCCGTCCTGCGAGGCCGGTGGCCGTGAAGGGAAGGGACTTGCCTCTGAATGAGAAGCTGCCACAGATAAACCCCTCTTGTAATTTGCACCTTCGGAAGGCGATAGCAGCCCTGTGGCCCTGTCTTTCATTTGCATTTTTAATTAGCTGGGCTCTCCCAGTGCCCCTCAGCTGCCCTGCCTTGGGGCCAGTGGATGGTTGCAGGAAAACAGGGTTGATTTTGAGGGGGAACAAAGCGTTTTGGTGGGAGATGTGGCAAGGATGTGGTGGTATTCCTCTTTTTTTTCCCCCTGTTTTTATGGTATGTAGTTCTTCCACTTGGTCTCAGTCCAGCCCTGCCTCTGTGCCATCATTACCTGCTGCTGTCCCGAGCCGGTGCCCATTCATCTGCCCTCTCTTTTGGCCTCCTTCCTCACCATCCTCCTCCTCCTCTCCCGCCACCAAGCACCTTGGGTTCCCCCTTCCTGCACAGCCCCATGGGCAGCGCTGCTGCATCAGCATCTTGAGCAGCCAGTGTGCAGAAGGACCCCACTATTCCCCTGTAAGGCTATTAAAACTGTACCTCATTAGCAATAATTAAAAGGTATAGTACATGTTCCCAATGGTTCATGCCTGTGGGCAGGGTATTTTTTTATTTTTTATTTTATTTTATTTTATTTACATTTTATTTTATTTTATTTTATTTTATTTTATTTTATTTTAAATTAATTTTATAATTTTTTTCCAGGCTCCTACACTCACCATACCCAAAAGACAGGCAGCAGCATCATCCATGCCATCCCCCCGGCGCTGGCAGAGGAGGGACCCAGGGACAGCCACCACCCCCCTGCCCACCTCACGGGGGGCAAGGGAGAAGAGGGGAGGGCCGCCTGCATCCAAGGCACAGTAAAATATTTTACTACAAAGCAGAATTACTCCAAAGACTGATGGGCTGACTTGCGAGACCCACTCACATTTATGGAGGTCGTAAGTTATAGACTCCTGGTGAACTGCAGAAAAAAAAAAAAAGAAAAATAACGCTCGCCTTTTATAGGCGAAACTTCCTGCCATATATTAAACTCTCCAGCAAACAGACGGGGGCTTTACTGCAAACTATAACTTTAATGCCTCCCAACCCCTTGGTTAGTTTGGCAGGATTATTAATAACTGGGGTGTGCTTTGCCAGCCAGCCCCTGCACATCAGTGGTTTGCCCCCATGGTGGCTGGTGGTGGCCCTTGGCTGGAGGTCTTGGCATGGGGATGGGTGGGAGTGGGCAGGGGGTACCCCGGCTCTGCAGGCAGGGGCTGGGGAAATGCTGCCCATGGAGAGAAAAAGCTGCAAGAGGCATTGGATGGGTCAGGATATGCCCCAGAGGGCTTAGGAGGGACCTGCCACATCCTGGGCATCACCAAGCTGCTGGGTGATGCTCACTGAAAGCTTTTTGCAGCTTCTGCTGTGGAAATCCACGGGGCTCGGTGCACACCATGTCTTTTTCTTCTACTCCTTGGCCTAAAATATTATAACGTGAAATGGAAAAAGTGCAGGAACCTCCCCTTGAGGTTTGCTCTCACCCAGGGCTGAACTTTGTAGCCCAAACAGGGGGAAATAGGGAAAAAAACCACCCCAACCATTGATAAGTGAGGGGCAGAGGGAAGATGGGTAGCACCAGCAGAAGGAAAAGGTGTGGATGGAGAGAAGGGAAGGAGATGGAAGCAAGGAAAACTGAATCCAGTTTGGGTCCTGTGCCCAACCATTGATAAGTGAGGGGCAGAGGGAAGATGGGTAGCACCAGCAGAAGGAAAAGGTGTGGATGGAGAGAAGGGAAGGAGATGGAAGCAAGGAAAACTGAATCCAGTTTGGGTCCTGTGGGTTTGGCTTCTTTTTTATCCAGAAGCAGCCAGCAAGGGGAGGACAGAGGGAGGATGCTGTACCCAGCCCAGCTCCTCCAAGACATCTGGCAGGCTGTGTGTGCCCTTTTCCTACCTTAAAATAATCTTTTTTTTCCATGCAGGTGAAAGACTTGACCTAGGAGAAGTGTGACATGCTCAAACCCAGCCCAGCACCCAACGAAGGATGGGTAGCACCAGGTGTGGATGGAGAGAAGGGAAGGAGATGAAAGCAAGGAAAACTGAATCCAGTTTGGGTCTTGTGGGTTTGGCTTCTTTTTTATCCAGAAGCAGGCAGCAAGGGCAGGATGGAGGGAGGATGCTGTACCCAGCCCAGCTCCTCCAAGACATCTGGCAGGCTGCGTGTGCCCTTTTCCTACCTTAGAATCATCTTTTTTTTTCCATGCAGGGGAAAGACTTGAGCTTGGAGAAGTGTGCCATGCTCAAACCCAGCCCGGAACCCAAAGGATTGTGTGCCTGGACCCCCAGCATCATCCCATCACCTCCTTCCAGCATCACCTCCTGCCACCTGCCTTTTTCGGGGCGATTTTCTCGTCGGGGCCCGGTGAGACTTAGCATTTGTCTGTTTGGCGCCGGGATGAGCGTTTATTAGAATTAAACAGCTGGGAGCAAGATGATATTTAAACTGGTATTAGGAGAGCACCGTTGGAGGGAGATAATTCCTGGGGTGGTCTGGCAGTGAGGCAGCCGGGGGGGCTCCTCGGGTCTCCTGCCGGAGAGCGATACAGTTAATTTGCAGCCGGAGCTGGAGGCTGGCCCGCGCTGATACTGCCGTGTTATTTAGAAGAGAAAGGTCAGGCTGGAGATTGAATAATCATTGACAAGAAATCCATGGGGGAGAGCAGGCGGCAGCTCCAGGAGAGGTCCAGCATCCTTGTGCCACCTCCCTGGGGCTCCCCAGTGGTTTCTTTCCCTCCGCTTTAGCTCCCCTCGGGGTGTCAGGGGGGGTTTTGTGGCAGGGATTCTGCCTTTCTCCAGCTCGGGGAATCACAGCCT
>NW_015090852.1:3147316-3160647 GCF_001431845.1 Calidris pugnax | reverse complement strand
TCCCCCCCTTCCCCCCCCCCCTTTCTTTTTTACCTTCATTTCTGGGGATATGGCAGAGCTGTCCTGCTTTTCAGGACAGATTCTTTTTTTTAAATTGTTAAATATCCTTAAATTTAAAATCACTTTTTGCTCAGAAACGTTTTAAGAATTTTTCTTTTTTTAAAACTAAAACCCTCAGGAAAACACAAGGAACCACCAACCCTTCCCCTCCTCCCAGCCCTGGGTGTGATAAAGATTCTAGCTTTTTTGGAAAAAAAGTGCACTAAAAAGTCCAAAAAAGCGGTGAACGAGCAATGAAAAGGAAAGATTGAGAATGTGGGTTTTTTTGGACGAATCGTGTCCTGAAGCACCCACCTCCCCCTGCCCAGGGAAACTGAGGAGGTGGAGGGACCAGCAGGGATGCTGCACATCAGGCATCACCCCTGAATCTCATCCCTCATCCCAGGCTCATGCCACCAGGAGCAGGAGCCAGCCTCAGGCTCGGGTAAGACTTTGCTCACCCCCTCCCCGTCCCCCCCACTGCACCCCAAACCCCTCCTGCCCACTGCATCCCCACAGGGGAAGTCCCTGGGGGGGGGCATCTCGCTTTCCTCTTTTTCCTCCCAAAAAATACACCAGGTTTGGTTTCAGGTTTTTTTTTTTTTTTTGGCTTTTTTTTTTTTGCAACAAAAGAAACTATTTATTTGGAATATGCATTACCAGTACAAATCAGGAAACTGTAAAACCTACACCTTGTTAGTATCGTCATAGAACATAAAAGTCTCAATTGGGATCAGAAAGACAGAGGCCTTTTTTTTTTTTTTCTTTACAGAAGCAGAAAAGCTTAAAGTTTCAAAACCAGGTCGGAACAGAGAGTCTTTTTTTTTTTTTATGGTTTTTCTTTTTTTTTATATTTGGAATCCATTAGGAAGAGAAAAAAAAAGAAGGGGGAAAAAATAGAAAAGAAAAAGCAACTCAGAACAACTGGATCATCTTTACAAGGGATAGAAAGGGCTTTGCAAGAACAAAAAAAGCAAACCGACAAAACCAACCCCCCAGGCAACATTTGATTTACATCATCTTAATAATAATAATAATAATAAAGGTGTACGAAAACAAAAAGACTCCAGGAAACCTTGGGATTAAAAATAAGACCCCAAACCCTAAACCATTCAGTGATGTGAAAAGCTCAGCTTTTTGGGAGGAGGGAGGTGAGCAAGGACAAACTGTTTTAAGACAAAACTAAAGCAATGCCAACCGGTGTCTTCTCAGCGCTTCTCCTTGAACCCCACTCTGCAGTCACTGTGATTTTGGGCATTTTTTGGGGGGCATTTTGGCCCTGTCCCATCATGGCTGGGGGGCTGCCACATCCCGTCCCTTATCCCTCATCCTTCCCAGCGCCCCTGTGCAGCTGGAGCCTGGGGCCAGCCTGTGACACCCCATCCTCAACAAGGTCCATGGTCAAAATGAGGTTGGTACCTTGCTCCAACACCCTCCCTGTTGGGCCAACAGCTGAGGTTGGGCTGATGGGTGCCTCCAAGCCAGGGGTCCTGCAACAAATCCTCGCAGCGAGGGTGCCACCAGGATCCGAGGCAGAGCCTAAGGGTGTTGAAGGCCACCATCTACACATTTTGGGGAGGACTGATGCCCTTTCATCACTTCCAGGCAGCTCAGCATTGCCCTCAGCCATGGAGACCCACAGGGGATCAACACCTGACTCCCCATCACCCCTCGGCATCTCCTCCCCGAGCCCCCTCAGGATTACATCTCTCTCTGGGGACATAACCAGAAAAGCCAGCCAAGAATCTTCTGGAGGTGAGTGTCAAAATGCGTGGGGACCCCCTGGGAGAAGAGAAACACCATCACCCCCCCCAAAACACCACCATCACTTTTCACATCACTTGGGTCACAGCTCAACAGCGCAGGGGAAGCGGCAAGGCCACCGTCTCGGCAAGGTCCAAATAAACTCAGCATCATCATCAAAGCCCCCTCTCCCCTCCCAAATAATGCCAAAAAAAAAATAAAATAAAAGGTAATTTCTGGGTCTCAACGTTAAGAAACATAAAAGTGTTAGACTGTACCTATTAATGCTCACTATTCCAACCATTTTTTTTTCTTTTTAAAGTTTTACAAAATGAATTACTGTCACTTTTTAAACATTGTGTAAGAAATGAGTGTGCACAACTCTACACTTTTCTAGCATTCTTGAACTAATTCACAAATGCGAGAAAATGGAAAAAAAAAAAAACAAACCATGGGAAAAACAAACAAACAAAAAAAAAGAAGATGAATGTAGGTAGTTTGATGTTATAAACTATACAGGAATGAAGCGCTTGTTGACACAGAAAGAACAGGGACGGGACCTTCCCCCTGTTCAATTTTGCGTGCTAAGAGGGTCATTTTTTATTCTTTTATTATAAACACTATTAAATTCCGACTGCGTTTTTGGTTTTTTTTTTTCTCCTTTATCTGAATATACAAGAACATTCATTATCAAATGTTCGTTATCATCAATACTACAAAGAACGAGACACAAATCGCAAGAAACAATGGAAAATGTTAATAAAGCTGAAAGAATCGTCGAGTTTTTTTTGTGGTTTTTTTTTTGTTTTTATTTTTTTTGAGTTTCTGCAGGTTTTTTTTGTTTGTTTTTTGTTTTTTTGTTTTGTTTTGTTTTTTTGGTATCGAAGTCAGGTTTTTCTGGGCAGAAAAAAAAAATAAAAAAAAAAAAAAAAAAAAGAAGAAGAAGGAAAAAAAAAAACAACAACCCCACAACACTCAGGACTGGAAAGGGGAGGAAAGGGAGGAGAAACAAAACCCAAAAATAAAAAAAAAAAAGCAAAGGAAAAGGCAAGCCAGCAGCTACCAGCCAAGGAGAACCGGAGGGACCAACGGGGGAACCAGGAGGTGATTTGCAAAGTACCGTGGAGGATGAGGTGCCCCCCTGGGGCAGGGGGTGCAGGCAGGAGGGGCTGCAGGGCAGGGGAAGGCAGCCCCGGCACACGGGATGTCTCCGGTGAGCGGGTGGTTTCCAAGAGCGGGTGGTTTCGGCTCATTCCTGGTTGGTTTCCAAGAGGTACAGTGGCATTCCTGCAGGCACGGCACCGCTGTCGCTCTGGAGAACACACCTGACCCGGTCCCGCATCCCTGAAACGCTTTGCCGGAAGGGTTCCACGTAAAAGAAGCTGGAAATGGTTAAAAGGCTGCACTGAGGGAGGCCACGGGAGGGGATGGGGAGAGCAGGAAGGCGAAGGGCTTGGGCAGCACCTCCTCATCCTTGGAGAGAACCAACCTTCTCGTTGCTCTTAACATATTCCCAGCTGGGAGTCAGCCCTAGACCTCACAGGTCACATCACGCTCTGCAGCTTGGTCCCCGTCCCCGGGCACAGATGCCAAAGGAGGAGCAGAATGTGTCCCACCGCTGGAGATTAAGAACCAAGCAAGGAGCAGCTTGTGCTGTTTCTTGTCCGCTTTTCACGTCCTACTCTGATCCCACCAGCTCAGAAACAGAAAATCCACTGAATCGGGACTTTCAGTATTTGGGGGGAGGTCACGAATTCCAGAGCGGGTGTTTTAGAGTCTTCTGGGCTTGTTCCCCAGGGAAAGGCAAGCTTCAGGAGCGTCAGGCTGCTGGCGCCACACTGCAAGGTGACAGCATGTCAGAGCCACAGGCACCTCCTTTTTCCAGCAAAAGGGTGGAATTTTTTTCTGGCAGTGCTTTAATTTTAAATGGTTCTTGCTTAATGCTGCTCTGCGCTGGCAGTTCCCATCTCCAGATGGCCCATCACCAGCATGGGCAGGGTGGGCATGGACGCGTAAGAGCATGAGATGTGGCCACGAGCTATTAGGGTCCATCACAAGGTGCCCAGAGATGCTGCACCCACACTGGTTCCCATGACACCCAGGATCTCGCTGTGTTCAGACACCTCATGCCTCCTGGAAGAACCAGTGGCCAAAAGTACCTCCCTGTCACAAAGCTCAGCCCCATTGCCCGGGGCAAACTGGTGCCTCTTAACCCTGCTTTTCAGTGAAAGCCATGTCCTCCCGGTGTTGGCTGCGTGAAGGGGTGTTTTAGCAAGATGGAGCCTTGCGTACCACCCATCACCGCTTGTCCAAAAAGCAGGCCAGAAAAGCTGGGCAGAAAAGCCCACAAGTGCTCCCACGACTTGGGATGCCACTGCCAAGAGTCATTCCCGGGATAAAACCAGCAGCTTCAGCAGAAAGACATTCCCAACCGTCCTACAGAGCTTCATACCAGCAGCTTCAGCAGAAAGACATTCCCAAGTGGGGCAACCAACCGTCCTACAGAGCTTCACCCTTAAGCAAACCTGTTGTATTAACCATTACCAAAAGCACCCACCGTGCTCACCCCACCACATCCAGCCTCGGGGATCCCGCTGCCCGGCAGGGCTTTGGGGATGCAGTGGTGCCACCCACCTCTGTGGGTCCTGCCTGCACTGGGGAACCCCATCTCCTCCTCTTCCACAGCGCAGCACGCTCCCGAAAACATGAGCCAACAACCCATGACACCTTCCTCGCCAGAAAATCTCCACTGCCAGGGTCCCACCAATAACCAATACCTGATCCCATACAACACCACGGAGGTGCCTTCGTTACCAGTGATGGCCATTTCCCGTCCACCTCTGCCTCCTCTCCTCCCCTCCAGCAGCAGGCAGGGAGGATGGTGGGGTTTCATGGCTCACCCAGCTCATGGCAGCCAGTGGGATGTGCGGTGGAGCAGGGCAGGGACCGGGAAGTGCTGGTGGCTTCCCTGGGGCTGGGAATGGGCCGGTACCTTTTGGAAGTGAAGGAGAGCACGCTGGCTTCTTCTCCCACCTGCACGAGGGCCTGCATCCATCACCGGCAGTGATAGCTGACCGAAGCAGGGCTGGGTGCTGGGGGACGATGCACTGGTTGTGGCCGGGGCCGGCGGAGACGAGGTGGCAGCGGGGCTGAGGTGGCATTTCCCTACGGAGAGGTAGCGTGAGAGACACAGGGAGGGGTGGAAAAGGGGGCTGCCTGCTAGTAAAGAAGCGAGACGTGACTGAGGTACGTTTGTGGCTCCTCAGAAAGACACCCAGCACACTGCTTTGCGGTTGTTTTTGTGTGGCGGCAGTTGATTTTTTGCTTTTCCTCCTTAAAATCCTTCTACCTGTCGACACATCCTTCGGTGGGAAGGGGGTGAGGGGAAGGGAGTGGTGTTGTGGCGGTGGCAGGGAGGGGGAGAGCGGCTTCTACCCAGAAAAGAAAGGGAAGAGAGTATAAAGAAGTGTCCAGATTGGCTGAAAAAAGCATCCCGACGAAGAGAAGAGAAGAGGAGTCTTCTTGTGTGTGCTGATTGGGTTCACCTCCAGTCTGACTGCTGCGGTGTTAGGAGAGGCCCCCTCCCCTCCTGCCCCCGCCGGGGCCGGCTCAGCCAGGGATGCAATTTGCTGGGAGATCAGTTGGAGGTATCAGAGTGAACGCTGCCAGGGCCTTCTGTGGGGGAGGTCACCGATGACGGGGTAGTAGCGTCTTGCCAACCTCCATTAGCCTGCAGGAAGGGAGACACAGAGATTGTCAGTCACCCAACAGCACACCCAGCCCTACCCAAGTCACCCACCCCCCTCCTTTGCTTCTCCCTCGGCAGAGGTTGATGTAAGAGGCAAAGATGTCCCCTCTGGCTCACCCATCTGACAACCCACCATGGGGGTCCGTCAGCGGGATGGGGGCAAGAAACAATTCTATCAAAAACAGGGGGTTTGATAAATTGCAAGTGCTCATGTGCATGCTCAAATGCCCTTAAAAAAATTCATATTTCTGCCGAATCCCTGAGCTCTGGTTGTTTGTGGCTTTTTTTACCCCCACATAGGACCCTTCCCCAAATAGAAGGAGAAAAATAGCAAACATCTCACTCCAGAAACCCTACCCTGGGACATTGTCTGGATCCAGGGCCCCTGAACACACAGAACAAGCAATGGGTCCCAAGGGACCGCTGAGCCTCGCCATGTCCCCACCACAGCTCCACGTCCCCCCTTGCTGCCTTTCCAGGCATCCCTTCTGCTGCATGGTCCCTGTGCGGGGGGAAGCCATCAGCACCAAACCTTATTGCAGGGAAGACACCCTGCCCAAACGCCTCTCCCGCCACCATGAAAGCTGCATTTGGGGATGTGGGCCACCTCTCTGCTCCCAATGCAAGAGCCTTCCCCTCCTTGCTCTGCAGTAAAACCACAAACGCGTTTCTGCCACCCCAGGGCTGGTCCTCCACACTCCCCACCACAGCACAAGGGAGGTGCCACCACCATATCCCATCCAAGGGTTCATGCAGCAAAGCATGGTGGACAACTTGTTTCTTCTCCTCAAAAGAAGACGCAGAGCCAAATTCTCCAACCTCTTGAGAACAGCGCTACCGAAGGGCCCTGGCTGCCGCAGGCAGGAGCCAGCAGTGCACAGAAGCTGCTCCACCGTGGCTGCCATCCCCTTCAGAGAGGAGCAGATGTTGCACCCAACCTCCTCTCCTCGCTCTGACATTGATTCAGTGCTCGGCTAATTAATCCTTCCCAACTCCTGCCCAAGCTCATGTTGGTAGCAGCCGCCGTCCCGCTTTTGACATGCCTGGGCTGCTTCTCCTCTCTGGCCGCCTGTCCCACCGCCTCCAGCGCAGAGCATCCATCACCAGCCCTGACAGCTCTGCCTTGCCAGGACCCCGCAGACCCCCAAAGTGGGATAAGGGTAGGGAAAAGCCCCATTGCACTCAGCAGCTGCCCGGGACGTGCCAGCGGGTTGTCCACGCTGCTGACCAGCTCCTGTCTGCCTGAGAGGCAGCTGAGATGGGAGCAAAGAGTTGACCACGGGCAAGCTGTGGGAACCCACGTTTGGAGGGATGGAAACTACTTCGCAGAAAAGACAGAGGCGTGCACACACATAACTGGCTTGTGTGTTCTTCCACGCACAGAATCACAGAATCTTAGTGGTTGGAAGGGACCTCTGAGATCATCGAGTCCAACCACAAAAAAAACCCAAAAAAACCCACACCACACCAAACGCCCACCAAAAACACCGCACCCACCAACTAAACCCCACACTCAACACCTCGCCATAAACCAATAACCTTGGGCACTAGAGCATGCCCTGAAGAGCCATGTCTATACGTTTCTTAAATACCTCCAGGGATGGTGACTCCACCACCTCCCTGGGCAGGCTGTTCCAGTGCCTGACCACTCTCTCAGTAAAGTAATTCTTTCTAATATCTAATCTAAGTCTCCCTTGCCGCAACTTCAGACCATTTCCTCTGGTCTTGTCGTTCGTCCTTTGGGAGAAGAGGCCAACACCTGCCTCTCTACAACCTCCTTTCAGGTAGTTGTAGAGGGCAATGAGGTCTCCCCTCAGCCTCCTCTTCTCCAAGCTAAACATGCCCAGTTCCCTCAGCCTCTCCTCATCGGACTTGTTCTCCAGACCCCTCACCAGCTTGGTGGCTCTCCTCTGGACATCGCAGGGATGGGAGTGTGCAAACATGTTCCCTTGCAAAGGGGTTCAGGCAACAGCAAGGAAGACAGGAATCGCAACCTGAGCTTGCAAGCAGGTTAGCAAAGCCCACTCCACCTCACCTTGGGTGCGAGCATGAAACCAGACCACACGTGAACATTAACAGCCCCGTGTGCCCCCCACCTGCAGAGACCTCACCATGCCCACCACCCCCTCAGCTTCCATCCGTAGCTGGGCCCTGACCCACCGTCCCTGCGCTCCCCAAGATGCAATATCCACCCTTACATGTCTTGGACCGCTGCAAGAGGCAGCAATTACTGTAGATTATCAGCCCGACAATGACAGGCCGCGTAAAGAGAGACACAGAGCCAACTCCACCGCCCTGAGACTGGCATATTCAAGTACACTTAGGACATTAATAGCAATTTACGTGCCATCAGTGAGAGAGAACCACAATAGCTGTGCTGGCAGCCTCTTATTACCAAGCCTGTTATTTGTTGGAGTTACAAGCTATAATCACAACAGAAACTTTCAAAACCCTTATCTTCCGTGACGCACCAAATCTATTTCAGAGCCGTAATTGCTATGTCACCAGAGAGTTTGCTGCTTAATGCACTCAGATGCCATTTAGTGTTTGCAGGGTCATTACGGCGAGCAGGAGGGGGGGAGAGCGGAGGGGGCCGTGTGGAGCAGGCCTCCGTCCCCATTGTGCTCAACTATTTTTAGCGAGGCTTTTGCCTGGAAGGCAAAAGGACTGGAAGGAGCAAGAAGTAGAGCATCTTACAGACAGCGACTGGGGTGCCTCCATGGTTAGCACCCTGACCCCCAAAACGCGTGTCGCAGGAGTCTGTGCTGCTCACGACAACCTCAGTGGCATCCAGTGGGAAGACAAGAGGATGCTGGGGAGAGGCTGACCCGTACTGGGGCACCCTTCACAGACCCCACACCTTCCTGCTCCCCCAGCCTGGCAAGAGGACCATGTTATGGGTCAAGCAATGGAAAGACAGCTCCAAAGTTGGCCATGACTTTAGAATTTTACTGCCATCCTTTGGTACAGACAAGCCCTCTGGAAGGAGGCTGGATCCTTCCGCAGGCAGAGGGTATGTAGGCACCATCCACACTCATCCCTCCTCTCCTGGAGTTCACCCCATTGCTACACAGACCAAGCCACGTGCAGGATACATCCGATTCCACCCAGCTGGCCCTGCATCCTTCTGAAGCAAGGAGATCCCTTGGGATCTCCCTCAAAGACAAAGGAGTCTTCTGAGGAGGCTGCTGCTCCTCGCAGAAGGAGGAGCCTCTGAGGAGCCCCTGCACACAGCTGTGACTTCTTCAGGAAGGGCAGAAGCCAAAAACAGAGCAACCATCTCCAGGACACCTCTTTATATATCACCTTCTGGTGCCAGAGCACAGGCAAGGTCTTGGTGGCTGTCCAAGTGGTGGAGGCTTGGTGATGGACTGCTGAAGTAACTGGTTTTGGTGCCCATTTCCACAGGTCCCACAGCATTTTTGTCACCTCCAGCAAGTCTGGTTGGCTCTTTGCCCAGGCCTCCTACGTGGGGCTGGGAGATGACTTTCTGCCAATCTTTAAAGGAGCCTTCTGCTTTGCATGGAGAATGTTTCAACCTCCCACCTTCTGTGACGAAATCCCTGTGCCACCATCAATGGGGCAGAGTGTCAGGACAGCCTCCAAACACACCAGATGCTGGCAAGTCAGACAGATAGGGAGTAACCTCAAAGAGGTTTCAGACCTCTGAATTCCCTATCAGGGTCTCCTTATGATATGCACTGAAGCTCTTGTTACACATCAGAGAATCCAGCCTTGTCCAGCCATTACTTTCCAAATGTCGTGGTGCCAGTCTCAAGACACAACAAGGCATCTCTGACAGATGAGGACTCTGAAGCCCTGCCAGACCAGCTTCCATATCCCAACTTGTGATCATGATGGTGAACTGTAGCTTCCTGAGGAGCAGAGCAACAACTGTCTTTTCAAGACCCAGATTCTTAGAGAAAAGGGTCTCAGCACAAGCAAGGAGGCCTCACCTCCTACAGGTACCAGTGCCCAGTGGTCCTTGTTGACAGAACTGAGTGGAAAACTCAATGGCGCAACCTGCCCCTGACCACTGCCATCACGACAAAACACTCTGCTCTGTGAATAGATGCAGCTCTGCAGGACAGGGCTTTTAAATCAAAAACCTTGCACTCTTTAAACTTTATAAATAGCCCCTCATTTTAGACTTTTAAATGATCTATAAATTAAATTAAAGTCCAAAAATAAATTTCTGAAAGTTTTCCTTTAGGATGACTATAGCTCATTCATTAATCAGCAGACAGGGGACCTAAAACACTTTGTGGATTTAGGGTCACAGGGCAGTGGCAGAAAGGGCAGTGTTTTGGGTTGGGCAATAAAGATCCAACTTCTACTGGAACCCACCAGAACCCGGACATCAAAATGCTTTGAAATTGCCAGCGTCAGGGACCCCGAGCTGGGTATGCACATGGACCCCTACAAACTAGCACTGTCCAGAGCGACCAGACACCTTTCACTTCATGGTGCAACATCCCCAACCTCAAAGCTTGCAAAAAGGGCTGGATCAGGCCCCAAACGTCCCCTCCTTTCAGGCGAGCGGGGCCCTCCTTCATCTCAGTGGTACCCAAGGCAGGGCATCCTCAAGACGGCTCCTGCCTCTACCACCCCTCCATCACCAAGAGCATACCTGTCCCTCGCCAGGACCGGTGCTGCTCGACGCCATCCCCACCTGCAGAGGAGAAGGCGGCTGTTCTGTGTGTCAGCCATCACCGTGGGTCACGGAGATCACGGTGGCTGGGACATCACCCATTATCCCGCTAACGATGTAGAACCATCTCCAGACCTTTCTGCCCCGCGGAGCGGTCTGTCAGCCGTCGAGCAGCAGAGCCACGGAGGGAACTGGGCTTTGGGTAGATTCCTGTCCTCAGCTGTCATGACTTACACGCATTTAAAAATTCATCCTCCATCAAGGAAGGCAAACCCCGAGCGTTGTCTCCCCTGCCAAGGTTTGCAGCGGTGGAGCTGGGCAACCTGCCGCTGACTTCCCAGCCTTGACGGGCTCCGGGGATGACTTAACCTCAGCCCCGTGCAGACATCTTTTGTGACAGGGCTCTTGACTAGGTTTCGGCTCATCTCCTTCCAGCAGCTCATGGGGATCCTCGGGTGACGTGGGGACGGCAGCTTTCTGTGTCACTAGCAGCTTTCCTCCACATGCTGCTGCCCTTCCCTGGCGTTAAAGGGTTCAGCAGAGAGGCAGGGAAGCCCTGCCTGCTACAAGACAGCCCCCCTGCCTGCACTGAGCAGCTCCACAGGATCTTGCCCAGGACCAACGCTTCCCAGAGGGCAGCCACACTTCAGGGGTTGACAAACTGGGGTTCATCAAGGGACCTAGTTTGATGGGAAGACATTAAGTGACAATAAAAGCTACAAGGAGGAGCTGCACGGGATATGGGGGAAGCAAAACACTTGGGGACAGAGAGGCAACCCAGAAGATGCTTCCTAAACTATCTGCTCAGCTCTGGACTCCCTGTCTTGCTCCCCATGCCTAGCACAGCTTTATGGGGAAGCAAGGCATCACCCCCAAACCGAGGTGGTCCCTTTTCCCACTTGCCACCTTGCCCCTCTCTGAACAACATCCAATTTGGGCCAACGTGGGCTCCTGTCCTCCCTGAAAATGAGCCTGAGGAACCATCAGCTGCAACCAACCTGGGGCTCTGGGAAGTACAGTGGGGACCCCTGCAGCTCTCGGCTCACCAGTTCCCACCCTTGTGGCAACAGTGGTTCTCCTCATACCATGGCCAGAAACACCAGCCCAGCCCTCCTCGTCCTATTCAGCTTTTGAGTTTCCACTACCTTTTTCTTCTTCTTTCCCCCATCGCCCCCTCCCCCCCAAATTTTGGCTTAACCCAGCCCACTGTTATTTTCCAAGCCAACTGCAACCATAATCAGCTCAGCCTCTTTCCTTGGGGGTATTTTAATTTATACAAAAGTATCATCTCTTATCATGATCAGCCTGCGATTCATTTACTCTCCAAGTATTAAAAAGCCAGAAAGGGAATAAATTCAGCGCACGGAGAAATTAATGCGGAACGATAGGCTCTTTCATGTGGCATTTCCAAGTGCCGTTTTTGCAACGGGCTTATGTAATGAGACATAATTATCTGCACATGTTCAATTACATTACTTCACAAATCCTCCCTGCCTCCTGACGTCAAGCCGCCCGCTAAGCCCTGGCACCCGCAGGAGAGGGGACCACAGACCCCCTCTCCCCGCGCCGGCGGTGCCCACTCACACACCAACAGCCCACAAGGTGACCAACAGCACAAGCCTTGGTGGCTGGGAGGGTGATGGGACTGGACCGTGCACCTCAAGGAGGTGCTCGGCCATGAGATCACCATCCCACCCAGAGGACCACCACCTTCCCGCCCAGCTCGAGACCACCCCAGCCCAACCTTCAGCCTCCTCGCTGAGGACGGTGGCATCAAGCCAGGTCCAAGGCCAGCCACCCCCTCCTCCATGCCACCCCGGACACCATTGCCACCACCCACTCGGCGCTTGCTCACAGCCTCCTTTTCCAGGCTGCCCTCTTCTCCCAGCTTGCTGTCACTGCCACTGAGATGGCGGACGATTGATCTGAGAAATGAAGTTGGATTGCTGTCCCGAATCTACACTGGGTTCTCCTTGTGTGTGTCTGATCGATTTCCCCCTGTGCGACACAGCTTGTCGCTACGAATTTTCATGCTAGTCAGAACCCGCCAGCGCACCCAAGAACAAGGAGAAGATGCTCTGGAGACCGCCCTCCCCCTCCCATCCTCCCCCAGTCCGGTTGGGCGAGGTTTTTCTTGGGTTGACGTTGGTTTGGCTTTGTTTGTTTTTTTTTTTCCCCTCCTTTTATTTGCAATCGTTATCGCCGCCAACCCCATCGCCGCCCTGATTTCGGATGCCGGCCAGGGATGGGTTATTTTTAGATGGTCGCCATTGGCCTCTACATGGAGCCACCTCTGGACCAGGGCAGTTTGCAGTGACATTCCCCACCGTGGCTACGCGAGGTGTCACCTGTTTAGCAGCTCCTTTCAGCCGAGTGCGTGTGGCCGCAGGTGCCAGGCGAACGCTGATCAGCTCTGACAGTCCTAGACGCCAGCTGCCTGCACAAAGCCTGCCCGGTCGCCACTTTTTTTTGTGGGCAAAGCTCTGCCGTTGGCGTGACCGATACAGAAGCAATAAACTAGGTGACCGTAAAAGCAAAGACAAGTCCTACTAAGTGGCATTCTGAGCCCTATGGCTTTGAAATAATTGGTAGTGAGAGAACAAAAAATGAAAAGAAAAAAAAAAATAAAACAAGAACCCGAGCCTAGTTTTTTTTCTTACACTGATGCCCTGCGGACTATACATCTGACTTGCTGCGAGTCCGTCACTGTATCCTCCTGTCTGGCTGATAACATGGCGAAGGGTATCCACCTAAACAGACCAACGACAACAAAGACACAAATTAGAGTGAGAGAAAGGTTAGCGGGCAAAGCCTCTTTGGTTCATCTTTGGCAAGATAAAAACACACAAACAGTCACAATAAAAATGAAGGTATATATTTAAAGAGGGGTAAAAGAGAAACCACAGATGGTCTTGCAGCGAGAGCTGAGCCAGAGGACCGCTCCTGCCTCCCTCACCACCCCCCGCCTGCCCTAGCAGCCCCATCATGCTCTCCTTGGTCCCAGGTCTTTTGACAAAAAGAGCAGAGAGGGAGAACAGCATGGCAAGCATGGGGTGGGGACTCCTGGAGCACATCACTGCAGCCAGTTCCACCACCGTGCTTGAGGACCCACACTCCTACCCCTATCCCCTTCCTTCTTCAGCCCCAAGC
>NW_015090852.1:3009789-3133622 GCF_001431845.1 Calidris pugnax | reverse complement strand
GAAGGGACCTCTGAGATCATCGAGTCCAACCACAAAAAAAACCCAAAAAAACCCACACCACACCAAACGCCCACCAAAAACACCGCACCCACCAACTAAACCCCACACTCAACACCTCGCCATAAACCAATAACCTTGGGCACTAGAGCATGCCCTGAAGAGCCATGTCTATACGTTTCTTAAATACCTCCAGGGATGGTGACTCCACCACTTCCCTGGGCAGGCTGTTCCAGTGCCTGACCACTCTCTCAGTAAAGTAATTCTTTCTAATATCTAATCTAAGTCTCCCTTGCCGCAACTTCAGACCATTTCCTCTGGTCTTGTCGTTCGTCCTTTGGGAGAAGAGGCCAACACCTGCCTCTCTACAACCTCCTTTCAGGTAGTTGTAGAGGGCAATGAGGTCTCCCCTCAGCCTCCTCTTCTCCAAGCTAAACATGCCCAGTTCCCTCAGCCTCTCCTCATCGGACTTGTTCTCCAGACCCCTCACCAGCTTGGTGGCTCTCCTCTGGACATCGCAGGGATGGGAGTGTGCAAACATGTTCCCTTGCAAAGGGGTTCAGGCAACAGCAAGGAAGACAGGAATCGCAACCTGAGCTTGCAAGCAGGTTAGCAAAGCCCACTCCACCTCACCTTGGGTGCAAGCATGAAACCAGACCACGTGTGAACATTAACAGCCCCGTGTGCCCCCCACCTGCAGAGACCTCACCATGCCCACCACCCCCTCAGCTTCCATCCGTAGCTGGGCCCTGACCCACCGTCCCTGCGCTCCCCAAGATGCAATATCCACCCTTACATGTCTTGGACCGCTGCAAGAGGCAGCAATTACTGTAGATTATCAGCCCGACAATGACAGGCCGCGTAAAGAGAGACACAGAGCCAACTCCACCGCCCTGAGACTGGCATATTCAAGTACACTTAGGACATTAATAGCAATTTACGTGCCATCAGTGAGAGAGAACCACAATAGCTGTGCTGGCAGCCTCTTATTACCAAGCCTGTTATTTGTTGGAGTTACAAGCTATAATCACAACAGAAACTTTCAAAACCCTTATCTTCCGTGACGCACCAAATCTATTTCAGAGCCGTAATTGCTATGTCACCAGAGAGTTTGCTGCTTAATGCACTCAGATGCCATTTAGTGTTTGCAGGGTCATTACGGCGAGCAGGAGGGGGGGAGAGCGGAGGGGGCCGTGCGGAGCAGGGCTCCGTCCCCATTGTGCTCAACTATTTTTAGCGAGGCTTTTGCGTTCCAGCCACGACTGGAAGGAGCAAGAAGTAGAGCATCTTACAGACAGCGACTGGGGTGCCTCCATGGTTAGCACCCTGACCCCCAAAACGCGTGTCGCAGGAGTCTGTGCTGCTCACGACAACCTCAGTGGCATCCAGTGGGAAGACAAGAGGATGCTGGGGAGAGGCTGACCCGTACTGGGTCACCCTCCACAGACCCCACACCCTCCTGCTCCCCTAGCCTAGCAAGAGGACCACATTATGGGTCAAGGAATGGAAAGGGGGGCCGTGTGGAGCAGGCCTCCGTCCCCATTGTGCTCAACTATTTTTAGCGAGGCTTTTGCCTGGAAGGCAAAAGGACTGGAAGGAGCAAGAAGTAGAGCATCTTACAGACAGCGACTGGGGTGCCTCCATGGTTAGCACCCTGACCCCCAAAACGCGTGTCGCAGGAGTCTGTGCTGCTCACGACAACCTCAGTGGCATCCAGTGGGAAGACAAGAGGATGCTGGGGAGAGGCTGACCCGTACTGGGGCACCCTTCACAGACCCCACACCTTCCTGCTCCCCCAGCCTGGCAAGAGGACCATGTTATGGGTCAAGCAATGGAAAGAAAACGCGTGTCGCAGGAGTCTGTGCTGCTCACGACGACCTCAGTGGCATCCAGTGGGAAGACAAGAGGATGCTGGGGAGAGGCTGACCCGTACTGGGTCACCCTCCACAGACCCCACACCCTCCTGCTCCCCTAGCCTAGCAAGAGGACCACATTATGGGTCAAGGAATGGAAAGGCAGCTCCAAAGTTGGCCATGACTTTAGAATTTTACTGCCATCCTTTGGTACAGACAAGCCTCGAAAGACAGCTCCAAAGTTGGCCATGACTTTAGAATTTTACTGCCATCCTTTGGTACAGACAAGCCCTCTGGAAGGAGGCTGGATCCTTCCGCAGGCAGAGGGTATGTATCCCTGCTGACTGCGGGGAGGTCGGACTAGATGACCTTTGGAGGTCCCTTCTGGCCTGGGCAATTCTATGATTCTATGATCCTTCCCCAGGCAGAGGGTACACAGGCACCATCCACACTCATCCCTCCTCTCCTGGAGTTCACCCCATTGCTACACAGACCAAGCCACGTGCAGGATACATCCGATTCCACCCAGCTGTCCCTGCATCCTTCCAAAGCAAGGAGATCCCATGGGATCTGACTGTAGCAAAGTGCAGGATACATCCGATTCCACCCAGCTGGCCCTGCATCCTTCTGAAGCAAGGAGATCCCTTGGGATCTCCCTCAAAGACAAAGGAGTCTTCTGAGGAGGCTCCTGCTCCTCGCAGAAGGAGGAGCCTCTGAGGAGCCCCTGCACACAGCTGTGACTTCTTCAGGAAGGGCAGAAGCCAAAAACAGAGCAACCATCTCCAGGACACCTCTTTATATATCACCTTCTGGTGCCAGAGCACAGGCAAGGTCTTGGTGGCTGTCCAAGTGGTGGAGGCTTGGTGATGGACTGCTGAAGTAACTGGTTTTGGTGCCCATTTCCACAGGTCCCACAGCATTTTTGTCACCTCCATCAAGTCTGGTTGGCTCTTTGCCCAGGCCTCCTACGTGGGGCTGGGAGATGACTTTCTGCCAATCTTTAAAGGAGCCTTCTGCTTTGCATGGAGAATGTTTCAACCTCCCACCTTCTGTGACGAAATCCCTGTGCCACCATCAATGGGGCAGAGTGTCAGGACAGCCTCCAAACACACCAGATGCTGGCAAGTCGGACAGATAGGGAGTAACCTCAAAGAGGTTTCAGACCTCTGAATTCCCTATCAGGGTCTCCTTATGATATGCACTGAAGCTCTTGTTACACATCAGAGAATCCAGCCTTGTCCAGCCATTACTTTCCAAATGTCGTGGTGCCAGTCTCAAGACACAACAAGGCATCTCTGACAGATGAGGACTCTGAAGCCCTGCCAGACCAGCTTCCATATCCCAACTTGTGATCATGATGGTGAACTGTAGCTTCCTGAGGAGCAGAGCAACAACTGTCTTTTCAAGACCCAGATTCTTAGAGAAAAGGGTCTCAGCACAAGCAAGGAGGCCTCACCTCCTACAGGTACCAGTGCCCAGTGGTCCTTGTTGACAGAACTGAGTGGAAAACTCAATGGCGCAACCTGCCCCTGACCACTGCCATCACGACAAAACACTCTGCTCTGTGAATAGATGCAGCTCTGCAGGACAGGGCTTTTAAATCAAAAACCTTGCACTCTTTAAACTTTATAAATAGCCCCTCATTTTAGACTTTTAAATGATCTATAAATTAAATTAAAGTCCAAAAATAAATTTCTGAAAGTTTTCCTTTAGGATGACTATAGCTCATTCATTAATCAGCAGACAGGGGACCTAAAACACTTTGTGGATTTAGGGTCACAGGGCAGTGGCAGAAAGGGCAGTGTTTTGGGTTGGGCAATAAAGATCCAACTTCTACTGGAACCCACCAGAACCCGGACATCAAAATGCTTTGAAATTGCCAGCGTCAGGGACCCCGAGCTGGGTATGCACATGGACCCCTACAAACTAGCACTGTCCAGAGCGACCAGACACCTTTCACTTCATGGTGCAACATCCCCAACCTCAAAGCTTGCAAAAAGGGCTGGATCAGGCCCCAAACGTCCCCTCCTTTCAGGCGAGCGGGGCCCTCCTTCATCTCAGTGGTACCCAAGGCAGGGCATCCTCAAGACGGCTCCTGCCTCTACCACCCCTCCATCACCAAGAGCATACCTGTCCCTCGCCAGGACCGGTGCTGCTCGACGCCATCCCCACCTGCAGAGGAGAAGGCGGCTGTTCTGTGTGTCAGCCATCACCGTGGGTCACGGAGATCACGGTGGCTGGGACATCACCCATTATCCCGCTAACGATGTAGAACCATCTCCAGACCTTTCTGCCCCGCGGAGCGGTCTGTCAGCCGTCGAGCAGCAGAGCCACGGAGGGAACTGGGCTTTGGGTAGATTCCTGTCCTCAGCTGTCATGACTTACACGCATTTAAAAATTCATCCTCCATCAAGGAAGGCAAACCCCGAGCGTTGTCTCCCCTGCCAAGGTTTGCAGCGGTGGAGCTGGGCAACCTGCCGCTGACTTCCCAGCCTTGACGGGCTCCGGGGATGACTTAACCTCAGCCCCGTGCAGACATCTTTTGTGACAGGGCTCTTGACTAGGTTTCGGCTCATCTCCTTCCAGCAGCTCATGGGGATCCTCGGGTGACGTGGGGACGGCAGCTTTCTGTGTCACTAGCAGCTTTCCTCCACATGCTGCTGCCCTTCCCTGGCGTTAAAGGGTTCAGCAGAGAGGCAGGGAAGCCCTGCCTGCTACAAGACAGCCCCCCTGCCTGCACTGAGCAGCTCCACAGGATCTTGCCCAGGACCAACGCTTCCCAGAGGGCAGCCACACTTCAGGGGTTGACAAACTGGGGTTCATCAAGGGACCTAGTTTGATGGGAAGACATTAAGTGACAATAAAAGCTACAAGGAGGAGCTGCACGGGATATGGGGGAAGCAAAACACTTGGGGACAGAGAGGCAACCCAGAAGATGCTTCCTAAACTATCTGCTCAGCTCTGGACTCCCTGTCTTGCTCCCCATGCCTAGCACAGCTTTATGGGGAAGCAAGGCATCACCCCCAAACCGAGGTGGTCCCTTTTCCCACTTGCCACCTTGCCCCTCTCTGAACAACATCCAATTTGGGCCAACGTGGGCTCCTGTCCTCCCTGAAAATGAGCCTGAGGAACCATCAGCTGCAACCAACCTGGGGCTCTGGGAAGTACAGTGGGGACCCCTGCAGCTCTCGGCTCACCAGTTCCCACCCTTGTGGCAACAGTGGTTCTCCTCATACCATGGCCAGAAACACCAGCCCAGCCCTCCTCGTCCTATTCAGCTTTTGAGTTTCCACTACCTTTTTCTTCTTCTTTCCCCCATCGCCCCCTCCCCCCCAAATTTTGGCTTAACCCAGCCCACTGTTATTTTCCAAGCCAACTGCAACCATAATCAGCTCAGCCTCTTTCCTTGGGGGTATTTTAATTTATACAAAAGTATCATCTCTTATCATGATCAGCCTGCGATTCATTTACTCTCCAAGTATTAAAAAGCCAGAAAGGGAATAAATTCAGCGCACGGAGAAATTAATGCGGAACGATAGGCTCTTTCATGTGGCATTTCCAAGTGCCGTTTTTGCAACGGGCTTATGTAATGAGACATAATTATCTGCACATGTTCAATTACATTACTTCACAAATCCTCCCTGCCTCCTGACGTCAAGCCGCCCGCTAAGCCCTGGCACCCGCAGGAGAGGGGACCACAGACCCCCTCTCCCCGCGCCGGCGGTGCCCACTCACACACCAACAGCCCACAAGGTGACCAACAGCACAAGCCTTGGTGGCTGGGAGGGTGATGGGACTGGACCGTGCACCTCAAGGAGGTGCTCGGCCATGAGATCACCATCCCACCCAGAGGACCACCACCTTCCCGCCCAGCTCGAGACCACCCCAGCCCAACCTTCAGCCTCCTCGCTGAGGACGGTGGCATCAAGCCAGGTCCAAGGCCAGCCACCCCCTCCTCCATGCCACCCCGGACACCATTGCCACCACCCACTCGGCGCTTGCTCACAGCCTCCTTTTCCAGGCTGCCCTCTTCTCCCAGCTTGCTGTCACTGCCACTGAGATGGCGGACGATTGATCTGAGAAATGAAGTTGGATTGCTGTCCCGAATCTACACTGGGTTCTCCTTGTGTGTGTCTGATCGATTTCCCCCTGTGCGACACAGCTTGTCGCTACGAATTTTCATGCTAGTCAGAACCCGCCAGCGCACCCAAGAACAAGGAGAAGATGCTCTGGAGACCGCCCTCCCCCTCCCATCCTCCCCCAGTCCGGTTGGGCGAGGTTTTTCTTGGGTTGACGTTGGTTTGGCTTTGTTTGTTTTTTTTTTTCCCCTCCTTTTATTTGCAATCGTTATCGCCGCCAACCCCATCGCCGCCCTGATTTCGGATGCCGGCCAGGGATGGGTTATTTTTAGATGGTCGCCATTGGCCTCTACATGGAGCCACCTCTGGACCAGGGCAGTTTGCAGTGACATTCCCCACCGTGGCTACGCGAGGTGTCACCTGTTTAGCAGCTCCTTTCAGCCGAGTGCGTGTGGCCGCAGGTGCCAGGCGAACGCTGATCAGCTCTGACAGTCCTAGACGCCAGCTGCCTGCACAAAGCCTGCCCGGTCGCCACTTTTTTTTGTGGGCAAAGCTCTGCCGTTGGCGTGACCGATACAGAAGCAATAAACTAGGTGACCGTAAAAGCAAAGACAAGTCCTACTAAGTGGCATTCTGAGCCCTATGGCTTTGAAATAATTGGTAGTGAGAGAACAAAAAATGAAAAGAAAAAAAAAAATAAAACAAGAACCCGAGCCTAGTTTTTTTTCTTACACTGATGCCCTGCGGACTATACATCTGACTTGCTGCGAGTCCGTCACTGTATCCTCCTGTCTGGCTGATAACATGGCGAAGGGTATCCACCTAAACAGACCAACGACAACAAAGACACAAATTAGAGTGAGAGAAAGGTTAGCGGGCAAAGCCTCTTTGGTTCATCTTTGGCAAGATAAAAACACACAAACAGTCACAATAAAAATGAAGGTATATATTTAAAGAGGGGTAAAAGAGAAACCACAGATGGTCTTGCAGCGAGAGCTGAGCCAGAGGACCGCTCCTGCCTCCCTCACCACCCCCCGCCTGCCCTAGCAGCCCCATCATGCTCTCCTTGGTCCCAGGTCTTTTGACAAAAAGAGCAGAGAGGGAGAACAGCATGGCAAGCATGGGGTGGGGACTCCTGGAGCACATCACTGCAGCCAGTTCCACCACCGTGCTTGAGGACCCACACTCCTACCCCTATCCCCTTCCTTCTTCAGCCCCAAGCACTGGGAAGCTCACGGCAGTCGAAAGCGGTCCTTGGAGTCGGCCGAGCACCTTCATTTTGGAGGGCCCAGAAATGGAATATACCTACCATGGCAAAGGCACTGGCAGCTCTCCTTCGGGTGCCCTGTTCCTCTCCCTCCACTCCCCCAGCCCAGCCCCAGCAGCAGCACAAGCTCTGAGCACATCTTGTTGCCCACGGATGGCACGCTTGCTCTGCATCCAGCACTGCGAGGGGGGCAACCTCAGCTTTAGAGAGCTCTCCTTGCCCAGTGCAGAGTGTCAGAGTGGCTGTTGCTTCTCAACACTTGTCACTACAGAGCCTTAGGTGCCAGAGAGTGGACTCATGGCACATCTGGACATCAGATGGGAGGTGGGAGATCTGAGTGAGTTCCTGGCTATCTTAAGTTCTTTCTTTTTGCTCAAGGCACAGGTTGAAGTTTCAGTAACACTGCTCAAAGATCCCTTGCTCTGTCTTGCTGGTGTGTACATGGGTACCTGTGCTTGGATAGGTGGGGAGATGATGAGGGGTGGCTTTTAATTAAAAAAAATTTTAAAAAATCTATCTATTTATTTGAACATTTCTCGCCTTTCAGCAGACACTTGGTTAGGCTTCAAAGAAGTAAGTGGAATCCTTGTAAAATGAGACACCAGTCCAAACATCTGGCCCTTCCCTTGGAACAATAAAGCAAGCAGAACCTAAACCTCAACTGCTTTTGTTTGAGTTCATGCCTGTTCTCCTAAACCTCTTCTCCTCCTAGTACGACTATCAAGCCAGAGCCAAATGCATTCACAAAGTGTGGGCAAGTCTCCTCAAGACCATGGTTGTTGGTTTGGTTGGGTGTTTGGTTTCTTTTGGATTGATTTTTTTTTGGTGGTTGTTGCTGTTGCTTTTTTTGGTTGGTTGGTTTTTTTCAGTTTGGTTTGCCTTTTTTTAATGTTGGTTGGTTCGTTTGTGCTGGTTGAGATTTGCTCTTTTCGGACGGGAGGGAGAAGTGCCAATACAATCAAAGGCTCCTCCAACACTAATGCATTCACTGGCAGTACATCGGATGGGTCCCTACCTGTGACTGCACGTTGGCTCCAACCTGGGCCCCTTGGTAAGAATCCCCATTGAGAGACTGCACGCTCATGAACAAATCTCCAGAGTTTGACATGTTAAAAGAACTGGAAGAACCTGGAAAGGAAAGAGTGAGGCACCTGAATCACAGAAAGGAAAAAGATCCACCCCATGACTCTCAGCCAAGAGGAAGGAACAACATGCAAAGCAACCACAAAAACAAAACACACAGTCAGGTTAGTAGTATGAAGAACAGAGCAAGCGAAAAAAAAAAAAAAAGGGATGCACTCTTGAGGTTATTCAAAGCCACATGTTGTTACAGCTCAATGCCAAGAACATTCTTCAACAGCTCCTCAGCTGGAGGAAGGATTCTTCATGCTCTGGACCGAGAAAAATAAAACCCAGCCTGGAGGACTCAGACAGCTCTTTCCCTTCTTTTCAGGGCATCAAAATCCTTCAGGCAGCTTTGAAAATCTTGGTTGTTGAAGGTGTCCACCCGGCAGACTGCACTGGAGAACAGAATTACCCAGACAAGGCTCACTATTGAAAGCAGAAGCCTTGGCCCACACCACTGCTGTTTCTGAGAAGCTCAGATCAGGGTGGGTAAGTCTGCACCGGGCTGCTCTCTGCAGGGTGAGCACATCCAGACACCATCCAATTCCACGGCCAGAGCTCCTGCTGAGCCACAGGGAGCTCTGCATGGGAGCAGTGCGTGGGGTTGGCCTTCAGGACATCAGGAACCCATCACTGGTGGGAACTGCAGTGCACCAGGAGTGAAGGCTCGGAAAAACGTGAAGGCACCTGGGCTAGACTCCCAGCACCCATCAGGTTGTCAAGTGTCTTTCATCGTGATGGGTCATGAGAGAACGCAAGGGTGCCACAGCCCTCCTGGGCCAGCTGCCCCAGGAGAACGAGCTCTGTAAGCCAATTCCCCACCGCATGCACCAGTCGCCAACGTTACGCTAAAAAATGATAACGGTGAAGACAACTGGGTGGGATCAGGAAAAAATAAAAACCACAGATGAAAAGAAAAAAAAAATAATCCCGCCTTTGCAGAAACAAGGCTTTCTGCTTCCAGCTTCAAGATATCTGAGCACCTCCTCAAAACTACTGAACGGGACAAATAAACCCATCATGTAACTGGAAGGCGGGGGAGGAGGGAAGGGGGTTAAAAATAAATAAAAAGGTTTTATGGGATTATTTCAGAATTTATCGTGCAGATCAGCGCGTTAAGTGTGAGACAGCTCAACGTGCAAGGTTTGGTTATATACATGACGTTAGCCTTGGAAAGGAGAGACTTCAGGGGCCCAGGTCAGCTATGCTTTCAGCTCCAACCCCAAATACACTGACATCATCTCCACTGCCTCTTCCAACCTGGAAGACTGGCAACCACAGTCCTGGTGGAGTTGCCCAACTATGGCTCATGCGTACGCTCTGAGAAACACCTGGCGATCCCCCTCCCTTTGCTGGAGAGGGAGGAAACACTGTGGACTGAGCCCAGCTCTGCCCTAGAGGTGGACTGAGAAGGATCCTCTGAAGGAAGCCACCTCCAAGAAAGATCAAGGAGTAGGTGGGAGGTCTACGCTGAAGACTTCACATTCACTAAACTCTCTGTAGCTCATTGCAACTGGCTCTTTTGTCAGGTGCTGGCAATTCTCAGAACCGAAGGAAAGCAGAAACACCACTGCTAGATACAATGCCCAAGACAGTCAGGAGACTCGTCTTGAGCACAGTGAGTCTTGGATCGGGACCCTCCCACCAGTGCCTGAAAAGAGGAGAGCCAAGAATAGCTCATTGTCTGTGCTCACTGTCAACCCTGCCCAACCTGTTCCAGAGAGCAATCCCACCGTGCTGCATAAAATAACCCGGACTAGTCAGAAGGCAGCTGTAACCATCACCTCTTCTGTTCAGCTGGCAAAGGGCTCCTGTCACTTTTCCGACCTCTCAGGTTACTTGCCATTTTAAAGGCAAAAAACCTAGGGAAAGGAGCCGCCAACCCGAGGATTGCCCACCCTGACACTGCTCAACTTTAACCATGAAGATGGGCACTTTTCACATACACAAAGACATCTTCTGCTGGGTTTTCTGAATGACCACTTTGGCCACCGACATAAAAGCACAAGGCAGTAATGTGGCTTCGCTCTCCTGCCATGGCTGAGGACCAAGGGGTTTTGCAGCTACTGTTCATAAGAATCACAAAATACTCTCCTGTTCTTTTAAGGTGAGCAGAAACCTTTGAGATCACAAAAATCATCAGTGGCAGAGCTGAGGACTCGGGAATCCCTGAGCACCTGATAAGGCAACGCTATCGCTCCAGCAGAGCAACATTTCATCCCACCTTCCCCTACCAAAAGAAACTTGTAACAGTAATAACAAATAAAAATGTCATAAACTTAACCTATATTTTATTGAAACTTAACAAACCTGGCCCTAAAACTAAGACCGGGAGGGAGGAAATAAAAATAAACAAATAGCCACAAACTCCAGATCTGAAGAGCGCCGGTGCCTTAGAAATCATGAGGAGCGGTGGAGATGTCACTTACAAGATATACGCTGCTATTGGCACGGGGTATTTTTACAATATATGTGCATATCTAAATGGTAAATATGTCTTGCCGCTGATGTGGATACAAAGATAAATATGCGCATATCAATGGCCCCGCATGTATGGATGCATTTGTATCAGAGCTGTAATTGCAGAGAGCCCTTTACGCTGCCGCTCTGCTGCTTCAGCACCCCGCTGTCTACGTGCTAGCCATGTATGAAAATTACCATGGCCCAAAGTCTCAGAGACACAACTAAGAGGGGCTGATGCACTGGGATGGGAGAAGGGGCAGGAACGTGAAGAGCCCTGAAAATCAAGACTCTGGTATCCTCCATGGAGACAAGATCTGAGAATACAAGTCAAAACCTTCCATTAGAAGAGGCTTCATCATAAATCTAACCTGTCCCTCTGAAGGCTTCACTGTGAACACACCAAAGGTTTTCAGTGGCCATAATCTGATCTGCGGCTCCTCAGGAACTGAGAGGCAACAACCATCTTTGAACTTGTGAACCCAGGAGGAAAGGGGTCTTATCTTGGCATGGAAGTCCCTTGATGCTGTTGTGTGCAGGCAAAAAAAAAAGAACCACACCAGAAAACCCAACACTTTTCATGACTTGTAGCCATGTAGAACAGTGGTTCACCTTCAGTATCCAAACATCTTATCAAACCCAAGACCTATAACCACCACTCCTTAGTGTCGAGTTTTTATCAGGGCATCAATGGCTTCAGAGAATGGTGGAAATGTTTAAACAAGCTACAGCACTCGGATCTTTCCACTAGGTGAAAGCCTACATCAAAACAATGCCCACAATGAGATCTATTCCACCTCTTAACATTTCTGATGAGCCAAATCCACCTCAAGTTTGCTTCCAATTCAAAAATCTTCACAGGCTTGACTGCTGGTATTTCTTGCATCACTTCTCCAGCTCTTCAGACAGCTTCTTCTACAGCTTCTCTAATGTCTTATCTAATGTTTCGACAGTCTCCACTTCCACCTCAGATTTTCCAGGACCTCTAACTGGTCCTTTTCTCTAAAGCATCTGACAATTCAAATGGCATCAAGAATAAATAAGCAAGGTAATGGTGCTCGTGGGAGTTGAAACCTAGCCATCCTCATCTGCTGCCCCTCATTTCACCTACCACCAATGAGACAGAGATCCAACATACTGAACCACTGAAGTTGACTTTGGTCATATATACAAGACAATTGAAGTCAACGGCAATGACATATATGCATTCAAAGCACAGGGATCTACCCATCCTGTAACTTTTCCATGTGTTTCTCCCATGGCCAAAGATGAGGGAAGAACTTGATAGACCATGTAGCTCCTTAGTTGGACAAAGCCACCAAGTTTGATAGCAGGTCTAAAAGCCTGGGATGACCCAGCAAAACATTTGTTCTTTTTCACTTGCCAACCAACACTCCAGACAGTGAGACCATGATCAGAACAGGGTCTCTGCTTAAGCAGGATCCTCTCCAGTGCTGCACTCTGGACAAATGACTGCCACATATGGAGGAAGGCAAAGGAGAGATACAACAGTCAGGCCTGTGCCCGACGAAGTACAATTCCAGAGAGCATGATCCCCTCCATCAGCACGTTATCAAATAGATTTTTACAAAATAAAAGGGTGAACAGGGAAAAAAAAAACAGTTTGGGTCAATTTTGTCTGCTCCGCATGGAGGATTTCACTGGATGTCATCACCTGTGTGTGGCCCTTGAGGACTCTGGTTGGCAAAAGGGTCTGTCCACATAAAATAGCTTTCATTTGCCATGTGGTTTTTGTGCTGAGATTGTCCAGGCAATCAAAGTGAGGATGGGGAGTTGTTAGCCCAAATGAGCCAGACATCTCAGCTTACTCGAACATCTGGCTGATATAAGCCCAACTGCGCGTATTCAGGATGAAAAGGTGTTTGACATTCAGGCCTGGGTGACTGAGGATGGGGGACCCTGCTTTGAACGTGCCAGATGGCTAGACAGATGCAATCCTTGCCCTTGTCAATGTGTGGCCAATCTCTTTGACTGACTGTAGCCATTCACCGATCTCCGGTAACGTAGGCATCAATGCAGAGAACAGATGGGCCTGCGTAGCCACAGCAGAAATGAATTTAGCTCGTGTCCCAGGTCCCATCGCATCCGGTTCCACCTCCTCTTCCAACAGCATTGCCCTCCAGGGACTAAATTGCTGGTTGCTTCTTTCTCATGACCTGTCCTCTGCCTACTCTCCTTCCTTCTACATGTCCTACCATGCATTTAAACCAACAGATCCTAAAAACTCCCTGCAAATCCAGCCTTTGTTCAGGCTCCTTCCTCACCAAAGTCTCAGCCAATGGTCTGAAAACAGAAAAAGTCCACGGTGTAAAAGGAGAGACATCATCCATCCTAGACTTTCATCTCTTTGCCCACTTTGATGCTCCTCCCAGGGCAATTCAGCACATCCAGGTAGCTCATGGCCCTTGACACCTTCCTCCAAATCTTTCACAGATAGGTTATTTCAGACCTAGTGTGTACAGGTGTGCTTCTTGCTGCTAGCACCTCCAGAACAACCTGAAGCAGAGGTCACCAACTTCCTATATCCTCAGGTGATGTCCTTGCCCCACAGTGTGACAATGCAGAGATGCTTGACTGAGCTGTTACATCCACATGGCTCAGCTGGGGAGATCTCAACCTAGGATGCCACTGTTGGAGATAAAATCCTGAGGCCCTTCCAGTTATCTTCTCAAGAGAGGACTACAAGGACATCCAAAACTGCTATTTCTGCAAGCTGACCCAGAGACTACTGTGGTGCTGACAGTGGGGCTTCCCTGCTGCTCTGCCACTGCTGCAGCGTACAGAGAGGGTGGTGGGATCTGGGTCAGGTTAGAAACACTTCTAGAAGAAGGATCTCAATGGCCCACAAGCTCCCCTTGCACTGACACGCTGCAAGGGCAGTGTTTTGGGTTGGGCAATAAAGATCCAACTTCTACTGGAACCCACCAGAACCCGGACATCAAAATGCTTTGAAATTGCCAGCGTCAGGGACCCCGAGCTGGGGATGCACATGGACCCCTACAAACTAGCACTGTCCAGAGCGACCAGACACCTTTCACTTCATGGTGCAACATCCCCAACCTCAAAGCTTGCAAAAAGGGCTGGATCAGGCCCCAAACGTCCCCTCCTTTCAGGCGAGCGGGGCCCTCCTTCATCTCAGTGGTACCCAAGGCAGGGCATCCTCAAGACGGCTCCTGCCTCTACCACCCCTCCATCACCAAGAGCATACCTGTCCCTTGCCAGGACCGGTGCTGCTCGACGCCATCCCCACCTGCAGAGGAGAAGGCGGCTGTTCTGTGTGTCAGCCATCACCGTGGGTCACGGAGATCACGGTGGCTGGGACATCACCCATTATCCCGCTAACGATGTAGAACCATCTCCAGACCTTTCTGCCCCGCGGAGCGGTCTGTCAGCCGTCGAGCAGCAGAGCCACGGAGGGAACTGGGCTTTGGGTAGATTCCTGTCCTCAGCTGTCATGACTTACACGCATTTAAAAATTCATCCTCCATCAAGGAAGGCAAACCCCGAGCGTTGTCTCCCCTGCCAAGGTTTGCAGCGGTGGAGCTGGGCAACCTGCCGCTGACTTCCCAGCCTTGACGGGCTCCGGGGATGACTTAACCTCAGCCCCGTGCAGACATCTTTTGTGACAGGGCTCTTGACTAGGTTTCGGCTCATCTCCTTCCAGCAGCTCATGGGGATCCTCGGGTGACGTGGGGACGGCAGCTTTCTGTGTCACTAGCAGCTTTCCTCCACATGCTGCTGCCCTTCCCTGGCGTTAAAGGGTTCAGCAGAGAGGCAGGGAAGCCCTGCCTGCTACAAGACAGCCACCCTGCCTGCACTGAGCAGCTCCACAGGATCTTGCCCAGGACCAACGCTTCCCAGAGGGCAGCCACACTTCAGGGGTTGACAAACTGGGGTTCATCAAGGGACCTAGTTTGATGGGAAGACATTAAGTGACAATAAAAGCTACAAGGAGGAGCTGCACGGGATATGGGGGAAGCAAAACACTTGGGGACAGAGAGGCAACCCAGAAGATGCTTCCTAAACTATCTGCTCAGCTCTGGACTCCCTGTCTTGCTCCCCATGCCTAGCACAGCTTTATGGGGAAGCAAGGCATCACCCCCAAACCGAGGTGGTCCCTTTTCCCACTTGCCACCTTGCCCCTCTCTGAACAACATCCAATTTGGGCCAACGTGGGCTCCTGTCCTCCCTGAAAATGAGCCTGAGGAACCATCAGCTGCAACCAACCTGGGGCTCTGGGAAGTACAGTGGGGACCCCTGCAGCTCTCGGCTCACCAGTTCCCACCCTTGTGGCAACAGTGGTTCTCCTCATACCATGGCCAGAAACACCAGCCCAGCCCTCCTCGTCCTATTCAGCTTTTGAGTTTCCACTACCTTTTTCTTCTTCTTTCCCCCATCGCCCCCTCCCCCCCAAATTTTGGCTTAACCCAGCCCACTGTTATTTTCCAAGCCAACTGCAACCATAATCAGCTCAGCCTCTTTCCTTGGGGGTATTTTAATTTATACAAAAGTATCATCTCTTATCATGATCAGCCTGCGATTCATTTACTCTCCAAGTATTAAAAAGCCAGAAAGGGAATAAATTCAGCGCACGGAGAAATTAATGCGGAACGATAGGCTCTTTCATGTGGCATTTCCAAGTGCCGTTTTTGCAACGGGCTTATGTAATGAGACATAATTATCTGCACATGTTCAATTACATTACTTCACAAATCCTCCCTGCCTCCTGACGTCAAGCCGCCCGCTAAGCCCTGGCACCCGCAGGAGAGGGGACCACAGACCCCCTCTCCCCGCGCCGGCGGTGCCCACTCACACACCAACAGCCCACAAGGTGACCAACAGCACAAGCCTTGGTGGCTGGGAGGGTGATGGGACTGGACCGTGCACCTCAAGGAGGTGCTCGGCCATGAGATCACCATCCCACCCAGAGGACCACCACCTTCCCGCCCAGCTCGAGACCACCCCAGCCCAACCTTCAGCCTCCTCGCTGAGGACGGTGGCATCAAGCCAGGTCCAAGGCCAGCCACCCCCTCCTCCATGCCACCCCGGACACCATTGCCACCACCCACTCGGCGCTTGCTCACAGCCTCCTTTTCCAGGCTGCCCTCTTCTCCCAGCTTGCTGTCACTGCCACTGAGATGGCGGACGATTGATCTGAGAAATGAAGTTGGATTGCTGTCCCGAATCTACACTGGGTTCTCCTTGTGTGTGTCTGATCGATTTCCCCCTGTGCGACACAGCTTGTCGCTACGAATTTTCATGCTAGTCAGAACCCGCCAGCGCACCCAAGAACAAGGAGAAGATGCTCTGGAGACCGCCCTCCCCCTCCCATCCTCCCCCAGTCCGGTTGGGCGAGGTTTTTCTTGGGTTGACGTTGGTTTGGCTTTGTTTGTTTTTTTTTTTCCCCTCCTTTTATTTGCAATCGTTATCGCCGCCAACCCCATCGCCGCCCTGATTTCGGATGCCGGCCAGGGATGGGTTATTTTTAGATGGTCGCCATTGGCCTCTACATGGAGCCACCTCTGGACCAGGGCAGTTTGCAGTGACATTCCCCACCGTGGCTACGCGAGGTGTCACCTGTTTAGCAGCTCCTTTCAGCCGAGTGCGTGTGGCCGCAGGTGCCAGGCGAACGCTGATCAGCTCTGACAGTCCTAGACGCCAGCTGCCTGCACAAAGCCTGCCCGGTCGCCACTTTTTTTTGTGGGCAAAGCTCTGCCGTTGGCGTGACCGATACAGAAGCAATAAACTAGGTGACCGTAAAAGCAAAGACAAGTCCTACTAAGTGGCATTCTGAGCCCTATGGCTTTGAAATAATTGGTAGTGAGAGAACAAAAAATGAAAAGAAAAAAAAAAATAAAACAAGAACCCGAGCCTAGTTTTTTTTCTTACACTGATGCCCTGCGGACTATACATCTGACTTGCTGCGAGTCCGTCACTGTATCCTCCTGTCTGGCTGATAACATGGCGAAGGGTATCCACCTAAACAGACCAACGACAACAAAGACACAAATTAGAGTGAGAGAAAGGTTAGCGGGCAAAGCCTCTTTGGTTCATCTTTGGCAAGATAAAAACACACAAACAGTCACAATAAAAATGAAGGTATATATTTAAAGAGGGGTAAAAGAGAAACCACAGATGGTCTTGCAGCGAGAGCTGAGCCAGAGGACCGCTCCTGCCTCCCTCACCACCCCCCGCCTGCCCTAGCAGCCCCATCATGCTCTCCTTGGTCCCAGGTCTTTTGACAAAAAGAGCAGAGAGGGAGAACAGCATGGCACGCATGGGGTGGGGACTCCTGGAGCACATCACTGCAGCCAGTTCCACCACCGTGCTCGAGGACCCACACTCCTACCCCTATCCCCTTCCACTCTTCAGCCCCAAGCACTGGGAAGCTCACGGCAGTCGAAAGCGGTCCTTGGAGTCGGCCGAGCACCTTCATTTTGGAGGGCCCAGAAATGGAATATACCTACCATGGCAAAGGCACTGGCAGCTCTCCTTCGGGTGCCCTGTTCCTCTCCCTCCACTCCCCCAGCCCAGCCCCAGCAGCAGCACAAGCTCTGAGCACATCTTGTTGCCCACGGATGGCACGCTTGCTCTGCATCCAGCACTGCGAGGGGGGCAACCTCAGCTTTAGAGAGCTCTCCTTGCCCAGTGCAGAGTGTCAGAGTGGCTGTTGCTTTTCAACACTTGTCACTACAGAGCCTTAGGTGCCAGAGAGTGGACTCATGGCACATCTGGACATCAGATGGGAGGTGGGAGATCTGAGTGAGTTCCTGGCTATCTTAAGTTCTTTCTTTTTGCTCAAGGCACAGGTTGAAGTTTCAGTAACACTGCTCAAAGATCCCTTGCTCTGTCTTGCTGGTGTGTACATGGGTACCTGTGCTTGGATAGGTGGGGAGATGATGAGGGGTGGCTTTTAATTAAAAAAAATTTTAAAAAATCTATCTATTTATTTGAACATTTCTCGCCTTTCAGCAGACACTTGGTTAGGCTTCAAAGAAGTAAGTGGAATCCTTGTAAAATGAGACACCAGTCCAAACATCTGGCCCTTCCCTTGGAACAATAAAGCAAGCAGAACCTAAACCTCAACTGCTTTTGTTTGAGTTCATGCCTGTTCTCCTAAACCTCTTCTCCTCCTAGTACGACTATCAAGCCAGAGCCAAATGCATTCACAAAGTGTGGGCAAGTCTCCTCAAGACCATGGTTGTTGGTTTGGTTGGGTGTTTGGTTTCTTTTGGATTGATTTTTTTTTGGTGGTTGTTGCTGTTGCTTTTTTTGGTTGGTTGGTTTTTTTCAGTTTGGTTTGCCTTTTTTTAATGTTGGTTGGTTCGTTTGTGCTGGTTGAGATTTGCTCTTTTCGGACGGGAGGGAGAAGTGCCAATACAATCAAAGGCTCCTCCAACACTAATGCATTCACTGGCAGTACATCGGATGGGTCCCTACCTGTGACTGCACGTTGGCTCCAACCTGGGCCCCTTGGTAAGAATCCCCATTGAGAGACTGCACGCTCATGAACAAATCTCCAGAGTTTGACATGTTAAAAGAACTGGAAGAACCTGGAAAGGAAAGAGTGAGGCACCTGAATCACAGAAAGGAAAAAGATCCACCCCATGACTCTCAGCCAAGAGGAAGGAACAACATGCAAAGCAACCACAAAAACAAAACACACAGTCAGGTTAGTAGTATGAAGAACAGAGCAAGCGAAAAAAAAAAAAAAAGGGATGCACTCTTGAGGTTATTCAAAGCCACATGTTGTTACAGCTCAATGCCAAGAACATTCTTCAACAGCTCCTCAGCTGGAGGAAGGATTCTTCATGCTCTGGACCGAGAAAAATAAAACCCAGCCTGGAGGACTCAGACAGCTCTTTCCCTTCTTTTCAGGGCATCAAAATCCTTCAGGCAGCTTTGAAAATCTTGGTTGTTGAAGGTGTCCACCCGGCAGACTGCACTGGAGAACAGAATTACCCAGACAAGGCTCACTATTGAAAGCAGAAGCCTTGGCCCACACCACTGCTGTTTCTGAGAAGCTCAGATCAGGGTGGGTAAGTCTGCACCGGGCTGCTCTCTGCAGGGTGAGCACATCCAGACACCATCCAATTCCACGGCCAGAGCTCCTGCTGAGCCACAGGGAGCTCTGCATGGGAGCAGTGCGTGGGGTTGGCCTTCAGGACATCAGGAACCCATCACTGGTGGGAACTGCAGTGCACCAGGAGTGAAGGCTCGGAAAAACGTGAAGGCACCTGGGCTAGACTCCCAGCACCCATCAGGTTGTCAAGTGTCTTTCATCGTGATGGGTCATGAGAGAACGCAAGGGTGCCACAGCCCTCCTGGGCCAGCTGCCCCAGGAGAACGAGCTCTGTAAGCCAATTCCCCACCGCATGCACCAGTCGCCAACGTTACGCTAAAAAATGATAACGGTGAAGACAACTGGGTGGGATCAGGAAAAAATAAAAACCACAGATGAAAAGAAAAAAAAAATAATCCCGCCTTTGCAGAAACAAGGCTTTCTGCTTCCAGCTTCAAGATATCTGAGCACCTCCTCAAAACTACTGAACGGGACAAATAAACCCATCATGTAACTGGAAGGCGGGGGAGGAGGGAAGGGGGTTAAAAATAAATAAAAAGGTTTTATGGGATTATTTCAGAATTTATCGTGCAGATCAGCGCGTTAAGTGTGAGACAGCTCAACGTGCAAGGTTTGGTTATATACATGACGTTAGCCTTGGAAAGGAGAGACTTCAGGGGCCCAGGTCAGCTATGCTTTCAGCTCCAACCCCAAATACACTGACATCATCTCCACTGCCTCTTCCAACCTGGAAGACTGGCAACCACAGTCCTGGTGGAGTTGCCCAACTATGGCTCATGCGTACGCTCTGAGAAACACCTGGCGATCCCCCTCCCTTTGCTGGAGAGGGAGGAAACACTGTGGACTGAGCCCAGCTCTGCCCTAGAGGTGGACTGAGAAGGATCCTCTGAAGGAAGCCACCTCCAAGAAAGATCAAGGAGTAGGTGGGAGGTCTACGCTGAAGACTTCACATTCACTAAACTCTCTGTAGCTCATTGCAACTGGCTCTTTTGTCAGGTGCTGGCAATTCTCAGAACCGAAGGAAAGCAGAAACACCACTGCTAGATACAATGCCCAAGACAGTCAGGAGACTCGTCTTGAGCACAGTGAGTCTTGGATCGGGACCCTCCCACCAGTGCCTGAAAAGAGGAGAGCCAAGAATAGCTCATTGTCTGTGCTCACTGTCAACCCTGCCCAACCTGTTCCAGAGAGCAATCCCACCGTGCTGCATAAAATAACCCGGACTAGTCAGAAGGCAGCTGTAACCATCACCTCTTCTGTTCAGCTGGCAAAGGGCTCCTGTCACTTTTCCGACCTCTCAGGTTACTTGCCATTTTAAAGGCAAAAAACCTAGGGAAAGGAGCCGCCAACCCGAGGATTGCCCACCCTGACACTGCTCAACTTTAACCATGAAGATGGGCACTTTTCACATACACAAAGACATCTTCTGCTGGGTTTTCTGAATGACCACTTTGGCCACCGACATAAAAGCACAAGGCAGTAATGTGGCTTCGCTCTCCTGCCATGGCTGAGGACCAAGGGGTTTTGCAGCTACTGTTCATAAGAATCACAAAATACTCTCCTGTTCTTTTAAGGTGAGCAGAAACCTTTGAGATCACAAAAATCATCAGTGGCAGAGCTGAGGACTCGGGAATCCCTGAGCACCTGATAAGGCAACGCTATCGCTCCAGCAGAGCAACATTTCATCCCACCTTCCCCTACCAAAAGAAACTTGTAACAGTAATAACAAATAAAAATGTCATAAACTTAACCTATATTTTATTGAAACTTAACAAACCTGGCCCTAAAACTAAGACCGGGAGGGAGGAAATAAAAATAAAC
Organism: Calidris pugnax; assembly: GCF_001431845.1. NCBI lineage: Eukaryota > Metazoa > Chordata > Aves > Charadriiformes > Scolopacidae > Calidris > Calidris pugnax. Next base: position 3,112,916 of record NW_015090852.1, on the reverse strand, counting down.
AAATAGCCACAAACTCCAGATCTGAAGAGCGCCGGTGCCTTAGAAATCATGAGGAGCGGTGGAGATGTCACTTACAAGATATACGCTGCTATTGGCACGGGGTATTTTTACAATATATGTGCATATCTAAATGGTAAATATGTCTTGCCGCTGATGTGGATACAAAGATAAATATGCGCATATCAATGGCCCCGCATGTATGGATGCATTTGTATCAGAGCTGTAATTGCAGAGAGCCCTTTACGCTGCCGCTCTGCTGCTTCAGCACCCCGCTGTCTACGTGCTAGCCATGTATGAAAATTACCATGGCCCAAAGTCTCAGAGACACAACTAAGAGGGGCTGATGCACTGGGATGGGAGAAGGGGCAGGAACGTGAAGAGCCCTGAAAATCAAGACTCTGGTATCCTCCATGGAGACAAGATCTGAGAATACAAGTCAAAACCTTCCATTAGAAGAGGCTTCATCATAAATCTAACCTGTCCCTCTGAAGGCTTCACTGTGAACACACCAAAGGTTTTCAGTGGCCATAATCTGATCTGCGGCTCCTCAGGAACTGAGAGGCAACAACCATCTTTGAACTTGTGAACCCAGGAGGAAAGGGGTCTTATCTTGGCATGGAAGTCCCTTGATGCTGTTGTGTGCAGGCAAAAAAAAAAGAACCACACCAGAAAACCCAACACTTTTCATGACTTGTAGCCATGTAGAACAGTGGTTCACCTTCAGTATCCAAACATCTTATCAAACCCAAGACCTATAACCACCACTCCTTAGTGTCGAGTTTTTATCAGGGCATCAATGGCTTCAGAGAATGGTGGAAATGTTTAAACAAGCTACAGCACTCAGATCTTGCCACTAGGTGAAAGTCTACATCAAAACAATGCCCACAGTGAGATCTATTCCACCTCTTAACATTTCTGATGAGCCAAATCCACCTCAAGTTTGCTTCCAATTCAAAAATCTTCACAGGCTTGACTGCTGGTATTTCTTGCATCACTTCTCCAGCTCTTCAGACAGCTTCTTCTACAGCTTCTCTAATGTCTTATCTAATGTTTTGACAGTCTCCACTTCCACCTCAGATTTTCCAGGACCTCTACACCAGAAAACCCAACACTTTTCATGACTTGTAGCCATGTAGAACAGTGGTTCACCTTCAGTATCCAAACATCTTATCAAACCCAAGACCTATAACCACCACTCCTTAGTGTCGAGTCTTTATCAGGGCATCAATGGCTTCAGAGAATGGTGGAAATGTTTAAACAAGCTACAGCACTCAGATCTTGCCACTAGGTGAAAGTCTACATCAAAACAATGCCCACAGTGAGATCTATTCCACCTCTTAACATTTCTGATGAGCCAAATCCACCTCAAGTTTGCTTCCAATTCAAAAATCTTCACAGGCTTGACTGCTGGTATTTCTTGCATCACTTCTCCAGCTCTTCAGACAGCTTCTTCTACAGCTTCTCTAATGTCTTATCTAATGTTTCGACAGTCTCCACTTCCACCTCAGATTTTCCAGGACCTCTAACTGGTCCTTTTCTCTAAAGCATCTGACAATTCAAATGGCATCAAGAATAAATAAGCAAGGTAATGGTGCTCGTGGGAGTTGAAACCTAGCCATCCTCATCTGCTGCCCCTCATTTCACCTACCACCAATGAGACAGAGATCCAACATACTGAACCACTGAAGTTGACTTTGGTCATGTATACAAGACAATTGAAGTCAACGGCAATGACATACATGCATTCAAAGCACAGGGATCTACCCATCCTGTAACTTTTCCATGTGTTTCTCCCATGGCCAAAGATGAGGGAAGAACTTGATAGACCATGTAGCTCCTTAGTTGGACAAAGCCACCAAGTTTGATAGCAGGTCTAAAAGCCTGGGATGACCCAGCAAAACATTTGTTCTTTTTCACTTGCCAACCAACACTCCAGACAGTGAGACCATGATCAGAACAGGGTCTCTGCTTAAGCAGGATCCTCTCCAGTGCTGCACTCTGGACAAATGACTGCCACACACGGAGGAAGGCAAAGGAGAGATACAACAGTCAGGCCTGTGCCTGATGAAGTACAATTCCAGAGAGCATGATCCCCTCCATCAGCACGTTATCAAATAGATTTTTACAAAATAAAAGGGTGAACAGGGAAAAAAAAAACAGTTTGGGTCAATTTTGTCTGCTCCGCATGGAGGATTTCACTGGATGTCATCACCTGTGTGTGGCCCTTGAGGACTCTGGTTGGCAAAAGGGTCTGTCCACATAAAATAGCTTTCATTTGCCATGTGGTTTTTGTGCTGAGATTGTCCAGGCAATCAAAGTGAGGATGGGGAGTTGTTAGCCCAAATGAGCCAGACATCTCAGCTTACTCGAACATCTGGCTGATATAAGCCCAACTGCGCGTATTCAGGATGAAAAGGTGTTTGACATTCAGGCCTGGGTGACTGAGGATGGGGGACCCTGCTTTGAACGTGCCAGATGGCTAGACAGATGCAATCCTTGCCCTTGTCAATGTGTGGCCAATCTCTTTGACTGACTGTAGCCATTCACCGATCTCCGGTAACGTAGGCATCAATGCAGAGAACAGATGGGCCTGCGTAGCCACAGCAGAAATGAATTTAGCTCGTGTCCCAGGTCCCATCGCATCCGGTTCCACCTCCTCTTCCAACAGCATTGCCCTCCAGGGACTAAATTGCTGGTTGCTTCTTTCTCATGACCTGTCCTCTGCCTACTCTCCTTCCTTCTACATGTCCTACCATGCATTTAAACCAACAGATCCTAAAAACTCCCTGCAAATCCAGCCTTTGTTCAGGCTCCTTCCTCACCAAAGTCTCAGCCAATGGTCTGAAAACAGAAAAAGTCCACGGTGTAAAAGGAGAGACATCATCCATCCTAGACTTTCATCTCTTTGCCCACTTTGATGCTCCTCCCAGGGCAATTCAGCACATCCAGGTAGCTCATGGCCCTTGACACCTTCCTCCAAATCTTTCACAGATACGTTATTTCAGACCTAGTGTGTACAGGTGTGCTTCTTGCTGCTAGCACCTCCAGAACAACCTGAAGCAGAGGTCACCAACTTCCTATATCCTCAGGTGATGTCCTTGCCCCACAGTGTGACAATGCAGAGATGCTTGACTGAGCTGTTACATCCACATGGCTCAGCTGGGGAGATCTCAACCTAGGATGCCACTGTTGGAGATAAAATCCTGAGGCCCTTCCAGTTATCTTCTCAAGAGAGGACTACAAGGACATCCAAAACTGCTATTTCTGCAAGCTGACCCAGAGACTACTGTGGTGCTGACAGTGGGGCTTCCCTGCTGCTCTGCCACTGCTGCAGCGTACAGAGAGGGTGGTGGGATCTGGGTCAGGTTAGAAACACTTCTAGAAGAAGGATCTCAATGGCCCACAAGCTCCCCTTGCACTGACACGCTGCGTTAGCACCGCAGCCACATGAGGCACGTGAAAAGAGGTCGATGTTTCTGGAGTGCAGACAAGTGAGTCAGAAAGAGGACCCAGGAGCTCAAGTCTTACACGTTAATAACAAGACTGTTTGTCCTTCCTTGAAAGCGCAGTGTTATCCAGGGATTATCTTAGCTGTTTACTGCAGGGTACCAGCCAATTTATCTTCAAAACAGCTGTGTTACTGCCCGTGGGGAAGGCAAAGAAGCAGCCTTGCACGGGAGCACTATTTAACTGGGCAGGCACTGGGTAAATACTTATTCCACAACGTGTGGGCCAGATCCAAACCCATTTAAGCAATTTGAAGCCCTTCCCTTGCTATTCGAGATCTTTGGATCTGACTCCAGTTGGAAAAAGAGGAAAAGAAGGAAAGCTATCTTTTTTCAGTCCAAGCTGATGTGGACTGGAGGACAGCATCACAGGTACTTCCCTCCACACAGGCAACTGTGCTCTCTATCCTCCAACTTTTTCTACAGGGGGGTTTTAATGTCAAGAGACTCCGCCTGATCAGGTATTCTGAGTGCACTGTTTGGAAAGGATGACATTTTTAAAAATGCAGTTAAATCTTCAGGAGTTAAAACAATGGAAGGCAAAGGAAAAAGAAGAAAAAAACCCAAAAGAATCAAACAAAATTCCTGCAAATCATCTGTCCCTGCAGAACTCTGCCGCGTCCACCTGAGCCCTCTGAGCACCTCAGCTGAGCCAGAGCAGGCATCACAGCTCGCTCACTGGCAACCCCGGGCAAGGAGAAGGTGGGAGAGATGCCTCCCAGTAGTATTTCTGACCTGCAACATCTCTGCTCTGGGTGGCTCTGGGAGGCAGACCCTTAGCCAGTAACACGTCCCCTGGTAATTAAGAGGTTGTGTGCAGGGACTTCTCTCCACTACCCAACTGAATAAGCTTTCTGCTTCTGTGCAAGCTATCTACATGAGTCCCTACAAGGTGTGGATGAGCTCCCCAGCACAGAGCGATCAACCACTGCTTACCATGCTAGCTTGCAGGTCACAGACTGCCTTTGCCTTCCTGCTATGGGGCTGTTTTGAGAGATCAGCCAGAGAACCACACCACTGGTTTCTCCCCTTGTTTGACCCTTGGCTCTCCACTTTCCACTCAAATCTAGGGGAGCTTTTGGGTACTATTCCTTTCATACCTGTCACAGGCAGGGTTGCACTCACTATAGAAGCACATCCTGATAGCAACCAGCATTTGCATGGTGTACCACTGGTGGTCTACTTAACATCCAGCTTCTCCTGCTGTCCACCACCCTCTTTGCTCCCCCACCACTTCCTTTCTCTTAGCAGCCTACCTGACAACAGCAAGCACCATGCCACAGTGAAAGGGCACCATGAGCAGAAACTGAGCTCAAAGGCACAAGGGTGGCACATTCCCACTCTCCCTCCCACCCCTAAAAGGAAAACAGGCACACAAATATTTGCATGGATAACGAAGTACATGGCACCCATTGACATTCGCTTTTTTTAAAGAAATCCCCATTTTCAATCGCTCTTGGGAGCAGAGCATAACCAGCTGACCGCAGTCTGGGATCATTTTTGGGTCGGTCATCATTGTGGCAGGCACCACGCATGAACTAGGCATCATTCTCTAGCAGAGGAGTTGAAATCTGGGCAAAGTGCTCTGTGCCTTTGACCCTCAAAACAAACAAATGGAAACCACAGCAAATGGGAAGGAAAGGGGAAAAGGGAAGGGAACGACCCATGGATTTCCTTGGATCGCGCTGACACAAAGGGAAAATGAAATCCACACAGGGCACACTCTTGCAGGTGATCCAGACACTGTCATGTAAGCAATCAAAGGTAACCACAACAGAAAGAAAATCAAAGGATAAAAATCTATTCAAAGCAATCCCCAAAGTGGCATGAGTTAGGACACCCCAGAAATGCTGGGGTATGTCCATTAGGGCCACTCATGCTTTCAGCCCCACTGAAACAGAACCATTATGCAAGGACTTTTTTTTCAATTGCTTTTTCCCCCCGAAGTGCAAGCAATCCCAGCAATCTTTTTTTCAGACAATTTTTCTGGTTTTGTGTTTACCATCCATGCATAGAACACCCAACGCGGCACCGTCAGTCACAAGGTCTGATCACATCACTTTTCCAACAAAAAACAGAAAGGGAAAGAGGAAGAGAACAAAAAAAAAAGAAAAGAAAAGAGAAAAGAAAAAAGAGGGAGGGAGGGAAAGTAAAGAAAGTACCCCAGACAAAACAACCCCCAAAACCAAACCCATCTCTTTTTTTTTTAAATAAAGACCATGAAAGTGAGCCATCCAAAACAAGGAAACTAAAATTGAGATAACCAAAAGGAGAAAACAAGAGAGAGATTAGAAGAAGGGGAAGAAACGAAGGAAAAAACGAACACTAATGACCCAAAATAAAAAAAAAACCAAAAACTAACCAGCTGAATTGGGAGTTGAGGGTGAGTTAGCCTGGCTTCCATGGGCTGACACATTGGTAGCCGTGACAGCCGTTTTGGCAGCATAAATATTGGCTTCCTCTTGAAATTTACCTATGTTCTTCTTGTACCGGATTCTCTTATTTCCAAACCAGTTTGATACCTAGAGTGAGTTTAAGAGAAGACAAAGACGTTAACGTTTCAGCTCTGGTAAATGCAGCTGGGTGAGGAAGCTGGATTAGTTCAAATTAAACAATGCAATATTCTTCTCCCCCACACCCTCCTGTTTTCCTAGTTGTGCAAGGCAGCACCTTCTACCTGTGTGTCCCACACCAAGCCCAGGAAAGGTGGTGGGACCCCCTTGGGAGGGTTGGGTTTGTGTGGATGTGTCTGGCTCCTCTACGGTTGGGACATCTACTATGGGGATGCTCCACAGGAACCACTAGACCCACCCCACAAAAACATCAGATGGGTTTAATAAACAACTGAGAAAGTCAAAGTGACTCTGAAATTACACAATCTGAAAATGACTATATGTCATTTTAGAACTTCTTATTTGCCTCCTCCTTGGTGTCTCTTTGACAGGGACAGACGCTCGATTCCCAGATGCCCCTTCTCCTCCCTTTGGAGGAGCCAGTGTGGCTTTCAGGGAAAATGAATTTACACCAAATGAATTTACTCGGGCCTGGCTGACAAACAAAATTGCCTTGCTATCACTGAAACTTTGCTTTTGATCCACCTGAGTGAAATCACTCCAAAAGGCCAGAAGTGGGTGCTCTGCATCCAGCTGAACTTGACTTTGTATGGTTTAGCATGAGCCACAAGATAAACCAGGAGCTTTGGGGGAAGGCTGGAGAGGCAGCCCGGGGCTCATCGTAAGACCTAACTTTGGTGCTGAGGAACAAGTGTACCCTTTGGAAAGGGAGAGGAGATGTTTCCACTGTGTTTTCCCAGAGACTGCTATGGGGCTGTTGTGTCTAAGTGCCTAGAAGTGTGTTGAATGAGTGGGTTTGTTTTTAAAAAAAATAAAACAACGGGCTGAACTTCTTCACAAGTCACAGGGGTGGCTGAAAATGATGGGCCCAGTGTCTGGATAAATACCCCAAAGTTTGCAGATCAGAGGTTCAGCACAGCAATAGGAAACTCTGAAATCTGTGAAATCGGGCTGTGATATCCAACAAGAATGCTTCTCCAGGGAAAACATCAGGGTGCCACCATGAACCCAGTGTTCACAAAATCCCACTCAGTAGCCTGCTGAGAATAAACTTCTTCACTTGTGGGCACTGTGTTGCAGTAAACAATTCAGAAAAGATGTAGGAAATATTCAGCCGAGAGTTTGGGAAGCAGCTCTCAGCTTCTTCTTTGACAGCCCTGAACACAGAGAATCAGGGGAATGTCTTCCTGCATGCAGGTATATGGACAGAAGACAACTTCCAGCTGCTATTGACCTTGCTTGAGAAAGCTCATCAGGATGAAAAGGATGGGCAAATGCCAGAGGATGTTGCAACTCTCCCAAAAGAGCTCCAACATTCTCGTGCTTGCTGGTGAGCAAGTATATCAGTGCTCCCTCTTCCAAATGGATTGTCCAAGCACCAAGACACAGAAGACAATACTGGACGTTCATTCTGTGAAGCTCATGATTTTTTCCTCATCTTAGGGAACTGTTTTGGCTTGGGTGTTGATAACTGAAAGCTATATGCTTTTTTACTCCTATCATGCTTTCTGTCTGCAGCATTCCTAGAGCAGTCAGCAGCTTCTACACAGAAGGAGCTTCATCCACCAATTTACTTGCTACTGAACTGCAGGTATCCAATCCTGCGCTGCTGCAGAGCAGGAAAAAGAAAATGTAACCTCCAGAGACTCCTGGGAGGCAAAGGGTAGTAACTCAGATCAGTGCCCAACCAGATCTGGGAGTGAACATTTCAATGGCACTGGGAGCAGGTGCTATTTGTAGGAGCTCCATTCCACTTCTTGGTCTGGCTTTCTCATTAATGACAATGTGTTCCTCCATGATCTTCTCTCTTGGCCATCTCTCTACAACAGCTCTTCTGGCTTCAAATGCTGGAACTGGTGGGTGAACTCTGGCTGCCACATGGAAGGAAGTGGGGATAAACAGCCACCACAATTGATCTTCGTCTTAAAAGTTGTAAAGCAAAGAACCTGCCTACCCCGGTCAGCCTTTGAATTCAGGTGGACTCTGCTTGTGACTTGCACAGATTCATGCTGTGAATTATTCACATTCACTTAGCCTCAGCAAAAACAGAGACTTGGATGTGTGTCTGTTTCTACCTTCTTTGGACGAAGAAGGGAAGGAGATTGTGGAGTCAGGCACAAAGCAGCCTGGATACAGCACGGTCAAAAAATATCCTAAGAGCAGCATTTCTCCTGGGCGTTTTCTCTTTGCAAGGGAGAAGTTGTAAGTGTGAACAGATGAATTAAAAGTGAGAGGGGAAGCACCAGCACAGCTGTAGTTTTACTTAAGCCAATATGTGCTGTCTCTCGTAGGTAACTCTGGGCAGAACCAACGTTTGGGTCTTCTGACCCAGGGGAAGCAACTGGAGTCACTCAGCAGGCATTCAACACAGTGACGACACCTACCCTTGGATGCTGTTGCTCCTGCTGAAGGCAGACATGCTCTCACAAGGACACCAGATGCTACCGCTGTCTTCAGTTTACTCAAGCGACGAACAGGCATGTGCCTGGGGCTGGGAAGCAGCCCAAGATGGGGAATGGAATGAGAGCCTAGAGGGAGCACTAAGCTCACACAAGGACAAGACTACCACAGGCCACATGGACTGGCTTTCAATCACACAGCTTGCTCCAAAGAGAAAGGAAACAAAGAAGGCCAGGCCTGAGCAATGTACAGTTGAACACTTCAAGGACTGACTGCACTCCTCACAAATCCCAGCAGCTCCCAGGTCATAGCTATAGACTCCAGGAACTAGGTGGCTGCCTAAAATGTATGGAAATAATTAAATTTGTCTTTATTGACCACCCTTCTTTGAGGGATAAGCAAGTCAGGTAGATGTCATGTTCCACAGCACAAGAGTAATGACAGAGAAACGACCCTGAGAAAGCCCACTCTCCTTGAGCACAAACTATAACCTCTCTGACCCAAACCCTTCCCACCAGGACCTTGTCCGTTCTACCTTATCAAGCAAAATCTGCACAAGTCTTCCTACTGCATTTGAATCCCTTGGCTTGAAGAATGGACTTTCAGCTCAAATGAGCTTTTCTTGTAAGCCAGCTCAGCACTAATCCCCCTTTGCTTTTGTGGGACATAGTTTCAGCTCAAATGAGCTTTTCTTGTAAGCCAGCTCAGCATTAATCTCTTTGCTTTTGTGGGTCATACCACATCATTTCTGTGCTGTTATCACCTCGGCTGCACACACAGCCATCGCTCCATGAAGTCTTCATCCCTTCTAAATCCTCTCCCAAACTCTCCTTCTCCATCCACGGCTTCAAACTGCACTTCTGCCATCTGCTCTCCCATCCACTTACAGTAACTTGCGCTAAATTCATTTAGTAATTAAACGCTCAACACTGGGACATGACTGACTTGACTGAGGTCCAGAGCACCCTTCACCACAGTAGGGTAGCCATCTTTGCTGTGCTTCTGAGCTCTCTCACCTGTGAGACTGTGATGCCGCATTTCTTGGCTAGCTCTTCTTTGGCTTCCTCACTAGGGTAAGGGTTGCTGAGATGGGAATAGAAATACTCATTCAGGATTTCCGTAGCCTGCTTGTTGAAGTTTCGTCTCTTCCGCCTTAGCATGAAGAAAGAAGGGGAAATAGAAGGAAAAGGAAAGGGAGTCAGTGTCAAGGATCCAGAAATAGGAATGCAATTTTAGATACCCTGACCTTCTCCACTGCCCTCCCTCTTTGCCCTGCTCCTGGAAGCATGGAGTGCAATAGACCTATGGCCAGGAAGCTTCCCATCTGCACCTTGCTGGTGACTCCTCTCTCAGCACCTTCCAAAGCACCTAAGTCTCTGTCTCAAATTATCATTGTACCCTCCAGATCACAGAAGAGTCTTAAAACTGGAACCCAGCTCCTCCACCTGGGAAGGTGACTCCCGACACCTGGCTGCACTGGCCAAAGCTCTGTGCTGAGGAAGCGGTGTCAGATATATCCTTGGGGAAGTCTGTTCCATTTACAGCTGGATGTTATCTGTTGGCTACCTCTTCCCTCGTATCCCAAGTGCAGCTGCCTCTCCTCCCCACCCAAAGCTGCAGCCCAAGCCACAGCCTGCACGTAACCAGCTTGGGGAATGAGATAATTTTACAGCAAATTGAAAATCTGGGACAACGGAAACAGAAGGAAAAGAATAGGAACCTAGAGGGGACAGGATGGGCTGAAGGATTAACTTTCATCCCTAACTGATGTGCACATTTTCACCACAGAGGTTTGTTGGAATGTGCCACAGAATTTCCTTCTGCCACAGCAAAACCAGGATGTCAATTCTCAAGGTAAAGCTGGGAGCCTCCCCGAGACAGAGGCTGGATGTCTTGAACTCCTGTCCCCTCCCTTGCTGAGCTACAGGCAACTAAAGGTTAAGGAAGGTAAACAGCCTCTGCAGCTCAAGACCAAGAAGACATGGCCCTTCAGATGGACCTGAATTCACTCCAGAACCTGGATGTCTTGAACTCCTGTCCCCTCCCTTGCTGAGCTACAGGCAACTAAAGGTTAAGGAAGGTAAACAGCCTCTGCAGCTCAAGACCAAGAGACATGGCCCTTCAGACTGAATTCACTCCAGAACCCCAAAACACCTCTCCCAGGCCTGAACAATACTGCACGGTGGGTGGGGAGAAAGGTTTGGTGGGGTGAACTCACCGTGCATCCAGAAATCGGGAGCGCAAGATCATGACGGCTTCACACGTGCTTTGCTTCAACTGCATCTGGATGGAGCTGAACTTGCGGTGGATGATGCTCACCATCCGCTCTATCTCCTTTGGTGAGATAGGTCGAGTCCGGCTCTGCTCACGCAGCAGGTTCATCACGTGGGTGGTGAATTCGTTGCATGCCTGGGATGGCAAGAAAAGCAAAAGAAACCCCGGGATCGGAAGGTCATTTGATGGCGTCAGGGATAGTACAGAAGCAGCACTGCTAAGGCAGGAGATGCAAGTGGAGGCCTCAATGGCTGGGGCTTTTTAGGGCAGACCCAGAGCAAGAACGTGCTGGCTCTAGAGGTAGAGAGGATATGGATCTGGGGCAGGTGAAGCCCTAGGACTCATGACTCACAAAAAACATGAAGAAGTCCCAGCCACTGTTTTTATGGATGGGACTGGGGGAACTATAGATGTATCTGTGGAGGACCATGAACCTTTTGACCCGCAGTCCCTCCTCCTGCTGCCCCAGCTTGACTCCAGCACCATGTGTCCTGCAGAGCCCCTTGTGCTTCACAGATAGACACGGCCCTGCTCCACGGTCTTAGCACATCAGATAAGAAGTAAATAACAATAATAATTAAAGCTTGAGTGAGGCAAGAGCCTTGACGAGAAAGGGCAAGCAGGTAATAATCTCAATTAGTCTGCGCTAGCACGGCACTGTCTGGCTGCTCCTGCTGTCCCCATGCTGTGCTGTGAGGACAGGGCAGCGAGAGGAGTTGGGTGCACAAGTGAGGGATTTTGAGGCCAAATAAAGGCCACTTCATTGCCCTTTCCTCCATCCTCACAAGCACCTCGTGGATGTGACAGGATCCCCCAATTCCCAGAACCAAGCCCCGAAACCCAGGCTGAGAGCAGCACTCGGACACTGATGGCTCAAGAAGCCTTTGGTGCTCCTGGGACACAAGCAGGTGCTCTGGGGACAGCATCCCCAGTTCCCATCCTGTGATGGGGAAAAAGGGGCTAGCAGGGGAAAGAGACACTGATTCTGTGGACTGGAGATGGGCTAGACTTACTATATCCCACCCCACCCTTCCAAGCTGAATCCTCACACACATCTCAGACCTAACAAGGAGTCATCCCAGAGGCCAGCAGAGTCCCTCCCAATTGCCCATCACCAGCTTCAGCTGACAGGTCCCAGGGTGAGCACAGGCTATGAGAGCTCTCAGCCAGGTGTCTCTTTGCTCCCAGACACCCAAGCAATTTCAGCTCGTCTCCTCTTGGCATGAAATAAAGAGCATCAAAGGCAAAATTGCAAGTGTGCGCCGTGCTGTCACAGCAGCAGCCAGACACTGTGAGAAGGTGCTGAGGTCCCCCAGCCACCAAAAATGGGACTGGAGAAAGGGGATGGAGATTGAGAAACCCTGAAGCCTGGTTTTGCAGGACTGCGGGTGACGATACAGAAGATGTGGACCAGCACAGCCATTTGCAAAGCAACCTGATGGCAAAACCAACCCCGTCAGTGTGTTGTGAGAGGGAAAGATGTGGCCCATCTCACCCCATGGGGCTGGGCTAAAGGCTGATCTCACCCGGGTGTCTCTTTGGGGAGGAAAAATGAAGCAGAAGCAAAATGAGAAAAGCAAACAAACAAAGCTCCTGCCCAAGGGGAGAAAGGAGCAAAAGGTCCTTCCCTGAAGCCTGTCCATAGCTGTGCCAAGGGTCTCACCTTGGGCTTGGCTGGCAGAAGACATGGGGTCTTCTCTCCCACTCTTCAGCCTGGGAGCTGAGAGATGAGCCCTGATGTGGTCTCCACTTCTATCCATGTGAGATGGTGGCGGATGGCCACCAAAGGCCATCCTTCCAACCTGCCCCCTGCCTGCTCTCTGGGCCCCACTACCCTCTCCTCCTCTAATGGTCTGCCAAGATGCCTTTCATGGCATGATCCCACTCAGTTTCTCCAACACCGGAGCCCTGCTTGGCCATCCTGACTCCAGCTCCAACCCAGGGGCACCCATCTAAGGTAGCTGCACACCAGCCCCAAGTGTAGGTCTGAATACACTGACCAGCAGCCTCAGCTTGGCCAGTGTGGCTCCTGAAGGGGTGAGACATCTCTGAGCTCCACCACACAACCAGTTAGCTGGGTAAAATGGGGGCCAGTCTGGCTTGCCCTAACAGACCCCAGCACTGGCAGCCACTCACAGCCCCACTACATCGGCAGAGTTGGCTTTAAACCAAAAACCTGAAACCTTGCCTGGCCCTGGCTGCAGGGGATGCTTTCTTGCTTGCACTCCATAAACCACAACCTTGGGGTAGAAACCACATTCATGGCAAGGGCAAGCCACACGGTGGCTAAGAGAGATCTGCAAAACATCTGGAAGCGTTTGAAAGAAACGGGTTTTGAGTGCTGGCCTGTGAAGCTTTTCATGCAATTGTCAGTGTTACCAATACCTGCGTTCATGACCCAAATAGTTTTTCTTTTTCTTTTTTTTTTTTAAGAATAATTTTTCAAGAAAAAAGCTGCTTTTTTTTTTTTTTTTTTTTTTTACCTGGAGGAACTTTTCAAGCAGAAAAAATATTCAATGAAGATTTTGATTCAAGCCTTGCTTGGAAATCTGCCTGCACTGAGGCCAGCACCTCGAAGAGGACGCCACCTTCAGAGGGTCAATTTTTGGCAAGATATTAGGGGAGGAGTGAAAAGCGAAAACCAAAGGGGCAATCCACGCCCAGCCTATTCTCACGTCACATCCCAGCACAAAACCCCAGCTCTCCCAATCCTAAAAAATGTGTGTTCTCACTCCAGCACCAAGCAACAGTTTGCCTTCGCCCACACACTCCTAACAATAGATGTCAGTAGTGGTCCAGGCTGTGCACATCCACGCTGCGGTGCCGGCACCGGACGGTGGCTCTCCGAGATGCTCCAGCTCTTGACACCACCATCATCCCGTGAGGACCACCCTTGGGCCGCGCAGGAGCCTGTTACCTGCTCGTACTTCTCCAGCTCCGTGTGGTAGATCTGCCGGATCTGGGAGAGCTTGGCTCTGTAGTCGGAGTGCTCCACTGAGTTGTCAGAGCCGGCTCCTCCCGAGGCGGCGGCGGCGGCGGCAGCGGCGGCTGAGCCACCTCCTTTTTCGGGGCCCGCTACCCCCTCGGCCAGGAGCATGTTGTCTAACCGCATCAGCTGGGGGTCTGTGGGCTCCTCTTCCTGCGCTCCCCGGATGCTCAGCACTGCAGGAGACACAAAGGGGAGAGAAAAGCCTGAGACGTGCCCGGAGCTTAACTCGGGGAATCACAGAATCACAGAATCTTAGTGGTTGGAAGGGACCTCCGAGATCATCAAGTCCAACCACAAAAAAAAACCCAACAGAAAACCCAACAGAAAACCAACCAAAAAAAACCCCACACAACCACCACAAAAACAACAAACCCAAAACCACCACCCACCAACTAAACCCCACACCCACAACCCCACATACTACACCCCACCACAAACCTATAATATTGGGCACTAGAGCATGCCCTGAAGAGCCACGTCTACACATTTCTTAAATACCTCCAGGGATGGTGACTCCACCACCTCCCTGGGCAGGCTGTTCCAGTGCCTGACCACTCTCTCAGTAAAGTAATTCTTCCTAATATCTAATCTGAATCTCCCCTGCTGCAGCTTCATACCATTTCCTCTGGTCCTGTCATTATTCCTTTGGGAGAAGAGGCCAACCCCTGCCTCTCTACAACCTCCTTTCAGGCAGTTGTAGAGGGCAATGAAGTCTCCCCTCAGCCTCCCCTTCTCCAAGCTAAATGTGCCAAGTTCCCTCAGCCTCTCCTCATAGGACTTGTTCTCCAGACCCCTCACCAGCTTGGTGGCTCTCCTCTGGACACGCTCCAGCACTTCAATGTCTTTCCTGTAGTGAGGGGCCCAAAACTGAACACGGTACTCGAGGTGAGGCCTCACCAAAGCCGAGTACAGAGGCACGATGACTTCCCTACTCCTGCTGGCCACGCTATTCCTGATACAGGCCAGGATGCCATTGGCGCTCTTGGCCACCTGGGCACGAAGGGGATGCTCACCCCAGGTTGGACCGGTGGGGCTCAGTATCCCCATCAATGGGGCTTTTCTTCCTTTCCTAAGGGGTACCCCAACCTGGTGCTCCAAGTGCTCATCTCCCAACGCAGCTCCTGGGCTCTCCAGCCCAGCAGCAGCCATGAAGGAACTCCAGCTCTCCGTTCCCCTCCCTGCCTCCTCCCCTCCTTCCCGCAGGGAAGAAGTAGGGCAGAACTGGCAGAGAGCTCACCGCAGAGGTAACCCAGAAAACCACGCTCTGTGTTCAAACATGCAGCAAAACAGCTAGCAACGCCAGTCAAAAAACCCAACAAATTCACCTGTTCTTGCTGCCAGGAGTGATAGGGACCGTATCCCGATTGAAGCGCGGGATAGGAAATCAGGAGTCTCTAGCCCAGACCTCGGCACAGCCAAGGGTCCTCTCCTGTCACCTACAGCACCATTTATGGCCTGATCCTGCACCATTTGCATCAGCCACCAACCCCAGATGGCAGAGGAAGAAGTACAGAGCCCAGGGCTGGCTGTGCCTCAGTTACTCCACCTTTAAATACCGACACAGAGGGCTTGCAAGGCCGTGCTTTTAGCCACCCAGTGAAAAAACAAGCAAAAAAAATGTATGAAATGCATTTTACTCTGGAAAACACCATTTGTTTTTAACAATCCAGTTGTTCCAGTGAAGTCTAAACCATGCTAAGAGAAGGGGTGACAATAAATCAATCCTCCCAGAGTGACTTGCCAAGGAGAGGCAAGCCTCTGTACTCCCTGCCCCAATTATAGCGTCGTGTAGGAGTCCTTCTCCTGCGAAGGTTTTCCTAGAAAAACCAGATGGGAGCATCCCGACCACTCCAGGCTGGCTTAGCAAAGGGGCATGTCCCAAGTCTGAAGGTTGGAGGTGCCCCACATGCCCCCTTTTTGAATACAGAAGTGTAACATGAGATTTCTGCATGCACACAGACAGGTGTGCGCAGCTGCAAAATAAATGAAATAAAATAAATCCTTGATGAGCGAACAAAAAAAGGCATTTCCTAAGAGAAACAAATTGTATTTCCCCACATCATCTGGCACAGGAACTCTAAGCACTTTGTAAACACCCATCCACCCCCCAAGCACACACTCGTGCACATCCGGAGCTGGGTAATGTTGCATGGATTTTAATAAAGCTGTGCCCACTTACACCCGAGATGAATTTGACCCCCCCCAAATCTATAGTGCAAACAAAAGGAAGTGATTTTCCCAGTCTTTTTAAAAAAAATAAAAATCTAAAATTAATTGGCAAAAAGAAGTAAAACCAGAGCAGCTAAAAAGTCATTGAGTGTGTTCTTCCTCACTCTGAACTAAGTTAGAGATGGATATAGCTATTATCAAAAAATGATATTCATAGAATCATAGAATCACAGAATGGTTTGGGTTGGAGGACACCTTAAAGATCATCGAGTTCCAGCTCCCCCTGCCATGGGCAGGGACACCTCCACTAGACCAGGTTGCCCCATCCAGCCTGGTCTTGGATATATCACATATACAATATTGTAGTAGAACACCCTATTGAGAGGTTTGGCTAAAACTAAAAGGAGCTTTTTTACAGCCTCAAACTCTACTGAAATAATTATTTTCAGGACTCTAACATTTATTGCCATTTTTGGGATTAAAACATTTGCTGTCAACAAAGGTGGGGAGGTCAGGGGGAGAGGGAAAGAAAAGAAAGAAAAAAAGCCTGGCAACAGTAAGTTTGCCAATAAAATGAGCTAATAATAAATAATTCCACGCTAGGGAGGATTGTGTCTATATGGAGGGCTGGGGGCATACTGCCAAATTGGGAGCTGGGTGCCAGTTGCTGAGCCCCAAGGAGACAGGTCCGGCATCCCCCTCCACTGCAGGAGGCTTCCCACGGCACCGCCGGCACCCAGCCACACGCTCCACCAATGAATAAATCCAAGGGGACAGGTCAGACTTCATTTGTGGTCCACCAACTGAAACAAGAGGTAAACGTAGCCAAAATCCTTAAAAAGAGAAGAGGCAAGTGGGGAGGTGCCCGGCTATGGGCAAGAGACAAACTTGCTATGAAAAAAAAAAAAAGAGAGAATAAATTCCTACTCTTCCAGGAAGAAACAAATCACTAAATCAAAGCACATCAAAAGCCCACATACAAATGGAAAGCAACACAGGTTAAAAAAATAAAATAAAATTAAAACCCCCCAAACAAACAAATCAAAAGCGGAGTTGCCAAAACAGGTGCATCTGGATTTCAAAAGGGAAATATTTTTAGATTAAAAATCTCAGGAATCATTGACCTGACAGGTAGGCACGAGTGATTAATTAGTTGATGTTTAGAAAGCTGCTTCCCGATGAAAAGCTCTGTATAACCCCTGAGCTTTATTACCGTGGAACACGCGCGGAGCAGCACCCGCCGGGTGTGCGCATCCCAAGCTTCCTACCAACGGACACACATCCCCACAGCACAGACCCAAACCCAGCTGGGGACCACCTGGAGCCGGCCTGGATTCGGCTGCCCCCTCGGAATCAGGAGTAAATAAATGGGAAGCCCGATGTGTCTAAGCAGAACTGATGCTGCCTATTTATCCCTGGAAGGCTGCGCTAAGCTTGGAGAAGAAGACAAAATGATTCTTTAAAATCTCCTTTTTTATCTTCCCCGTGCTGTCCCCGGCTCCGACGCCCCTCCTGCCAGGATGCCCACCGTGCTGGGCTCCTTGGCAGCTCCAACCCTCCAAAATGCCCCCCACCAATGATGGGATGCAGCCCCCGCTCTGCTCTGGGGAGCTCAGGGTGATGCAGTTCCGGCAGCACTGGACCCAAAGTGCCTGGGCAGCTGATCCGAGGCTGCAGGCTTTCCTACCAAATTAAAATAAAATAAATTAAGCAGAACGATCCTCAGCAGTCCGGCAGCAAGCCGGAGCTGAGGGGCTGCGGGAACACTCCCGCCCGTGCCTGGGCATCCCCAGGACCCACCATTTGCCGCTCCTAATTAATAAGAGGAAGAAAAAGGGAAAAAAAAAAAAAAAAGGAAGAACAAAAAAGAAAGATAGCGACTGGCAGCCAGGGGGGGAGGAAAAATCATGCAAGACTTTCTGTCCTTGGCCACTTTCCTGCTGGCTCGGCAGCTCCCGGAGCCATGGCAAATGCTGCTAGAGGGTGCTCGGCTCTCGCTCAGGTCCCCCGCTGCCTCAAAATGCGTTTTTCTATATAAATATATATACACGCACATGCAAATATATATATATGGATTTGTTTTAAAAGCCAAGCCAAGCCACGCGCCTTGTCCCCGCTCTGAAACGCTCCCTGGGTGACCATGGAAGGGAACCGAGGAGCGTGGCTGCCGAACGGCTCGTGGCCATGGCAGGGTCACCAACGCCAGCAGTGGGAGCAGCTGGGGACCGCCAAGCCACCAGCCCGAGGTCCGGTCACAGATGCCACCAGGGTCACAAAGACCCGTTCCAGCAGCTGGGAAATGGCTCCCAGCTCACATGCTCACTCCTTTTTCCTCCTGAGTGAGATATCACAGCCACGGTCTGCAGAGGACATGGTCCGAGTCCTGGGCTAGCTCAGTGGTAGGACTGGCCTTGGAAAATCAGATGAGAAGATAAACCTGAAAAAAGCTCCCCAGCTCCCTGCGATTCTGGGAGGTGGGATGGAAACTGCATTGAGTTGCCGAAGCTTTCAGATGGTCCAAGATGTTTCCTACCGAACTGGGCATCACCAAGGAGTGCCTGCAGAACAGCCAGCCCCAACGCTCACACAAGATGGGCAGCCAGTGCCCCACTTGTGTCTGTGTCCCCACACCACAGTACCAGTGTTTGGTGTCCCTGCGTGCTGGGGCAGCCTGATGTACAGCCAGAGTGGGGAGCATGGGCAAGAGAAACAGCCCTTGCCAGACAAGGCATGATATATGCCTTCAAAATGGACTGCACCACGGGGACGGACTGAGGCTGTGAAGACACCTAAGAAATCCACAAAGGTGGGTACCACGTTCCTCCTGGTCCTCCATGCTACTATACCCTCCGTTATCCTGGGAGCACTTTTCCAAAGAGACTTAAGAAGACAGTTCAGTGCAGAAGCCAAGCACACAGCCACCTCAGTTCCTCCACCAAGGCCATCCCAAATGCCTCAGCTTAGCAACACTTTGCTCTCCATCCCTTCCAAACCCCCCAGATCAGAGATGCACAGGGCTACATGGAAGGAACACCATCACAAAGGCAACTGAATACAACGTGGGTGATGGCAGCAGCTTAGTAGGAGACTGTGGCTCAGAAGTGACAGCAGAAAAGGATGCTCGAACCTCCAAGCTCTACTTGTCTCCTAGAAAGGGCAATTTACCCTACTGCAGTAAGTGCTCTCAAGCTGAAGAAATGTGGAAAGCAGAGCCCTGTCCCAGCCAGACTCCAGCATGGGATATCTCCACTCACAAGGGGACACAGGCTGCTGTGGTACAGCAGTCCCCACTGTTTCTCATCCTCACATCTCCCCTTGGAGGCTGCTGCATGTGTGTGGGCTCATCTTCAGTTAGGTGCGACCCAGACTTCTGGGGTGAAAGCCAAAGACCAAGCAGAGGACACTGGAGGAGACTATTGCCAAGCAGAGACATCAGAGGAAGCTAAGGCAAGGAGAAGTGGTTGGGAATAGCCTCTCTAGGGATGCAATGGGGACACCTTGGAGGAAGAAGACACATTGAACGACACAAAGTCAACTCAGGTTGCAATGATGAAAGAAGAGGTCCCCAGAGCTGGAGCAACTGACCATGAGGGCTTTGCTGCACAGGACCAGCATTCCCTGACTATGCCAACTTCAGTGGTCAAAACCCTTAGTCCTGTGAAGCTCGCTGTGACCGCCTGGTTAAGATCTCCTCTGACCACATGAGCTGGCAGCTTCGCTACAGCTCCGTTTGCTGACACCACCAGCCAAGGGCTGGTCCCAGAGGCTGGACGTTCAAACCAACCTACCTAAAAAGAAACCTGCTGCATGGTTTTAATGAGTACAGGAGGAGCACTGCCCTCCCACACAAGCTGGGCTTCTTCTGGATGGGTTTTCTTGTGGTTGTTTCTGCCCATTCCCAACTTGCTGAATTGCCTTTCCAGGGGGACATTTTAAAGGAGAAGGAGATTTCAAGTAAATGATTGCAACTTATCGAAAATAATGTGCTACTTAGCATTGGAGACAAGCATCCTGGCAGGCAGAAATGGGAAGCAGTGCCGGAGCAGATGGGAGTAATTAGGTTGTGATTTTCAGAAGGGTTTACTTCTGCCTCCACTGTGCCTAAGATGTACTGGGGGGGGAACAACCCATCCAACAACAGAATTTCAAGAGAGGCAGATGATTCCTTTGCTGGGCTGTGAGCTGGCCTTTGGTGTGACTTTCCCATGGGGAAACCAGAGTTGCCCAGAGTAGCAATGCTGCTGGTGGAGCACTGCTGGCTGCTCTCGCTGTTCTCATCCAGACAAAAGTTGGGCAAAACACCTCCTTCCTACCAAACCACTCATCTGCCACCGAAGCACAGAACACCTCACCGCACATTGGATGACTAAGGTCTTGACCAAATCCTGTCTTGGATCCATGGGTGCCCCTGTGGGTTGATACGGGCAATGAAGGCAAAGCAGCTGCACCCTAGGAACCCCAAAAGTCCTGCACAAACTCACACAGCGCACAGTCAGGCTTTGAAACACACATCAAATATCAGTCCTTTTGCAATTTAACCACTATCCGCAATATCTGCTTGTGGCTCGTGGAGGCCGAGCTTCAGGAGTCACACAAGCTCACTGGTTTTCTTTAAAAATATGTTTTTACACCTCCGGGTCTAAAACAACAGCCATCAAACAGAGGGACAGATGCGATGCCAGCAAATGCCCCTGCTAACAAAACCGGTAACTAATCACGTTATTTTAAGCCAATCTCATTATTCCCCGGAGCCTGAGTCTACATTTGTGAATGCTGAAGATCAACAGCACTGAACCTGGTACAAAAATATTCCCATCTGCCTCATATTTGAGGACAGTTACGCATTAAGTGGCTTGTGGCTGTCGGTCTGCACCCTCCTCACACTTATACGTGTAGTCACAACCAACTCAGGAGAGTTGGTGTTTGCTTCCTCAGCTGATCCATGATGGGATGGGCTTCAGTTGCTCTTCCCAGGCTTGCTTTGTGCAGAAAAGCTCCCAGATCCCATGCACCTCCCTAAACTCCTGGGTTTTTTTACCTACGCAAGTGTATTTGCAGCCTACTTTCTTCTGCAACAACAAACCCCATACATACACGGAAAATGCAGTGTTTTGGGACTTCTCTTTAAACACAAAGTCACTTTCAAGACCCTACGTCCAAAGAAATACATAAACTCTCAGAGCTTTGTGGAGGATGGTGAAGCACCTCTGGCTGGGTCTTCACACTATCCATGCAAGGGTCCGTGTGACAGAAAGCAACATAAATGTCTTCTTGGCAAAACCTATGGTGTCCACATTAAAAGGGTATTAACAATCTCAGTAACCAAGATGGAGCACGTGAACGTTAAGCAATCACAGGGAGTTTTAAACCTCAGTTGGATACATTCACCACATTTACATAAAGCCACCGAGAAAGTCAACAGCAAAACACAAATACCTACTTCCAAGATAAACGTAAGCTGGAATTTCCAAATACACCGACCCTTCCAGGAAGCAGGAATTAAGAGAAGTTAGGGGTTTTTTTTTCCCCTTGCAATTGATATGAAAGTTCCCCCCCTCACTCTAACCTTTCCAAAACTTACAACTGGATGAACAGATTTTGCTCAGATTTTCCAAAACAGGCTGCCGTGAGATGAGGCATGGAAAATTTCAGCTGGCAAAATGTTTTTTTGTGCATCTACTTATTTATTTATTTCCCAGAAAAAGGAGGAGCAGTGTGAAATCGATGGGCCATTTCTGTCAGGAATTTTCACAGTTTAAAGCCATAAAACGAACCAAAAATCCCAGCAACACATAAAGACAGAGGCTCGTATCCATAAGCACTGCAAAGCCACCCTGGACCACTGCTCCACTGCCAGCACAGGAGTGTCCATGAGGGCTGTTCAGAAACAAAGCACTTAATTTTGTGAGAGATGCTTTGGAAGTTGAAAGTGTTCCTTCAGTTCATAAAGCACACAAAATTGTGATACGATACATACCCCTACAGATACAGGAGCAAGTCACATAAGTTCAGAGTAATGGTTCATCTAACCCCAGAGGCCAGCTCAAGCTGTGGCCAACAAGCTCTACTGGAGACCCAACCAAGGCCATGACCAAGAGCAGAAGCATCAGATATTCAGGGCAGGAGCATTTCCCCCAGCACCCTCCTACCCACCACCACTTTTGGGAACTTGCACTGCAACCCAAATTCAGATCAATCAAAATGCTTCCTGAATCAAAAATGAAATCTTCTCCTCCCATTTCATGTTACAGTTTCCCTCTCCCTCATTTTATAAATCAAAATTTGGATCAATTTAAAAACAACCAAACTGCTTTAAAAAAAACACTATTTCCCCATCTTTCTGGGCTAGAAGAGTCCAAATTATTTGCTGAATCCAACCCAAATTCAAAGAAAAGTCTGAATTACCTCAAACTGTAATTTCGGGGTGTGGGGAACGGAAGAGGGGAATTTATCACATGCCAAAAAGTTTCTCAGCTCCCAGTAGCAGCTCTCCATCACTTCAGGAGATGCAGCTTGCATGTGCCATGGAAGCTGCAGAACAGAGATGTGTATTTCATAGCGCTGGCAAAGAGTCTGCACCAGTTTTCTCCTAACCCCATCCCAAATGCCAAATGGGTTGCCATAGCGAGCGAGGATCTGGCAGTAAAATGCTAAAAAGGTCTGGAAAATTATCACTAACAAATTAGGGGGGAATGGGGGGGGGGGGGGAAGTCCCCTCCAAAATGGAAATGATCTAAAATAGCCCCTTCCATAAAAATAGGGCACAATGTTGCGGTGATTGCTGAAAACCAGATTTCTCTCAGAAATGTGACTCTCTGGGAAGATGAATGAACACAGATGAACTTGTCTTTCCAGTCCTTCCCCGAGCCTTGCTCCTGCCGACCAGTTTAGCTCATGGCTAGTAACTGAGCTGGGTATGGAAACTTCTGACCCCATCCCTGCGTGTCCAGTTATTGCTATGTTGTGGTCGAATGAAGCATTGTGGATCAAATTGAAATATTTTCTGTTTTTCTCTTTACAGTCCTGATGCCACAAAGCATGTCTGCTCATGGATGCTTCGCTGCAGGTTGGTGGTCAACTCCTACTGGCTTCAGCAGCTAAACTCCCAGCTGTAATTTTCACACCTGAAATCTGGGGACAGAGAGCACTCAGAGCCGATGGAACCTCTTGTATCCCGAGCAGATTGCTCAGCAGAGGAGAGTGGTTTAGTGGCAAAAGCAGGCTGGAAGTGCTTACAAACATTAAAAACAAACCAACCAAAGGCAACCACCCCACCGGTGGACAAACCACCTCCTCCCCTCACAGTTACAGCAGCTTCAAGCCCACCTTTGCCACTTCTCACAGAGCAGCAAACCCTCCCAACTTCACTTAATTAAGCAAATCCACCACCCTCAAAAACACTCTCCAAACAACCCATCACCCCAGAGCCAAACGTTGGACATGGAGGGGTCAACCCCACCTTATTGGCACTTCTCCCTTGGAAAAGCAAGGATAAATTTTGGCCACACACAGGTCCCCTCCCCGTCCTGCTGAGATCCCCCCTCATCCCCAGGCCAAGGTCACTGTCTGGCCACGACGGAGGTGATGCTGGGGAGCGATGCTGAAGCGGTGCTGGAGCAATCCCACCCTCAGTTTATCTCACAAAGCCACTTTTCCCCTTCCTAAGCAGGGCAGGATTAGCAGGCTCCAGTTACAGCTGCGAAGCGTAATCAATCCCTTATCTGCATAGGCAAACCCAGCACATCTCACATTCTCCTGCCGCACCGACAGCACAGTTAAGGGAGAGATTGTCTGTGGCCACCCGGCCTCCTCCATCCCACCCTCCTTCATCTCCAGCCCCTGCCATGGACCTGGACCGACCCCCGGCCGCTTGGAGAAAGCAGCCACAGGAGATAAAGGAAGGCAGGGGGAGATTCAGCGCTGCTCTGCTGCTGCTGGGCCAGATCTGAGCAGAAGAGGTGAGCCAGCTAATTGACCACGGGCTGGCCTGGCTCAGGGGACCAGCATCTGCTGCAGAGAAAAGCTGGTGGCTGGGATGGTAAATTGGCATTACAGGCAGCGGAGGGGAGGAGGGTAACACAAACCCAGAGATGTGCCCCATTTCCACACCTCCCCGTGTTTCAGATTTTTTCCAACCCTAGGACTGCGATATGGGGCAAAAGAATCAGATTTTGCTATTGTGATGAGAAGAATTGGGTGGTTAAACACAGGGGTCTGCCTTGGTCCCTCCAACAGGAGCACCTGTTGTGCTGGGACCTCACCTTCTGCTGCTGGAGTCTGCGTAATGGATCGGAGTCCCTCTTGCAGCAACAAGACAGTAAATTGTCACTGAGGGACAGAGCAAGCCATTGTCCCCATCCTAGGAGATCTCTTGGACCTGGGCAACCTGGCATTCACCACACCTGGAGACACTGGAGTGGACGAGGGGCTCCCTAAGGAGGGAGGAACGAATCAGCAAACAAAAGATGGGATTGCTCCCAGAACAGGTCCAGCCATAAACCCCCTCTTTCTGCACGCCAGTTGGGCTGGGATCTGCCTCCTGCTCCAGCACGGTGCTTTGCATATGAATTCTCCTTGCTGAAAAGAAATGGGTCTTTTGAATGAGCTGAATCTGCTAATGAGAAGCCGGGGCCTCCAGAGCCCCTCTGAGGACAAGGGTCCCATTTTGACCGCCCCAGGCCAAGCCCTGAAACTGGGGAACAAACAAAGAGAGGTTTTCCCCCAGAAGGAAGCTGCCTTTCCAGCCTGCTCTCCCTCTCAGAAAAGGTCATCTCCCCTGGACACCCAGCGCCTGCGAATGGCTGCTCAATGCACAAAGCAGCCGGGGCAAGAAAGTCATAGGTGAAAAGACTGGAGAGAGCCCAAGCTGAAAAGCTGCATTTC
Organism: Calidris pugnax; assembly: GCF_001431845.1. Classification (NCBI taxonomy): domain Eukaryota; kingdom Metazoa; phylum Chordata; class Aves; order Charadriiformes; family Scolopacidae; genus Calidris; species Calidris pugnax. Next base: position 3,088,122 of record NW_015090852.1, on the reverse strand, counting down.
AGACTCCCTTCTCCTGCCATCCTTCAAAAAAGATGACCCGTGAGACTACATCTAAGCAAAGCTGACTTGGGGCTCATTAGATGGCAATGTCCCAATGAGGTCTTTGGTTTGCTATATAATCTGAAGGTACCCACTGCCCATCACATGGCTGAGAGCACTGCCTCTCTGTCCCCAAGTTAACAGCCTTGCCACGGGCTAGATTTGGGATTTTGTGCAATACAGAAGAGATCTTCCAGGTCTCAGAACCAAGCTATCGCAGGAAATACACTGTGCTTTTCCTCCCTTTCTCTCTCACAAAGCAGGCGGCGCAGAACCACGGCAGACATCTTCACCAAAAGCTGAGGAGGACCATGTAACAGCCTCCCACTGCAGAGCACCCTGGGGCCATGTCCTCTCCCTCCACTGCCAAGGGACCTCCCTACCTCCTGCTTACTTGCATGCTCTCTGCCTAGAACCATGTTCCCATTTCCAACAGTGACCTGATACAACCCAAAAGCAAGGATTCTTCAGTCAGGGTGAAACCTCAGGGATGGTGTTTGCAGCAGGAAAGCTACTGCCCTGGAAAGGGGAGACTGCAGCCACTGTCAAATACAAGCAGATTGGAAGTGCCTACCATCAGTGATCATCTTCTCTGAAGGTCAGCCACGGCCCAGGGTCTCTGCCTCGTGGAGAATGGACACTGCTCTTCCCCGAGAGACAGGGGTCTTCCATTATAGATGCATTAGAAAACATCCCTCCCTATGTCCACCTCTCCCCGAGCCAGGTGATTCAAAAACTTCACAAAAAATCTGAACTGAAAGTAAGTTATATGCATATGAAGATAGGTCAAATCCAAAGCACGAGAAGCAACCATAACCAAAGGTAATAGAAATCCCACCCCAACTCCTGTAGCATAGCCACCACTCCTGTAGATGCAACAAATCAGCCACTGGACAACCTCTGGCACCTCATTTTGGCGGTGGCCTGTACTGGGTCAATATCAGGCCACTTCACAGTGTTAGAGATGTCACCTAGATGACAGGACCAGTTCACCCCCTTGAACCCATATGCACATGAGCCCCGTGTATTTTTGAGGTACCATGGCTCTCCAGGACTAAATGTTCCTCTAAGTCCTTTGCAGACTTCCCTTACGCACGTGTGCAAGGTCTTTCTCTCTATGCTACACATAGATCACACCAAAATATGACCATTCCTCTTCTATTTGCTTGGTTTCCAAGCTTGACCCACCCACAGCACCACAGAAAGGTCAAACTGGCCCAAGCCTAGATGGTCCGTCAAGCTCCCACGGCTAAGACGTGCCATTTTTAACCCAGCTTTGCTGGGATCCAATGACCTCGGGCAAATAAAGGAGCACATTTTCTGCACGATGCTCAGTCCCTCACGCCACCGTGCCGACCTGCTGAACTCGGCGTCAAACCTCGTCCTTGAGCGCACCAGACAAAGCCCGACTCTTTGAAAGGCAACAGCCGGTCGGCAGCGTTTTAAGGCCAGAAAACAGCTCTGAACGTTCAGTTCCTTCTTTAAATAGAGGCCCCTTCTGTAAACGATCTGTTTGGACAGGAGGGAGAGTGCTGCGAGAGTCCAAGCGCTTGTGAAATAGGATCGGCTGCCTTCGCTCCCGCTCCATTCAAAACATGTGGGGGGAAGAAAGAAACCCAAAACTGGCAAGGCAAGAGGGAAGGAGAGAGCCCCTACACCTCCGTGCTGCTGGAAGGGTGCGAGACACCAGAGAAAAGAGGGAAAAAGAATGAAAAAGGATCAATTAGTGGCATTTCTGTTTCGAGGTGCCGGCGTGTGTTTAATTATATTCCATGGGAGAGGTTGTTGACACAGATTTCCGCGCTGCAGGGCGGTGGTGTAACGGGATCCAGCTCTGCCTTCTCCCCTGGACAACCCCGCTCTGGGGCTTTTACCACCAAGCCCCTGCTCAGCCCTAATAGTCTGGCAGTGCCCTTGGGCAGAAGAAGGGGGCTGACACCCAGCCCCACAGCACGATGGCCAGACAGACGGACGCAGAGCTCCCCCCTGCTCCTGCAAGAGAGGCCCCTGCCATAAACAGAGAGGAGATTAAAAAGGGAGCAAAAAAAAAAAAAAATCTTTGCCCGACTCCGGCTGCGTCCCAGATCAAAGATCATCTCCATCGAGGCCATCTGGTCCTTGTAAATGTAAAACCAAATTGAAAGCCCTGCCCTCACCTCCTCCGACTCCCTCGGCAATATTGCTTTTACCGGCCAGGGATGGGGAAGGAGCTCACAAAAGGCATCTGTATGTAATATAGAGCCCCCGTGCAGCTGGGCTATAGGTTTGCGACACCCCCCCATCCCCCCCTTTTTTGTTAATCATGAAGCAGAGGTAAATGTTTTCTTTGTATCTCCAGGGGCCCTGTTATTCCCAGAGGCTTTGGGAAGAGCCCACGGCACCAATCCTGGGATGGAACAGGGCTGCTCTGCATCCCCATCACTTCTTTCCAGCTGGGAACCCGGTTGTTGTTCCCATCCTGCTTTAGAAAGGGACACACCAGGAGGGGAATACGTCCCCACCATCCCAGCAGGGTCCCCACCATCCCAAAAACCATGCAGCACCCTTCTTCCCCAGCCCAAGCAGGTTTCTCCTACCACCGCTCCCTGCCTGGGATGCAAAAGGGGATGCAGAGGCCGGCAAATAAACAGAGAGAAAGAGGAGGACTGAACTGAACACTTCCAAAAAGGGGATACAACACATCTGAGCCAAAAATGACTTGTGAAAAGCCCTGCCACTGCCAAGCCAAATACTCCAGGCTCGACTTGAAAGGCACGCAGGATCCGCTATCGAGAGGCGAAAGCTACACGGGAGACGTCGCAGGCAAAGAGGAGGCAGCTTGAGGAATTCCTACCTATCAAGCTTTATTGTGTTATTCCAACTAAGCAGAGACAAAAAGACAAATCTCAGCTCCCTACTTTCATTTATAATTGAACCCAGTCCAGAAGGATGGAGCAAGTACCATCTGTAATGCAGAGTGCATTAGCAGCCGGCAGAATGAAATATTCAAATTACTGTAGGCTACCTCGCATTTTAATGACAGGGTTACAAAAACCTGACTTGTAAGTGGAGATTGGACTGGAAGAACAGAAAGTTTGTTTTTCCAGTGCATGAATTAACCTAACAAAATGTTACTTTCAGGAAAAAAAAAAACATTTGCACGGGCAATTCTGCAACATATCCCAACAGGCTCACGAGGAAAAAAAAAAAAAAAATTATTCCATTTAGCTATCCTAATTGATATATTGTCCAGGGAGATGAAAAAACTCACAGAAAAAAGGGCAAAGCTTTTTCCTTTTGGCTGACAATACTAAATAAATAGACATAGGTGTGCACAAATCTTACCAACAGATACAGGTCTCATACACAGGGATGCACAGCAGCACATACGTGCATCCACGGGGTGTGTCAGTGCAACACTTGCACGAGCTGCAGCCTTTTGATGCTGTGCACAATTTGAATATGCAAATCACCCCTTGATTTTCGTGCTTGTGCCTGCGCCGGGATCCATTCGTTTTGATATCGTTAATCAGGGCTGCCGAAAAGCCTGACACAGTAAGTGGCTGTAGCCCCTAGCAGTAGTCAAGATGGAGTGACAGGCTCCATTTAAGATGTCACAGCATATAATAAAGTGTAAAACTATACTTAAAATAAACGAGATAGAAACAATAAACTTGACTCTGGGTTTGAACTTTCTGGGAAAGCGGCAGAGAGATGTAAGCACGCGTGTGTGCAAGTGGGCATGGGGCTGGGGTGGCCGGAGAGGATGGTCCCACCACCACCCTGCCACACAGAGGAGAGCGAGGAGAGCTGCCTTCCCACGTCCTCTGAAGGAGCCAAACTTCTCAGCAACCCTAGATAACAACCAGTCTGCACGTGGGACACCTCTGGAGGTGACATGGAGGAGGAAGACAAGGAGCCGTAAGTGGGATCTGCTGGGGAGATGGCCAGGCCATGACAGGCATTGCAATTCAGGTGAGGAGCCCACCGAAGGGGCTAAGCTTTGCTTCCAGCAGCTCAGAAAAGAAGGTGGCATTTACCCACTGCAGGTATCACCTCTGGATGCCTGGAAGGAGGTGGGGAGGACTTGGTCCAAACCACTCTTCCCTCCCGGGCACCCAGGGAATCCCTCCCCCTCCATTCCCAGGCAGCAGCATCAGGATGGGAGTGGAGAGGCAGTGATGTCCTCAGCATCTCCAGCGTGGGCTCAGCCACATGCCCTGGGACCAGGAGCTAGGGCAGACACTGCAGCCCTTCCTTGGAAGGACCAGGCACATGTGGGGAGGGGCTGGGGGGTGTGTGTGCGTATACTAATGGACCCAAAAGCCCCATTTTGCTCCCCAAACCACCTTTCTGCACCCTAAAACCTCCTGCGTGCCCAACGGCAGCTCTGTGTGCTGAGACAAACCAGTCGCTCTCCCTCCTGCTAAGCAGTTAAATTAGAGAGTATTCAATTAATAACAGCTGAATATTCTGTCACATTTAGGAAGATGTATGGTAAGACAAGCGAGTTGTGATGTCTGTGACAGAAATGATAAAAGTTCTCCCGACACAGCCTGGCAGATACTTGGCTGGAGGAACCGCTTGCTCTCATGGACTCCAACGTCAGCGCAGACACCAGGCCCAGTGCCGCCTTCAAAGGAGAGACGCTCCAAATTGCACAGGAAAACCTCTGCCAAAATCATTTGCAGGCAGCTCCCTCCCGCCCTCCTTCTGGGAACCATCTGAGACGTAGGGACGAGACCCTAGAGAAGGCTTTGGCCAGGAGAGGTTTGAGACAGCGCCTGCCAGCCACCATGTGGCAAGCATCACCCACTCAAACCCTCCCGTGTCACCTAAACACATCCCATGACACTCTTCCCACCCCCAGGGCTGCCTCAGTTTACCCATCTGCAAAAAGGACAGGGATCACATCCCAAGAAATACACCCCAGAGGGGACCAGGGGAGCACTGGCATTGCACTACGACCGTGGGCAAGCGACTGCCGTCCAGTGAGATGTTCCCCACCGAATTTAAAGAGGCAGAGTGGCCAGAGGACACGCAGGAGCGGTGCTCTGGAGGCTGCCTCCTCTTCTTCTGAGGGGTTGTTTTTCACTGGTGTTGTTTGCGAACAGAGTTTTGTTGCTAAGAAACTACCTTCATATTGCTCAGAGAGCAAAGACAAAGCAACCGTCAAAATAACACCGTATTTTGACAGTAGCCAGATCGTAACCATAAACGATCCATTTTCCCCGCTCTCCTGTACGCTCATTAATGTGGTCTAAATACCATACTCCCATATAGAACCCACACCCTATACGTACACACTCACGGCACGTGCAGGCACCGGGGACCCATGCCACGCTCGCAGGGGGCTCCACCACATCCATTCATCCCTTGAGCAAAAGCTGAAGGAATCAGACCCAGGAAGAGGAAGGGGCTCACTGGGGAGACCCCATGGCTCCCTTGTAGGCAGGAAGATGGCACGAGGTCTTTTAAGCAAGAGATATATGAGAAATTAACAGGGAGAAGGTGAGACCTCTGCCCATGGCTCTGCCTGTCAGCCCTGGTCTGGGGAGAAATGTAATTATGTGCTGGCTTCGGTTTGTTGAGAGGTTTGGGGTTGGTTGTTGTGGGGTTTTAAGTCCCAAGGGAGAAAAAGTGGGGGGAACAATAAAACTCACACTGCTCAGTTCCCAAAGTGCTCTGTGACTCTTGTTGCTTTCAGGGTGGGGAGATCCTGCCACACAGGGAAGATCAGAGCACCCCATCATCTCAACATAGATATGTTCCCAAGCCAAGTCCCTAGGATCCTGACAACACAAGCACCTCCTAGGGCAGGAGGACATCTTCACCCTTCCTGACAAAACATCTTTGCTCCTCTTTGCTGATCCCAGTACAACTAGGAGGGCCTCCATGGGTCCCAGAAAAGATGTGAAAAGCAACACATCAGCCCCCAAAAAGAGGCAAGAAAGGGGCAAAAGCACTTCCAGGGCAGCAGCAGCTACTTGTGCTGATGCAGGACCATCCAGGATAACGCATGAAGCTAAAAGGCTTGGTGAACACAGTGGTGTGGTGAGGTTGGCAGTGCCTTACTTGCACCAAAACGCTAGCGGAAAGCAAACGTCCTGTTTGCAAATGTCTCATGGGGTAAAGGCAAAGGGAGAAAAGACACCTGGGCTGTGCCAACTAACAACTGGGAATGAAAAATGCCCACTTGAAAGCCTGGCATCGTGGGCAATGCCCTGATCAGAGGCAGCGTGCTGCAGTCAGGTGGGACAACTGCAGCAGTGGGTAACCACCACACAGACAAGGACACGAGTGACCACCATGCAGGCAGGGACACAGACAGTGGCACCTTGTACCCCCAGGCCTGCCAACCTGCCACTGCTGATTTACAAGTAGAGGGAAAGGCAGGTAAAAAGCAAGGCTGAAACTCCAACCTGTCGTGCCAAGGGCTCTGTGCTTTTGCAAAGCCCTGGTGCAAGAAAGGATGCCCAGAGTCACAGCACAACAGCGGTGGCTCTCACCACCCCAGCAGGACAGCAAACTCAGACCTTGACCATGACCCACCTGTGGCAATCACTGGCTCAAGAGCCAACCGAGAGCATGGACCCATCGCTGGTGGGGAATTACAGCTGGGAATTACAGCTATGCTCCTCGACAGGCGCTTGTGCAGACAGCAACAGCAGGCAGGGACCAACAGGGCGTGGGAGAGCAGCGCCCTGCCTTGGGTGCTTTTTAGGGGAGATAAGTCAAAAATTGAAGTTGTGGGAAGCGATCCTGCCATATCTGGGTTGTTTGACTCTTCCCCTGGGTCAGCTGGAGCGTGGCTCTGGCTGATCCCTTGCTCAAGCTCAAGATGCTTCTGCACGTACCCGAAACCGCAGCCCAGCACTGAGTAGCCCATCTCCCGTAGAGCAGCATCTTGCCACGTGTGCTTTCCCTGCCAAAAACCCCGAGCTCCACCCTACAGTAGGAGAAAAAGGGAAGGGCGAGAAGAGCTCTGTCGAAACCCACCAAACCCCAAACAACATTGCTCTGCAACAGAACAAAGCCCTCGGAAATCTCTTCTCTGCTTGGGTCCCCCGACCCACATGAAAGCAGCATTTTTCTGGGCTAATTACGCAGGCTGCTCTGAGCCTCCTGGCAGAACACGAGCTGCAAAAAGCAGACATCAAAGGGCTCCCAACTTTAAAATAAATAGAGAGCAAAGACAGTGCGGTCCATGGGAGACCTCTCCCCGTTGCTCCTGCTGGCTGCCTGGGTTGAAAGTTGGGGGTGACTCAGTTCACAAGACCCCCAGGCAAGGAAAAGCAGAGGAAGAGGGGAGGGCAGCTAGATTTTATTTACATGGCATGCTCCCAGAAGGCACAGGCAAGGAGGGGGAGTTGAGTCACTGCAGGACCAGCCATGGATGCAGCAAAGCCTTCTCAGGCCTCCAACTATGGAGTTTGTCTGCTAGCTGGGGTGGTCGAACCTCGAGGCACTGGATGGCACTCGAGGCCAAGGTCGGGTTGTGGGAAAGGATGGGACAGGAGTCACTGCCTGGTGTGTGGTGGCACTGCCTGGCCGTGGTGGCTACCAACACAACTGGTCTGAGCACCAGCACTGGGGCACTGCGTGCATCAGTTTCTCCAAAGGTGAAGGCACCCATTGCACCTGGAGCTCCTGAAGTGTGATTTTCCAAACGGGTCCTTCACCCTAAAGAGCAATCTTCTAGAAGAAGCCTTGGCCCTAATCGGGCCAAGTCACAGACTGTTCTTGCAGACAAGAAACCTGAGCTCTGCTTCTTCCCATTTGTTTGGGAGAGAAAATACATTTACTATCCACTCTAGCAAAAGGGCAGTAGCCAGAAACCAGCTTCACCTTCCACCAGCACCCCACTGCCATCCATCCCCGCTCCTGGCCTAGAAAGCAGCAGACTCTCCTGGCTTTCAGCAGGACACCCTGACATGCCAGGCATGATTTGCATCAGAGATGACCGGGAAAGATTAAGCCATTCTGCCATGTCCTCCAGCCCCCACCTTTCGCCCTCCCCTTTGGGCTTTATAGGGCCTGGCAGCACAGCCGGTACATGCTCCGCAGAGCAACCAGCCCTCGCTCCTTGCTGACGAGCACACAGAGATGCCTCCAAAACAGCAAGGCATGACCAGAAATCCTATGGGTCTTCAGGCTCTGGTCCTTCCGTGGGCAGCAATTACCCAGGAGTGCTGCCACGAGACATTTCTGCAGAGCCTTGGAAAAGGACGGGGGCAAGGAAATCCACATGGGATGCTCTGACGCTCAGGAAGATCGGCGTGCACAAAACTGTCATATGAGGGATGGCAACTGTGCTCCTGTACCCAGCCCTTCGTCCCCCTGCTTCTCCCCCAGCCTTGGCTCCAGGGGCACGGGGGCAAGGAAGAGGGCTGAACCGTCCCCTGCTTCCTCACGGAGAGGAGAAGGAAAGATGAAAAGAAAGATGAGACTGGGACGGCCGAGCGTGGGATGCGAAGGGAAGGTGTCAATTAAAGCAATGAGGCCCCTCTGCATCCCCGCACCTGACAGCCAGGCTGAGCGGAGCTGACAGCCCGAGAGCCGGCTGGCTTCCCTGTCTCGCTCGCTGGAGCACGCTCCCCCCCCCCTCCATGCACCCCCAGCTCCAAACCAGCAAGGCCAGGGCATGCAGACATCAGCAGCATTGTGGTGGCCCTTCCCCTGCCCCCAGAGACGCTCCTAATAATGGAAATTCTCATCATTTGGGGCTTAGAGAAGGCCACGGCCAGCCCGGAGGGGGATGGCAGCCAAGCAGAGAGAAGTGCCAGATCGCAATGAAATAACTAATAATCACCGCAAGGTCTCAGCCCCTACGCAGGATGGCATCAGCCGGGATGCGGGGAAACTGGGAATCAAGCAGAAACCAGCTGCAACTCACCCTCAAAAGCCTCCCTGGACAGCCAGCCTGGATCTCTGCTCCCCCTTGTCTCCCCCCAGGAATCGCACCCCGGGAGCCCCTGCTTCAACCCCTGCCTCCCCTCCCCGCAGGCTCAATCCGATTACTGCTGATACACATCTCCTCCTGGGCTCCAAAACACGGCTCTTCCTAGCTGAAGGATTCGCAGGGACATGGAAAACTTGTCCTGATTGCAGCGTTAATGGTCGTGTGGCCCATGTCATCACCGAAATGGCCTTAGGGGGAGAGTTGATGGGTCTCTGAAGTCATCAGGACTACCCCACCTCATCTTGCTCCCCTTATTAAAACCATTCATCCTGGGAGCTAAATGAATATGTTTCATCTTCAAATGCTGAGACACAACAGCAAGCAGGCAGAGATCTAATAGAACAATACCCATCTAATCATGCCGATTTTTCTCTCCCCATCCTGCCTTCATATTACACACGCAGCCACAAGACAGAGCCGGGGGCCGCAGGCAACGGGTGAGGACGGGGCAGGGCTTGCTCTCGGCTTTGCCACCACCGCTGCACCTCAAACCTTCTCCCCCCAACGGGTGAGGACGGGGCAGGGCTTGCTCTCAGGCTTTGCCACCACCCCTGCACCTCAAACCTTCCCCCCAGCTCCACGCCAGGGTCTTCCTCCCTCTGCTGCAGTGGAAAAAGCCCCAGGACTTTTAAAACTAATAAGCCCGATAGATACGGAGCCTAACAAGTCTAAGGGAGCCAGGGAAGCAGAGAAGACCACCTGCTTCCCACAGGAATACTGCACGTCGTACTGCCCATGAATCATTTTGGTGCTCCTTCCCACACCCACTGCGGGTTTGCCGGGCTCCCGTTCCCTTAGATACGGGGGTTGATTATTTTTTTTTTTTTTCCTTGTTTGCTAAAGCACCTTTTTGCACGCATGACGTCGGGGAAAGCAAGAACAATTTCATGTCTCTCGCATATTAAGCCTCTCCAGCAAGGTCCCTGGCTGGGGATGGGGTGGTGGAGGATGCAGTGGGTGGGAGCACGGGGAAAGGTTGGAGATGGGAAAGGTTGGAGATGGGAAAGGTGGTTAATCCCTTGCATCTTTCAAGAGCCTGGCGGAGACGCTGCCGGCCTCCCCTTCCTAACCAGGGTTTGCACAGCAAATCCCCGCTCTATCTAATTATTAACGATAATAACGGCGGCTGGCTCGCTGGATGCCATCTGGAGCCCTGCCACGCGTGCCCGCCGGCCCCGGGAGGGCCAGGAAAGGGGTTGACCCTGCGGGGCAAGGGCCAGGACCCGGGGCCGGCCGGGTGGTGGGTACCAGCTCGGGATCGCCCTGAGGACCCAGTGGGCCCACCCAAGCTGCCGTGCTTGTGTTCTCTGCTGTGGCAGGCTTCATAAGGCTCCGCTCTTTGACTGGCGTTGAGTTTATGTGAAAGTAATTAACAGTAATTAATCCTTAATTACAGTAATTAGCCAAGTCGCAGTAAATTAAACCACATCTGGAGCAGATGAGGGCTTCCGAACGGGAGGCTAGTGCAGGCGACAATCGGAGAGATGCTGAATTCATCTGACAGCATCTGATTAAGGCTACCTGTTGCAAGTGGCTCATTTGCATCTTGTTTTTGTTTGCATTTGGCAGTAACCCTTTCAACTGGGCTCCCACCCCCCACCTCCACCTCCCCATCTACCCCCAAAGAGCCGCATGGACCTCTGAGGAGGAGGAAGCAGCTCCAACTCAAGACCCAGCTCAAGGGTCTCCCTGCCATCCTCCCACTGGGCTCCCACCCCCCACCTCCACCTCCCCATCTACCCCCAAAGAGCCACATGGACCTCCGAGGAGGAGGAAGCAGCTCCAACTCAAGACCCAGCTCAAGGGTCTCCCTGCCGTCCTCCCAACCAGCCAGGGCTACTCCAGGGTGGTAGGGATGAGCCAGCACAGGGCCATGGAGCCACTGGGAGAGCACCTAACTCTAACCCTAACCTAGCACAGGGCCATGGAACTGCACCCTCCAGAAAGCAGAAGCTGCTCAGGTGGTGATACATAAACCACCCATCCTGCAGACAGGTACCAGGCAGCAGATGACCAAGCAGGATGGAGGCAGAGCGATGGAGACAGCCAGCTTTGCTCCTCAGCTTCCCCACGTCCCGCGTTGTTAACGGTTACAATAATAATAATAATAATCATAAAAGATCTGGACTCCAAAGGGGAGCATTAGCAAAAAAAGGGCAGGTTATTATTAATACCACTCAGCATTTACCCAGCGCCGCGCAACCTCGGAGACCTTTGCTGATGTTTAGCCATGCTCACAGGAAGGGGGAAATCCTTCCTTTTCTTCCAACAAGGGAGAAACCACAAGATGGAGAGATGAAACAGGGTATGAGAGGCTTGTCATGTCTGAACACTGAAAGAAAGAGCTCGCAGAGCAAACTGCACCATCCTGACTGTTTTGTGCCTTCATCCCATGCAGCCAGGAAGCAGGGTTGGCTCTGAGATGTTAGAAAAATACCGGGGACAATTCACAAAAACATCTTACAGTCTTCTGGTCATCAAACTGTGCCCCTCACCAGCAGCCCAAACCCTGGGACAAGGATTGCTATCAAGGCAAGGAGATGCCAATGGGATGTCAACCATGATGGTCTAAAAGCAATTGCACAATTTCATTAAGTATCACAAAAGCTTCAGAGCTTAATTGCACGCGATTAATGAGCATAAAGGTCCTGTGTATCTTGCCTTTTCATCACACAGCACAGGTTGGCTGGGTGGTGTACCCCAGCTCCCGAAACCTAAGCAGGGAGTGTAAGAAAGCCCGTTGATACTGAAATTTTGCTTCTCCTCTGGACCAAAACTGTTCAGGATTGCCAAAGCCAACAGCTGGAAAAGGCCCTGGAAACGATCAGAAGAACCTAATTTTATGAAACACAGAAAAGAGCTATGTTTGCCCCTGATTGCAAAATAAAAGCAACCTTTTGAATTTCCTGTGCACACAAGAGCCTCACACAAAAAAATGTTGTTTCCCCACCTCTGCTTTGACTCTGCATCCGGCAGGATTCCCCCGCAGCACTGCAACCCAGCTGAGTGCTCAAACAGCCACCGACCAGCCCATGTCCGACACCAATTTGTTGCAGAAACACCCTTTTGCTGTCTGTGTCTCAGTTGGAGAAAGGGGAATTCACAGCTTTCCTCCCCTTCCGAGGAGAAACGTGGTGTGCCTCAGTTCCCAGGGCCACCAGCCACCAAACGGAGGAGGAAAAATTAAGCAGACTGAAGTGATGCTCCACCAAATCTCACTTTCCCAAACTAGGCAGGTCTCTGACCACGGATGCTACCTTGAGATGGTTGTGCCTAGTGCAAGAACGTGTAACCACCCAGGGGGAAAAAATTTTGCAGTCAACTTAAAAGAGTGGGGAGGGTTCCTGATTCACACCCCCAAAATTAACTCACACTGTCCTTTCAGTGCAATTTTGCTTTCAACGAATAGTTTTCTAAACAGATATTCCATCAGCTTTGTACTTGAGATCCTTCACAGTTACGGCATTTACAGCAAATCACATTATCTCGCTGCAGCCAGATTTTTGGCTAAGTAACTATTAAATTTGTATGAATAAAAGATTCCATCGTGAATGTCTTCAAGAAATACACCCCCCAAATCCACAATGCCAACATTTTGCCTTGCATAAAAATAACATAAATTGGGAAGCTGTGACCAAATATGCAAAGCTCGTTCTAGCCAGGCAAAAGAATGCAGGACATCACTCAGCTACAGAAGCAGCAATGACCTCAGATGGTTTAATGGTGGACAGGAGAGTCTGTTTGAGCCTGCTTCTCCTCCACAGGTATCAGCCAATGGCTACCTGTACGGACTGTAGATGCTAAAGATGTGGCCTTCAAAGCTGCAAAATATTCAACATCTTGACTTGGGTAAATAACCAAGTTTTCAGTGCGTGGGCAACTCAACACTCTTGGGAAGACAGTCATTTTAGACCCAAGCAGATGTTTCATTTCAGCCTGTGTGTGTCTTTGTATCCAAATTTCCTCCAATCTCACTTGGCTACGAAGCTTCCATCTCTGCAAACACAAGGAAGCCCATTCCCCGTGCATTGAGAGACTCAAGAGAAACAGCTCCAAAGACAATTCCCAGCTGTCCCATCCTGGATCAGGATTTGATGAGACTTGTCTCCCGAGCACACAGAGTGGTTAAAGTGGTGCAACATCCTCTGCTCATCTGCCTATTGCTCCTCTCGGTGCTGGCAACGACTTGCAGGAATATAAGGACTGGGTCAGTGCCTCCTACAAGATGGATCAGCAATGTTGCCATTGGGTCCAACTAGACCCAAAGCTAAAAGCTCCCTAAACCTCCTGTGTTGCCCAGCCCATTTGCCCTACCTGCTTGCAACTGGTACATCTCGAACTTTCAAGCCTACATCCTCCATGGTGGCTCTAACCTGCCTAATAGCAACGTGAGTCCCTTTGGCTTCTACTTATGTGACTGAAAACACATGTCCCTGCTCTTTTTACTACAGTTTTCTGGGGAACAACCAAGGGAAACATCCCTCCCATGGTGGTGGAGCACCTATTAACTCCACCAAGTTCACCCTCTCCACCTTTTTGAGGGCATACAGCCCCTTGGGACTTTCCACTGCAGAAGTCCTTCTTCAAAAAGCAGCCCAGTGGTTGCTCCATTTCCAGTAGTTTCACACCAGATGAAATGAGAAAACAAACACAACCACAGAAGAACTAGTGAGGCCGTGAAGAGCAGAGGCACATGTCACTTCTCCTCTCCAGGGGAAGGGAGACATGGCCATATCCAGCAACGTGGCCAGGCAGGCTTCCCCAGCCATCAAAAATTATCATTTTTGGACGAAACGCGAGAGTGGAAGTTTTAACCTGAAAACATGTGTGCATTGGGAAGTTCCCAAATAAAATCAATTAAAACTAAGCCTCTGAGCCTTACAGTCGAGGAAGGCAACGCGTCCCAGGGATCTGTGGCTGGGGAGGCGAGAGGCAGCAGATTTGCCCAGCCCCACCAGGGCCCCGGTGCAGATGCCCCTGTCATTGCAGACGGACACGCACACGCACGTTTTACGGACATGTGTGCGATCCTTTCAGGCTGAAGGCTCGGGTCCCTCCTCATCTGCACAGTTCGAATTAATTATACACTTTAATTTCATGAATTATTAATTTGATTCTGACTCGGCAGCTTACGATTATCCAGCGCTACAGACTATGCAATTCCAGCTTCATTAAAACATCACCAGCTGCCTGAGAGACAGACATTAAATAGCAGAGAGTAATAATAAAATTAAGCTCCCTGTGCATAGCAACAGAGTCTTCCCCAGCCGCACGCGGCGAGGGCCCAACTGGTAAATAGGTTCCTTCCAGGAGCTTTATTCCCTTCCCGAGGCTGGTCCCACCCCACTCCCTCACCGGGAGGATGCTGCTCCCGGGATGCACGGCAGCGGAGGTTCGGGGGTCTGCAAGAGCATCTTGGGGACAGGGGGCACGGCCAGGCAATGAGGACGAGTGGCATCCCCCTCCCGCAGCCTCCTCGGTGCCCGCAGCAAGGACGGGGAAGGCTCCAGGGCTAACATCACCTCCAAATAAATAAAGCCAGAGCGCTGCCTCCCAGCGTCTCCCTGGCAAAACAATTTATAGAGGGAAAATGTCGGAATTTAGACATTCCATTTAGCTGCTTCAGAAATCTAAGGACCCCAAACCTTGTGGGATTTGAGAAATCGATGGAATTAATTAAGGGAGATGTCCAGCGGTCTCCGCTAAGTAATCAGCAGGTACAGTAGACCTGAAATTCTATAAAGAAAAATGGGAAGGGATGACATTGAAGGAGGCAGTGGGGATTAAAAAATGAGCATCCGAGTGGTAAAGGCGCACACCCATTGATCGCTGCATTACGGATTAAGGCTTCAACGAGCAGCCAGAAGATTCTGTAGCAGAAAATGGTTACAGAGGATGAGCATGAGCAGAGCGGATATATATAACCTCTGACAGCCGGGAACAACTGAGACGGAGGACAGCTCTGCGGCGAACCCCAGAGCAAGAAAGTTTTGGGGAGGGGGAGGAAAGGGAAGCAGGGGGGAGCCATTTTATGCAAGGGAGAACCTGCCCAGGAGGAGGGAGTTGTGTCCCCTGCCCACCCTGGGGAGGCAGGTGAAGGGGGGCACCTAGAGCCGGTGCCAGATGGGGGGATGTAGGGGTGGGCAGTGAGGTGGGGAGGGGGCACTTGGATGCTGGCCTGGGAAGCTGCTCCATCAGCAAACAGTTAATGCCTGGCTATAATGGCTACAAGGCACAGCCCGAGCAGACACAGATGCACAGATTAGACCTGCCTGCCTGTCACAGGGCTCTCCGATCCAGGCTTCACCTCTCTGCCTCGCCGTGGGCTTCCAGGAGATCGCTGCCTTTAATCCTCTGCCCCTTTGCTGGTCCCGTGCTTTGGTTTCCCAACCATCCCACCTCCTGTGGGATGACTGCATCCAAGCCCAGGAAGGCACTGTCATCACTCGGTCCATGTCTACATGGCAGCAGCTTCGTGAGGTCACTCTGTCCACAGCACAACCCCAGGATGCACAGCTAACTGTCCCCAAAAGCCAGGCTGGACTCTCCTCATAGAGGCAACAGCAGGCAATGCTGTGTTCAGGGGCAGGTCACCAATTAGCACCACCCAACCTTGGGAAGGAAGCGAGTAGCGTCTTCAGACACGGCGGGTATGTATGGGAGGGTGTTAAAGCACAACCACCCGGGAGCTACAACTGCGAACTCTCCCCCAGCACGCAGCCAGCCACCCGTGCAGCACTCACACCACGCTTGTGCCCCCATTTGGGACCAACCACAGACAAGACGTGCTTCTCCAGAGGTCCCAAGCATCACCCAGACCATGGTATGGGCCAATGTTGCGTGGCAGCCGGTTCAGACAAGACTTCAGCAACGTGGCAAACTCAATTTTCCGTGCTTAAAAACGGATCCTTGCTGGGAGTGTTACAGCTGCATCCAATGCCCTTGTGCAAACAGGGGAGGAAACCCTTGGGAAGCAGCACCCCACCCAGCCATCCTGCCTTCCCGGCCACTGCAGAGGGAGGAGACGAAGGCAGCAAAACTGAATTGGGATTGTTGGAACATTTCAATGAGAAATTTCGAAAACAAAACCAAACCCCCTGGAGCCACATGCGGCGGCAGCTCTGTTTCCGTGGAGGTCGCAGGGCCAGGGCCAGCCCCCCGTCACCCTCCCGCCTGCTCCTCATACATATGCATCGTTGCAAGCCAGCGAGAGCTAAATGTCAGCGGTGCCAGCACACGCATGCAGCCAGAGGGGACCCTCGCTTTGCAGGACAAAGGCAGGCGCTTTGGGGTACGGGAGGCGTGGACCAGCTGGGTGCAGGGGGGAGAAGGGCTCACCCCCACCCGTGGATGTGGCCGTGGGCACACAGCTGCTTCTGGAGCTCAAGCTGGCGAGGCTGGTGAGGCCGAAGCACACTTCCAGCTAAGGGCTGCCTGCAGCCCTGTGGGTGCCTGGACGTGTCTGGCAGCCCCTGTGCCCTCACCCTGGCACTGCTGCTCCCACCACCACCACTCTCGCACACATAGGAATATCTCCATCCTTCCTTCATCCCTTAAATATCTTTTTAAAATCCACTGGGGAGCTAAAAAGCATGCCTGAATGTCACGGGCACTCTGAGCCAAACCCAGTGAGAGCACCCTGGTTGGGGCAGAGTCTGCAAAAACATCTTTCCTTCTCAGTCCAGCAGGAAACACACAGCCACCCTCCCGCCTGCTCCTCATACATATGCATCGTTGCAAGCCAGCGAGAGCTAAATGTCAGCGGTGCCAGCACACGCATGCAGCCAGAGGGGACCCTCGCTTTGCAGGACAAAGGCAGGCGCTTTGGGGTACGGGAGGCGTGGACCAGCTGGGTGCAGGGGGGAGAAGGGCTCACCCCCACCCGTGGATGTGGCCGTGGGCACACAGCTGCTTCTGGAGCTCAAGCTGGCGAGGCTGGTGAGGCCGAAGCACACTTCCAGCTAAGGGCTGCCTGCAGCCCTGTGGGTGCCTGGACGTGTCTGGCAGCCCCTGTGCCCTCACCCTGGCACTGCTGCTCCCACCACCACCACTCTCGCACACATAGGAGTATCTCCATCCTTCCTTCATCCCTTAAGTATCTTTTAAAAATCCACTGGGGACCTAAAACGCATGCCTGAATGTCACAGGCACTTTGAGCCAAACCCAGTGAGAGCATCCTGGTTGGGGCAGAGTCTGCAAACACATCTTTCCTTCTCAGTCCAGCAGGAAACACACAGCCGTGCTTGGATACGCAGCCTCCATGGGGCATCTGGGTCCCTCCTCTCATGTGGCTCTGGGAGACAGAGCAGGACAGCAAGTGGATCTTGGCCCCCTCATCATTGAGGAAGACAAGAGTCACCTTCTCCAGTGCTGCTGAGGGACACAGAAACCCCAGCTCTGTGCCAGGCAAGCCACAGGGACCAGGGGACACGATGGGCACTTGCCTGTTCAAGCTGAAGCGAGATGCTCCTGCATGCAGAAGACTGAACACCACGTCCCCAGATCCAACATGACAAGACACCAGCATAAAGAGGCCATGACCTCATGAGAAAGATAGGTCTAGCAGACACAGTGTCTTCTCTGTCCAAGCTGGACTTCGAAGCCTCTCTCTGCCCCCACATCTCTGCACACCCTTGGATGGATCAAGCCCCTCCAGCTCTAGCCTTGGGTTCCCTCAAGCCAACCCCAACCTGCTGCTAATCCCCACAGCCCGAGTCAACAGCAACGACTTGAAATCACACTTGGGAGGCCTTATGGGTGCCCAGCGACACGCCAGGCGGTGTGCCTTTTACAATCCATGTGTCGAAAAGCCCTGAGCAAAGGCTGTAGCAGATGCAGAGCGTTCAGTGGATTCCTTCCCCTGGCTGCATTACAGTGGGAGGCAGGGAGCAGCCCCGGCCCTCTGCCCCCCGCCTCCCCAGGCCCCCAGCAGGCATTTGGCATCCAGTGCCACGAGCTCCCGGGGCAAGCGTGCTTGTCGCCACAAACATCCTCCCTCAAAGCAGGACGCCTTCTCCCATGGGGCAAACATTAGTGGGACAACTGGAAACGTTCAACTTGATTATAATGCTTTAAGAAAAGGTCACGGTGAAATTTCAGTGCTTTACCTTGAGCTCTGTTTGTTCTCGGCGGGATGAGATGGGAAGAGTCAGCTTGCCCTGGCTCGTGGCGTCCGCGTAGCTCTGATTGCATTTCACGGGCCGGCAGCAGGCTGTTGAGCCGCAGCAAACCCCCCCAGCCCTGGGGACCGGGATAAGTCACCACGGACGTGCTTGTGGGGGCACGTGATGGACCACCACACCACAGACAGACCACCACACCATAGACGGACCACCACACCATAGACGGACCATGTTTTCACTCTGAAAGTTGTCCGACCCTGAGCTGATGTTGCACTGTGCTTGTACTTCTGCTGTCAAAACAGGCCAAATACACCCAAAAAGCATGGAAAAGCAGCCAGCAGTTCCTAGATAGCATCTCCCTTGGAGTTGGGAAGGCTTTCCAGCACGCCATTTGGCTTGATCTTTTTGGGCCTCAAAGGGAACTGTGGCCAAAACCACAATGAGGCAGTGGCACTGCAGAACTCAAGCATCACTCAAGCATCACCCAGACCACTGGTGACCCACAGCCACCATGCCAGCCCCACCAGCACTTTCCCTGTGCTCCTAGAGAGGGAAGTCAAAACAAGAGCTGCCAGCACCGAAAGGCTGTCACAGTTTTGGCCAATACTATGAGAAGAACCAGGTCTCAGCCTGTGCAGAGCAGCAAGAACCTCAGGAGCATCCTGGCTCCCCACCCCCTATCCTTGCACTCTGTCACAATTGCTTTGGGACTCAGTAAGAAGCCACTTTGCTCTCCAAGCTGAGGTGCACAAGGACAACCCACTGAAAGGCCCACACTGGTGCAGAAGGCGGCCAGCACTCCCCAAAACCCACAGGTACAGGAGAGGAGCAATCTAGCATCCCTCCTTGTCTGCACATTGGAATGGGAGCAGCTCTGACCAGCAGCAAAGCGTTTGTTATCAGTTGTGCAAAAGGAAAGCCAAGGTCAGTTTTGTTTGTGGCCAACTCAAGGATGCTCTGCCCCCAGCAACATTCCTGCTACAATAATTAAATTTGTCGTCCGACCATTTGTTGCCAGAGGAGTTCTCAAAAGCTCTCCAAGCACAGCCAGGAGACGAGCGCTTAGTGGAGACGGAACTCTCTGCACCCACCGGGGTCCAGGCTGCCAGGTCCAGGCCCGGGCAGGTGAAGGGAGGAGGAAAAGCCACCAGGAGCTGCCTTCAGCTGGGACAACTCCCCAGGAAAGAGCAGGCAGGAGAAGATTTTTGGAGGAGATTTTAAAACAGCCAGTTCCAGCAAACCAGACTGAACGACTGAGGTGCCGAGTGCCCTCGCAGCACCTAGGTGGCCGGGAAGGGTTTGGTATCCTTCCTTGGGGAAGGGGAATCCAGCCTGCAAAGTGCTCCTTCAAAGGGCAAATGGTTTGAGATGCAAACGATTCTTTCCTGACGCCTGCTGATGCAGCCGGAGTGCGGGGCCGGCACGACACTCCTCCAGAAGCTAGGATGCAGCTGGAGAGTCCCCGTGGCAGCATCCTTCCACTGAAAGCCAACCTCGGCAAAGGAGATGCTTGCTTAAAAGCCGAGGAGGGACAGAATCAACACCTTGGCTTGTCGGTGGCGGACCCAGGAGGCAGGCAGACCCTCGTCCCCGCAGCACTTGCTCTTGCTTTTCCGGAGCGTGCAAACGCACCTGCCCGCGGAGCCGGGATGCTGTATTCCCACCACTCCGGCAGTGCCGCTTGCAACAACTCCCAGCTGCTGCCAAAAGGTATTTTTAGCTGCATTATTTATTTGAACACCTGCCTGAGACTTCAAGGCAAGAGTACGGAGCCTGAGCAGCGGAGGGAGGGAGGGAGGAGAGGCACCAGGAGATCTGGACCATTTCCACTGGAAGATTCGAGAGCGGAGACATGGGCATAATGGAGCAAGGCTCAGGCTACGCCGAGGGAGAGGCATGGCAGGGATCACACACCTGCAGCACAAACAGCACCAGGTTAACCCTGCTGCTGGGAACACACCAGTACAGACTGGGAAGATGCTCTAGCCACCCTCATTGAGAGGCTGCCTTCAGAGAAATTGGGCTCATTAGGCGCCCAACCACACAGGATTTCAAGATGCCCTGGACGAACAGGACCGCCCAGGTCTCGCTGCCGTACATCATCTTTTCCACATAACTCGATTTTGGGGAGAAAACTCACAACTGCCCTCTTTCAAAATGCCTATCCTCCACACAAAACCAATTCCACCCTAAAAACAGCCCATTGCCATTTTGGAGAGTCAGCCTCAGAGAGAAGAGGACAAAGCCAGCAGAAAATGAGGGAAGTAGGGATGCTGCGAGGGGGGACAGACACACTACACTCTTGCTCCCAAAGATGGAGATGCCTGCACGTACCCCCAGGGGACTGGGGGGGCCACAGGGTAACTAAGGGACCCAGGCAGTGGGCACACAGAAAAGGAAACAACTCCCCTGTGTTATTTCTGCACACCTTTCTTTCCACCCCATTTACCAATGTGAACAAAAGCCGCCACCTTCCTCTCCTTCTGCTGAAATAATCCCCCCTTCTCTCTGAAATCAGCCAGGAAAAGGAGGGGGGGGAAAAAAAAAAAAAAAGGAAAAAAAGAGAAAAGAGCATCTAAAAATAAAGGCCAGGCCAGAGTATGTGCCTCTTGGTTGGGCTCCTGTGCTCACAGATCTGCTTATTTTGGCCTATCTCTCCCCGGCGATAAGGCAGCTAACAGCCCGTTATCAGCCAGTCGGTGAAAATGTGCTCCAGCCTGATTAGGGCTCAGTCTTTGCCAAGGTTATAAACAGCCGTTATCGTTCTCCCAAACAGAATAATCCGGACAGTATCAGCTCAGAAACATATGGGCCACACAGCGAAGATAGCCGCTGACGGACACTTCATTTTAATTGTAACGAGTGGTTAGCAGCAGCCTCCAGACAACAGACACAACTGCCCAATTGGCAGTGGGTTCGCATCTCCTCCTGCATCCCTCCTCCCTCCTGCTCGCCGCCGCTTTTCTCCTCTCCCCACTGCTCTCCTCCCCTCGGCTTTGCAGACCCCTGGGAGAGCATCCCTGCAGCACACCAGGAGAGCCCTGTGGGGCTGGAAATGGGGGGAGCAGGCGGGCAGCACCCCCCTCACCTCCGCAGTGAAAAATGGGCGCTTGGTAGCGGTGGCAGGATGTGTTTATGGCACATCAAGAGGCCACTGCAACGGTGGGAAGGCACCAGCACCCACCCCTCCATGGGGGATGGAGAGCAATAGGTGCCCACCGGAGAGCAGAGCACCCACATGCCTGGGTGCCCCCCTCCGTGCAGCATCTCGGCAGCTCCTCGCTGCCTGCCCGTGTGCCAGCTCGGCAGCAGGCAGGGCGCTGGAGGAGGGGCAGCAAACCCTCATTTCACATTCTCCCGGTGTCCCTTCTGTGTCATACTTTCCCCCCCTCCCTCTCTTTTCCCCCTCCCTCTTCCCAAAAGGGGTGGTTTAGCTCAGAGAGTCTTAAACACATTTGCATTCCCAAGACAAGCTTAGGCATAAATTCATCTCAGTGCAGGGGTCTTTTTCTTTTTTTTTCTTTTTTTTTTTTTTCCCCTCCCCATCCTCCCCCTTTTCCTCCTTTCTCCTTTTCTCTCCAAACCTGAAATGAATTCAGCGAGAACCCTTGCGATTCCAGCACCGTCGCGCTGCGCAACGCGGGATTACAAGGGATCCGAGGGCTTTTCCTTTTCTTCAGACTCACGGCGTGCGGTGTTGCTGCTTGGTTTTGTTATTAACAATATGCAGGGATAAGGCTCTTAGCCCCATTAGCTGCACTAACCTTCTTCCCCCTTTCTTCTTCAGCCAGCCCTGACTCCCAGCAATCGCACCCGAGCTCCATCCCTTCTGCAGGGATAGAAAAGCAGAAGGAAAAGAGGAAGCCCCCCCAAAAAACTGACAGCAAAACGTTAATACAGGGAGGCAAACTAAAAACCTTAGGAAGACCCAAGACTGAGCTTCAAGTCACGGACGCTTTCTCAGATAATCTGTATTCCTATCTCGGTGCCAGTGGAGCTGTGATCAGAATATCCAAGGTCTCATAAAAGATTCAGGGCTTATTGACTTCCTTGCCTTCACTGCCAGTTCGTGGTGCTCCTGCCTGCTCCTGCTCAGCCTCCAAAGCCCCCGCTGCCCCTTGCAAGTTGCCATCACAGGTGCTAAAGTTGAAGACATCTACTTCTGTGGCTGTGCTGGACCAGCAGAGAGGAGCGGTAGAGGAAGGCTCTCCTCCGGAGCTGGGGAATGTATTCCCAGCCCCGGTGAGAGGTGTTTCAGTAGACCCTTTGCCCCAGTGGACATCCCCATCCCAGACAAAAAGCCCTCTTAAAAGTCCCCATGGCCTCTCCAGCAGCACCGGCCACCGTGGCAGGCAGCCGATGCTCCACACACAGCAGGCAGAAAAGTGTATTTTCATTCGAGTCACACGTTTAGGTGAAATCATCTCCAAGCTGGAAGAAGAAAACTTACAGCAGAGACCCCTCGAGAGCAGGTTTCCCCCCAGATCATACCCAGGATAAGCTCTCCGAGGGCTGTCTCCAGCAGTTTTTGCTGCATAAGCAGCCCCGAGCAAATGTGCCGACCAGAGAATCCAGTCCCTGCAAATTTATGACCAGTGTTACCCGGATACAGCCCTAAGGAGAAGGCAGGGGACGGGGGGCAGGCACCCAGCCCTTTGGAACACACCATCCCACCATCACCCATGTACTGGTTTTAGGTACAAAACATCAGGTGAGTGGTGAACATAGTAAAAATTGTGTAGTTTACATACTGGATATCTTCATACATGGGTTACGCCGAGATGTCCGTGAACACCACACACGGCCAAGCATGATATTATCATCAAATCCACCCTATTAATTGCATTTCTGCATCACCTAAAAGCCTTACATGCGCACCAAGACGCCACAGTAGAAGGCACCGCACAATATAGGAAATAAATCCATATAAAAATAAAATACTGCATAGGAACACATAGATTTAGATATACATATATGCTCAAAACACACACATGTGCTTGTTTGTTTACGTATCAACATGCATACACCCTCACACAGCACGTGCATATGCACCCCCGCAAGGCATACCCAGACACACATATATATATATACATATCTGCACATAGATATAGACTATTTATACATACACCAACTATACAAACACTCTACGCACCCTGCTCGGTGACAGCTCAGATTTTCAGTAATATCATAATATTATTTTTTAGATCAGTTAAGGTATAAAATGTGCGCTCTCTCAGTCTTTAATATTAATAAGTCTTGTAACTAGCAGTTTCTCGTAGCTCCGAATTCTTGAGCACAACTAGAAAGGGCACTTATCCTGAAAAATCTAATAAATTTACAGTTTTATATACTTCCTTCAATTGTAAAAGTCTTGTTCAATAAACTTTAAAATGCCACTATAGAGCAATAACACAGACAGTATAAACCCAGCCCTGGGAAAGCTGTGCAACCAGAAATTGTTCCCCTTTCTGCTACAGCAATAAAGTTTTATATGTTTGAACTGACTGTAAAAAGGTTTGAATGTTGGCAACTGGGGAATAATCTGTCTTCTTTATAGTTATTATCATATTTCCCACAAGACCCTTTGGTCTGTGTCAATCCTTCTCGTATATGACACCTTTGTACTGTCAGCGAAAGCAAGAATACTTAACTTTTTGCGTGCACGCGCGGCTGTGACTGGAGGTCCTTCGTTCTGCTTTTCTTCAGATTACAGCACCCGGGAATAAATTACCTGTGACGTGCTGCAATGGATGCCTTTTACCAAATCAAGCTGATTTGGAGTGCAAAGCTCAAAAAAAAAAAAAAAAAAAAACCCCAGAAAAAAAAAGGATTTGTGGAGCGTTTCTCAAGGCGCCAGAGGTAAGAGCGGCTGCCACCAAATGGGGACGCTGATGTCCCCACGGCTGCCCAGGACACTGTGGCTGCACCCCTGGGGCAGGCAGTGTCCCCCATAGGTGGCACATCCCAAAAGCTCTTCCATAAGAGAGATTTTTGTTCGAGATCAGCTAAAAGCAAGGTCGGGTCCAGCACTAGCATCCCCAGATTCAGCTCCTGGAGCCAGAGCACCCAGACGCCTCCCGGACAGAAACCTTTTTGGGATTCTTACTGAATCCCAAAGAAATCTGACCCAGCAGGCAAACACAAGGAAATTCCTCAAACTAATCAATTTCACAAAAGGACGATGCTTTAACCAGTTGCAATGTTTAACTACCTAGAAGCTTACAAACCAAGATGAGAATGAATTTTTGTCACAAGACCTACAGCAAGCCTGGAGCCTGTCATCGTTCTTACAGGGCTGATTTCCAGAGAAGTTGCTGTGGTGGTGGCCACAGGGTGCAAGGATGCAGGGGAACCTGGCACTCAGCTCTCAGCAGCCCACCACCACTCAATCCCTGACCATGGGCCATCTTTCAGGTGGCAAGGATGAGGCTCAATCAGAGATTGAGATGTCAGAAGAAGTGATGTTAAAGCACGTTTGGAAAATGAAAAATGAGGAGTCACCAAGACCAGATAATACCTGCCTAAGAGTTCTGCAGGGACTCAGAAATAAAATGATTGCATATTTTCATTAGCAGCTCAATCTCTCATTACACTAGAGAACACAAAGTGTCATACCCTATTTTTAAAAAATGGAGTGAGATGAGCCACAGATTCACTGACTTGTGAGTCTCACTTCAGTACTGCCTAAGGTGATAAATAGATAGGATAAAGCCTTGAGATGGACACGATACCACCAAGATTAACTAGCAATGCCTGTAAGAAAGGAGAAAACATACCTCACTAACCTTCTTACAACTGCGGCACACCCAGCAACAGCAGGCATGAAGCACAGTTGGCATTGTTTGGAGGCCCCCAAAGTTTCATCTTTCAAATTTCCCTCTTCTCAGAAGCAAAAGCAAGGACTAAAGGTTAGTTAAGAGTTGGAAGAGAGCAGACATAAATAGCTTTTTCAACAAGGCCATGGGTGTAGAAGGTTTGCCCGCTGCTGCTTACTAAGTTTACTGCCAGGAGAAGAGCATGAGCAGCTGTAGGTTTGAGGAGAACATGAGAACGGGGTTTAGTAAGGACTCACAAAGGCTGAGATGCTCCTCCAAGTACGTGTGAATGAAGCTCCATAAGCTGGTGATAAGATGGTGGGTAAAAGTCAGCGAGGGTAAAATGCACAAGGAAGTAATTTAATTACTCACACACACTGACTACAACAAACTTTGTGCAGTCAGGCTGGACACCTAGCGAAGCGTGAAGGGAAGGGGTGGTGAGAGCTGCCAGGGCTGTATGACACCCCGTGTCCAGGCTGCCCCCTGCCCTGAGGCTTCTCACTCCCCGCAAACCCATCATCCTTACAAGAAAGATGGAGAGAGACTTTTTATCAGGTCCTGTAACACTAGGACAAGGGGTAATGATTTTAAACTAGAAGAGGAGAGGTTTAGATTAGGTATAAGGACAAAATGTTTTATGACGGCGGTGGTGAGAGAGTGGAAGAGGTTGCCTGGTGAAGTTGTGGATGACCCATCATTGGAATTGTTCAAGATCAATTCTAATGGGCAACCTGATCTCGTGAAAGATGAGCTTGCCCATGGCAGGGCGTGGACTAGATGATCTTTGAAGGTCCCTTCTCCAACTCAAACCACACTGTGATTCTGTGGTCCTGCAGGCAGCAGATAATGCCACCCATGGTGTCTCCTCATGGGCAAGCTACAGAGAGACTCTGTAAGGAGAAGGGATGGAAATGAGCTCCTTAGTCTTCAAAACACAATTTGACAGTTAAGCGGACAACAGGAAAAGCCATCAATGTGAACCAGAAGAAGAGGTCAGAGATGCACCCAGCCTGCCCTCCTCAGGTGTAACCACAGAGCTGGAGGGGCACCAACCACCTTTCCACCCATTTTATCCCTCCAGACATGAAAAGTGATGTTTGAACCACAAACCCAGCACTATAACCATAGGGTTTCAGTTCTGGACCCCAGCTTAGCACTTTGTGCAACCAGCCATGAATGAAGGCAAAGCTTCTCAGCACCTCTGCCACTGACGGCAGAGAAACATCAGGTCACGGGCCACCTCTTCTCCTGTCCTGCTCCGGGCCTGTGCTCCTCACCTTGCCAGCTATCGTGGTTTCAGTTGAGATAGAGTTAACATTTTTACTAGCAGCTGGCAGAGTGCTATGTTTTTGGATTTGGGATGAGAAATACTTTTGGTAGCACACTGGTGTTTTTAGTTGTTGCTAGGCAGTCAAAGCATTTTCTGCTGCTCATATTGCCCCACCAGCCTGCAGCCTGGGGGTGCACAAGAAGCTGGGACAGCTGATCCCAACTGACCAAAAAACTATTCCACACCATATGATGTCATGCTCAGCAAATAAAGCTGGGAGGAAGAAGGAAGAGGGGTACGTTTGGAGTCTCCACAAGTAACTGTTAAAGGTGATGGAACCTTGTTTTCCTGGAGATGGGTGAACACCTACCTGCTGATGGGAAGCAGTGAATGAATTTCTTGTTTTGCTTTGCTTTCATGCACTGCTTTTTCTTCACCTATTAAGCTGTCTTTATCTCAACCCACGAGTTTTTTCTCACTTTTACTCTTCTGATTTTCTCCACCATCCAAACTGGGGTGAGCGAGGAAGAGGCTGCACGGTTCTACTTGCTGGCTGGGGTTAAAACCATGACACTAGCTGAGCTCCCAAGACCTCTACACCCCTCCTCAGCAGGACCCCAAAGCCAGAGCCACCCCAAACGAGCCACTGGGCTGCTGCTTGCCAACAGCTGCATCCCTTTGCACCTCCCAAGCAGCACAAGTCCTTTTGCTAACGAGCGATGAATAAATCTCTTGGTGCTCACCATGAAGATGCTCCATCCTAAGCTTGTGGCAAGTCCAGCAAGTGCTGCTGATCAGGAGGTGGGGGGTCTGGAAGGGACCCCGGCAGCACTCCCCTCGCTCCACGGGGGCAACCTGGCTCTTCCCACCGCATCTCAGCATCCCAGCCCCGAACCTGCTGGACCTCAGGGCCACAGGCCAGTGGGACATGCACCTCCCATTCCAGCCCATCCCACCAGCGGAGTGGCAAGGGTTAAGTCCAGCCAGCAAGGCGCATCTCTGTTGCAAGAGTCCATTACCTCCCGCCACATTACCTCATTCATTTCTTATATGCGGATGGTTTATTCTCCCATGAGCACCCTCGCCAGCAGACATGGCTAGTGTAAAGTCCCCTCCCTCCCCTGTATTTCTCTATCCATCACATTTAACACTCTGACAGTAACAGTCTATAATGTTTCTATTCTACAAAACCGCTCTGTCAACTCCGGGCTTCCAGAGCAGCAACTGAGGAAAATAAATAACATCAACGCCAGGCCCGACAGTATCACAGCTTGCTTTCTGCTGGGGGTTTATTTTATTTTTTTTTCGAGGAAGGGAAAAAAAAGGGAAAAAAAGGAGAGTGAGAGAGAAAGGGGAGAGAAAGTGCAGGCGTGTAACGTGCACAGAGACGGGTGGGAGTTTCCTTCCCACCCAAATGAAGGGCTGGGAGACCCTCAGAGATGCACCCATATTCCCTGGGGAGATGGTGGCTTTGCAGAGGCTATTTGGGGCAGTGAAGGCCAGGCAGGGAGGGGGAGAGGGGCTACAGCTCTTGGAGACAGAGGATTCAACCTGCCATCACCCACCATAACCCCCACAGACCCCACACCAGCAGCAGGCAAAACCCCATCTGCTCCACACCAGCCCCTGGTCAGAAATCACTAATCCACTTAAATAATCTACTCCAGCTCATGGCTTAGTGGCCTCACGGTGTTTTCCATCTCCTTTCACTCTCGTGAAATTCCCTGGAGCTGAAATCAGGCATGTGGCTGAAGCTCTGGGGTTTGGCTGCTCCTTTCTGCAGCTGCGTGGGTGACCCCAGCACCCAGCGGCGGGGAGGGCGAAGGAGAACCATACCCAAATAAGTAAATAAAAATAATAATAATAATTTTTAATTATTTAAAATACCTTAAGAGATTGCCTGGCGCTTTAGAAAATCAAAACGAAGCAGAAAAACTCCACTTTCTTCAATAGTTTTGCTTTTTCCTTGAATACACTGGTATTTATTTCATGTCACTGTCGGCGAGCTCGCCTGCCTTCTGCATAAGCTGCGCAGGCTTGACAAACAGAGACCTGCTCAGGTGGTGTTTTTCATTGGGGAAAAAAAATAATAAATATATGCACAAGAACTTTTCCAATCAATCGGAGAGAGACACAGCCCTTGACAGCCCTGTAAACGTGGGGGCTGTGCTCGCCAGGCAGCTTACGGAAGCCAGCAGGGATGCACTCGCCTGCAGCAGAAAGACGAGGACCAGAGGGGATGCTCAGAGGAGAGAGAGAGGTTTGGAGGACTCAGAAAACGTGGGGAGCACGTAACTGTCCTCACAGCATCCCGGTTATTTGCTTCCCCTGCCCCTTTGTGTCAAGTGGCTCCGAAATCCAGCTGACACCCTCCAGCTTGACACCAAACGGGGCCACTGCCAGCCCCAGGTGGGGACACACCACCCCACATCTCGCATGCGTATTTGAAACAACTCCTTCAAGTGAAAAAAAAAAAAAACCATAAAAGGAAAAAAAAAAAAAAGAAAAGAGTGAGCAGAAAACGGTTCCCTCCTTTGTTTACATACCTGCCAAGGGCTGACGCTGGCTGCTGTCAGTCATTTGTATGAGCTGAGGGTTTTCTAGCCGCAAGCAACACAAGTGATAGCAAGGCAAGCAATAAAGGGACGGATCCTGCTCTGAGAGCCCCATGCAACCCCCCAAGCTCACCCTATGAACTCTGCTCTGGGAAGAAAACACACTGAGCAACCAGAAAGGCTCTGGGTTTGGAAAATGAATTGCACGCTCTGACTCCTTGCAAGGGAGAGCATCACCACTGCGAGAAGGAACCCTGAGCTCTGCCGAGCATCCAAAATTAGGAGAACTCGGCCACAGATGGACGAGGTTTGCACCTGAGCATCCTCTTTGGGACCTCCCTGTGAGAGCAGAGGTTCATGCAGCACCCACTCTGGTTCAGGTTTGCTGGCTGGACCCTGCCTGCCTTCGTCTCCACAAGCCAGGCTTTGCTACAAAGCCCTCGGAGCCGCTCAAAAAACCCTGAGCCAGGAAGGATGCTAATGGGATTTGAACCACCAGCTGGAATGGGCTTAAGGATTAGGACTCCAGAAACAACTATCTTTTCCACAGACTCCCGGTCCACTGACAGGAAGGGCCTTTATTCCGCCGCAAAAAGAAACTTCCCACTTGCAAAAGCAAGACTAAAAGCTTCCCGCAGAGGCCTGACAGCCTAATACGCACGCAGGCCCACGTGTACACACACCCCCCTATACAGACGTGCTCGCGAGGGGAACGTGCAAGAGAAATACAAAGAATTAAGGAGCAATGAAAGGCGCAAACCAAACTCCAAGCTTTGACGTGAAAAAATACACAAATGCCTATTTTTTTTTTTTTTTGCCAAGCTGTATTATTTTCCATTCATAAATATCCCCCTCAATAGCTATATACGTACCCAGATGAAATTTGTATTTAGCTAAGCCCTGTCACTGGGAAGCATGTTATTTGCTCTTTCATCGCTGTCGTTATTCGATTTATTAAAAAAAAACCTCCCTTGCCCAAAGTGAGAGGAGAAACCGGGCACTGGGACCGATCACATTGCAACCAGAGAGCAGCCCTTGGAGAGAAACGTTTACAAACAATTCACGGGCTGATATTTATTTCTGGAACCCGATCATGTTTATATAATTAATCCATTTCCTATTTACTCTTGCATCAGGATGCGCTGACAAACAGTTCACAAACTTGTAAGATAAAAGCAGTGGATTTGAGAGCAGGGGGAAGGGCTCACGACTTGTTTTATTTACTCCCTAAACTCTGGGGAGGTGCAATGCCCCTGTGGTTAGACACGGAAAGTCTGGCTGTTGTGTGGAACAGTCAAACCTTCCAGGTTCCCTGCTGCCAAAACTCAAGGCTGGAGACTCACTCACAAGACCAGCAGCATCTTCTGCTTGTGCCTGTAGCAGAGTCCTCCGACATCCAGAAATGATGGAAGAAACAGTGCATGGGGGCAGAGAAATCCATCCTTTGTAGCTTCAAGAAATGTGAGATTTGGACGGCTTTTTTTATGGCAGAAGGGAACTGAGGAAGCAGAAGATGCTCCAGTCTTAGCAGTTCCCCCCTGCACCCCAGGCTCAGAGCCCTGGGCTCCCCGGGGAGCAGCCGGTGTGCGCAGCAGAGGGCAGCAGTGCCAAAGCCACCCACCGCCACCACGAAACCTCAACCACCCGGCAGAACCGAAAATGCCCACTTCCTATCAAGACATTTCTCACCAGGCACTCACTTCACACAGAGAAAGAGGAGGCAGGAAAATAAAATCACCGGCCATTTGATCCCTTTCCTTTACAGAAAGCTTGGCGCAACTTAACCAGAGTCAGGAGCATCTGTGTACCAAACCAAACCAAATCAAACCAAACCAAATCAAACCAAACCTAAGCCCTTTTTGCTGCTGCTTTGAGGACATCCTCAAACACTGAGAGCTGCACAGAGGGGGGGATGGCTGCTCGCAAGGGGCTGCGCTGCCGCAGCGCTCCCCACCAAAACATGTCTGGATGGGACCCGGTGGATGGTCCCCACGTTTGGACATTTCTGGGCTCTGGAAAACCCAGGCTCTACTACCGAGGAACAGTAAAGAGGTTTGTGATGGAAAGCCATGGGGGAGGGTCTGGAGTGCCAGCAATGCATTGCTTGTGAGCATCCCTGCATTGCTGCAAGCACCCTTGAATCACTGAGAGCATCCCTCTGGCAGCTCACCCGCCAGAAGCCACGGGGCCAGCTCAGCTGCGGGCAAGCACAATGACACCCACAGGCCACAGCCTCATCCCACACACCCTCTTCTCCTGCCGAAAGCCCACCTCTGGAGATGATAACAGCTAATGAAACCCACGGCTTGCCGATAACGGGAGATCAAGCAAAGCAGCGGCGGTGGCAGCAGCAGCAGCCAGGCTGCCGAGCGGGCTGGGATGCATGTAATCAGAAGGGTTATCTAATGCTAGTTTCATTCTAATTGAGTCACTACCATATGTCACCCTGCAATAACAACGCAAGCAGCATGCAACTGAATACATATTTAATTCACATAATGGGTACAACAGTAGAAGTAATCAAGGCAGTTTGCCATAAGCCATAAAGAAGTGTAGCGTGTTCCTATCGAGGAGCAGCCTGCGCTCGGGGAGAAGGGGATGGCAGGGGCACCGCGCTGCCACAAAAGCTGCAAAGGGGGGGGGGGACACCCCCAAAAAACACATCCCAGCATGGACTGAAGGCGAGGCGGCTCTTCGACACGAATGGAAATCTATGGCAGAATACTGTCGACGGATCGTTAGCCCCTTCGATATAATTAACAGTAATGGATTTATTGGTGGAAACTTAATGATTTGAATGTTAAATACCGGCCTGGAATTGCGGCACACAGTCCAGCTGAGGGGTGGTCACTTTTGCTTCCCGTTTCAAAAAGGACCAAAAAATGGGAAAAATCAGCCTAAGCCAGGAAAAGGTCCAAGCCCAGAGGCAGGTCAAGGCGGCGGGTGGTGGCCATCCCTGCTCCCGGCTCACCCTCCTCTGTCAGTGGCACCTGATGGCCCCGCTTGCTGCCTTCATTTCCTCCCGCAATGAGAAGATTAATACGATTGAGGACCACTCATCAATATCTTTGGACAGATCAACCGGAGTTTTCATTAAAGTCATATTAATGCTTTTGGATACACAGCTGTGGATAGGTTAGGCTTCAAAAATAAAGCCCAGAGAGGAAAGAAGAGAGGAGAGGAGCGGTGTCCTCTCCCAGCCGGGAATTAACGGAGAGCCGGCCTGTTCCCTCGTTAGCGGCCTCTCCCACCAACATGTTTTGATGTATATTTCATGAGGATAAACAAACATTCATTTCACTTTGGGAAGGTGCTTGCTGTAATGTATTGGCAGCCTCACCAGCAATGAGGGGACATTAATTTCAATTCTGGTGTTTAAACACTTTGTTGAGTCCCAATCATTCATCCCTGGCTCAGCACAGCTCGGCCATGGGGAAACAACGGACAAGCAGAGCCCCAACCTCACCCTCCTGCAGAGCCTGCTGGAGTTTATTTGTTATTTAAATGACTTAGGAAGGACCAGGCATTAATAAAGAGGTGGCCCTACCTGGCTGCTTGCCTTGGGGTGCAGCCTTCAGCCATACCATGTAGCACCAGCCCACGTCAGGAGATACCAGCCCTGGAGGACAGGCTCCGATGAGTATCTGCAGCTACAAAGAACCACTGGACGTGCCAGGGACAGAAGGATAACGCTTGTGCTGGAAGACTCCTTGATCTTCCAGGACTCCTCAAGCCCTCTCTTGCTAGCGCCTTCCACCTCTGCATTCCTATTAGATGAGAGTAACAGCACTGCTCTTCCCAGGGGGTTGCTGCAGAGCAGTTTCGTAAAGATGGGGGATTCTCAGTCCAGTCTCAAAAACCAGACCTCACTTCGAAAACAGCCTCTCTGGTCCATACGACTTGCCTTGTGGTGACAGGAGACCAGATGTGCTGGTGAGGACCCATCGCACGTACCTCCTTCCAAACCAAACATGGTTGTGGGGCAACACCTGCAGCCAACTCCCAGCTTCAACTCTTTGGGCAGATTTGCTCACCGGTAACTGCACCGCTCAACGGGGTTTTGAAGACACACAGGCTATAGGTCAGAAAATGCCCACAGTGTTTCCCAGAGAAACACAGGTACAGATGCAGGCGGATGCTTCTTCTCTCCGTTGCTGGCCCTTAGATCCTCAGATGCACCACTGAATAAATGGAGCTGGCAGAAACCATGCAGCAGAGGGAGCAAGGGGGCCAGGGCATGGAGAGTAGGAACATCTGGGAGTGAGAAAATGGGAAGCAAATATGGCCTGGAAAAGGACAGGGGATCCTGCTGCGCAGGAGAGAGCAAGACAGGCTAAAGAAAGACTGGTTGGAAACACAAACCCACTTCTGTTACTCTCACGTGTCTATAAGAGGTGACACTGCTTGCAAAAAGGCTTTTTAGAAATAGTCAAATGTGGGTTAAGACGCACGGAAACAGCAAAATAGGAAAATGATGCCTTTATGAAAGAGTGACATGTTGTTTATGTGAATGCCAAGGGTTTTGCTTATCCCAGCCCTCCCTGAACACGCTCACCACCACCCAAAAGGAAAAGCGGAGCTCCAGCACAGCTCCTCTCCTTCCAAAAAAAAGAGGTCACAGCAAGAGACTAACAAATATTCACCTGAAGAGCCAAGGCAGGTGAGGGCAGGGAGGGAGACACCGCACACTCGGTCAGCCAGAGCTGCCCCCTTGGTTTGCCTCCCACTTTTATTCTCCTGCTTCTTTTTCTGATCACCAAATATGCAAGATACCCTACACATAAGGTAGACTTAAAAGAAGTTACAGTATCTGACAACACATCAACAGCTCTCTGGTAACGCTGTAGAGACGTTGCGGTTGCTTTATATTATAAAGCACACACAAAAAGACATAGACACACACACACGCTCCCATCTAGCTCCACATAAATGCAGGCAATGCCATAAAAACATTTCTTCTTTCACTTTATTTTGTGTGATCTGCTTTGTGGGGATGTTGTAGAGGCAGCAGCACTGTCTCCTTTCTCATCTATGCCTCTCCTTGTTTCTAAGGGTAAAAAGCTGCTTTAAGAAGAAAACGCATCAATGCCTAGAAAGGAGCCTGTGACAGGAGAGCTGCTACAAGGACAGAAACCATCTCGCACCCAAATGCCTTCCAGGGTATGATCCCAATGAAAGGGGGTTTCATCAACATCAGTGGCTTCAGGAGACAGGACTGTCCCCTGGTACCCAATGACTAATCCAGCCGTATCAGAAGGCTCTTCCTTGCCCTTCATCAGAGGCTGATGAGGGTCTATGGCCCCTCCAAAAATCCCCTCCACATCTCTGTCTTGACTTCTCCTAAATGAGACTTTTCCAGTAGTGTTGCAATGGACACAACTGACCTGATGGCAGCCCCCCTGGAGATGCAGTCAGACTTTGTGCTGTTGGTTGGATGAAAAATGTACTTCTTTGCAGTAGGGTTAAAAACTGCCAAATTTCCGATTTCAGCTCCCTGCAAGGAGCACATACCATCAAGCATGGTCGCTACCCCAAAGAGTTCCTCATCTAACCAAACTGGCCAGAGAAAGGCAAGGGAATGAAGGACTGGGTCAGACCTCTGTAATCCCAACTGTCCCACTACAGCTCACCCGTTGACATCTAGCAAAGCCACCCCAGCTCCTGAAGCTTCCCCATCCTACTGGGGCCACTGGAAAAGAAAGATCCATGGTCTTAAGTCACATGGAAAATCCCAGAGCCTTCCTTCCCTCTGCCCCTCACCCCTACGTTCAATAATCCTGTTAAACTGAACCCTGGCTGGATTAATCTCTTTCCCCAGACAAATGGGCGATTATTCAGGCATCACATTGGGATTTTTAGGGTTTGTGTGCATTTCTACTGATCTTCTCTTGGCTTCTTTTATAAATGGCTTTTACCACTCCCCCGACAGCATGCACGATTCAATTCAGTCTCTCTATTAACATTTCAGATACAAATACCTGCTCCCCGGGGCTACCCGCAACAAATACTGGCAGAGCTTCACTACTTCACCACCAGTTTGGTGGCCAGAAAAACCTACAGCTACTCGTATTTGTCCTTAAAGTCACGTCCTCTCTAAAGCTTGCTGAGACAAGCTCTGCAAATACTCAAGCCACACAGCCTAAGGCCAGAGCATCCAGCAGTCGACCTTATAACCAAGCCTGGCAAACCCAACACATGCCTCGGGCAGCCTTGGATAAGGAAGATCCTACTGAAGTCAACTAAATTTGGCACTCAAACACCTGAGTGTAAACATGTAACCTGAGCAGGAAACACTTGGGTAGGAACATCAGGTGGCTGTTGTACCTCCTGCCTAGGAGAATAAATGGAGGAAAAGTAAGAAGGAAAGCCAAGGTGACCCTGGAGACTGTGCTGAAGTTTCTTGCCTGGGTAACACCAGACACCACCTGTGACACCAGGGAACCGGCCCTGGGTCCCACGTGGCCATGCTTCCTGCAAGCTTATTTTC
Source organism: Calidris pugnax (assembly GCF_001431845.1). Classification (NCBI taxonomy): domain Eukaryota; kingdom Metazoa; phylum Chordata; class Aves; order Charadriiformes; family Scolopacidae; genus Calidris; species Calidris pugnax. The sequence goes on along the minus strand of NW_015090852.1, from coordinate 3,052,890 downwards.
CAGCAACTCTCTCTTTTTTTCAATAAACAAAGAAAAGATTTGGGATCAGGACACACGGTCCCTACCTTGCACAAAGAAAGGTAACCATGGGGCTCCTTTACTCCCTGGAGCACCTCCACAACACAGCCTCTAGCCACCAGGCTAACAGCTCAGATTCCCATCGTTCCACATTTGTATTCCTATACATGTGGTTATGAGTGTGTATATACGGACGTATGCACACATATGCATTTTTGTAAACAGCATGGAACTATTCAGCATTGAAATGCCTTTTTGTTCTTTGAAAAAAACCTGCTTTTAAAGTCGTTCACTCCCAACCCCAAATAATGCCATCACATAAAAGCCAACAAGCCCTTTTGCACTGCCCAGATGTTTTCCCTGCATGTCCTCAGCTATATTTCTATACTTGAGTGACTACAATAAGTTGAAACTAATTTATACTCTGGCTGGCCCTGCCAAGGCGAGCTGGCTAGGAGGAGCCAGCTGGACCGTGGAGCTACAGGACTGTTTACCAAGCTCCAGCCTGCTCTGCCTGACCAAGCCCAGCAAAGGCACGGCTGTGTAAAGGAGCACACTGTCCTCTGGATGCCAGCAAGACCCTTTAGCTGCTAGCAAAGAGAAAGGGCACAAACCAGAAGATATCTCAGCTCTGCAGCTGGAAGGAAGAGCTCATTGGTACTTGCCAGCTTCCACGTCAGTAGGATACTCGCATTTTTTCCTCCAAAGTTCCAGGACTTTGGGGAGAGATGAGACTCTCAGCATTTGGTATCAGAAAAGAAAGAACACCACAATGTAACGCTGATGCTCAGGAAAGACCAAGCCTCAACAGTGAGGTCTCCCCCATCGCTTACGACATCCTCAGAAAACATAAATCAGTATTTCCAGCTTCTCGGTGGGGTCTGGTTGGTGGCATTTGGGACACACCACGTGCTTCTTGACACTGCTAGGGAACAGACAATGCTCTGCCAATTCCTGCCCGCCTCACGTCAGCCCAAATCAGGGACCGGGGACGGCAGCGGAGGACTGGTGAGCTCAATGCCAAGCTGGAGGGGCAGTGATCCTCGGGAGAGACCCGGAGCACTGGAGGAAATGAATGCTCTGCAACTCTGAAGAAATCCTCCCCGTTCCCTTCGCAGCAAAGGGCAGCCTGGGGTGCCAAACAGACCAAAAAGCCACAAAATCCCTGCACCCCCAGCCTCTCTCCCCTAATCAGGACGGAGATAACCCAGGCAAAATTCCCATTAACCAGCTAATGCATATAGCAGTGTTTCCCAGCCAGAGCTCCTCGTGGCTAAATAACAGTCTTTATCCCCCAATTTCCCTTCATCATTTGTCATCTTCTTTCAAATCAACTCAGTATTTCCTGAATCCTCAAGTACTAACAGGCTTGGGAAAAAAAAAAAAAACAACCCTCAAGGAAGAAAGCCACAAAATCCCTGCACCCCCAGCCTCTCTCCCCTAATCAGGACGGAGATAACCCAGGCAAAATTCCCATTAACCAGCTAATGCATATAGCAGTGTTTCCCAGCCAGAGCTCCTCGTGGCTAAATAACAGTCTTTATCCCCCAATTTCCCTTCATCATTGGTCATCTTCTTTCAAATCAACTCAGTATTTCCTGAGTCCTCAAGTACTAACAGGCTTGGAAAAAAAAAAAAAAAACAACCCTCAAGGAAGAAAGTGCTTATGACTCACGAGAAAACTGGTTAATGTTTCCCACCCCTCTCTCTTCTCTCAAACTTCCCCCCTTTCTACCCTGGGCCTCCAAACACTTGCTGGACAGCCATGGATTGGCTCAGACACGCTGGTCCAGTGGAGGAAACTCAGCAAACAATAAGGCAGATGGATCACAGTGCTGGGAAGAAAGAAGCACAGAGCACCGGGATTTCTGGCAGATGGGTTTCCTGTTCCCCCATCCCAAATTAGCCCAGCATTCACAGGACAAACCCAGTCCTGCACCAAGCAATGCCGGGACCTTTCTCCAAGGACAAGGGCAGGAAAGCTGCTAGGGATCATGATGCTGGAGCATCCTCTGTGCAGGACACACAGCACATGTCCCTCCCTCTGCCAGCAGCCCCCCTTCGAGCTTATGAACGGGCAGGGACATGAGCTTCTGCAGCAAAAATGGGTCTGTGAGGGCGCAAAGGAGAGGGAGAGGGGCTGTGCTGAGGGCTTGGAGGTGTGTATGGAAACAGAGACAAGAAGACAAAGCACAAGAGTGTTTCATGCTCAGGGTCCTCCCCCTCCACATGCACCCATGGGCATGGTGGTAGGTGGGATGGCGTGGGCGACCAGGTCATGGCCCCATACGGGACTGAAGGTATCTCCACCTGCATCACCACACTACACGCACCTCCATCCCAGATGGAGACCTCCAGCTCCTGCAGAAAGCAACCCGACCCAAGCCATCTCCCAGACGCAGCCATACTGCTCATCTCCTGAGCAGGGCCCATCCTGCACTCTTCAAAGCAGAACAGAAAAAAATTGATATTTTTTTTACACATCTCCCTCCCCCCCTTCAATACTTCTTCCCCCAGGTTTACCCTGGGTTTGCTTTCTAATGCCCTACCACATCCCCAGATACATTGTGTTAAGGGCAATTCAGGGGCAACCCAAAAGCAAAGCAGACTGGCTGCAGAGTAGGGAAACAACAAAAAACCCTAAAAAAATAAAATAAAAAATGAGGAGAAAGGGGTTTTAAAGAGAGACCAGACTAAGGAAAAAGCAACAGCAGCACAAGAAAAGGGGAAGAGGGGAGGGGGGAATTCCTCTGGAAATCATTAATACTCCAGGAACCTTCAGGACTAAACCTGAATACAGACACTTAAGCTCTCAGCTCTGCCATTAACGCTAGGGCCTAAATTATTGATCTTTTGCCTTTATCAGCATAACAGTCACGTCCCGGTATCAAGATCTAACTACACTGCGGTCCCTGTGCTGCAGCCACTGAAATAATTAGGAGAAATTCTCATTAAAGGAGAGTGAAAGGTTCAGAGATGGAGACAGAGAAAAGGGTCTGGGAGGGTGTTTAATGTCTTCCACGGGGTCGAGAGAGCGCTCTGATCAAATCCCCGCGCGGGGCCGAGGGATGACAGCTTATCAAAAGGAGAAGTCCAAAGCCTGGGCTGGGCTGCGCCGTACCGGCGCCCGCCCGCAGCCACCGCCACGCACCGGCGAGAGGGGGGGGAAAAAGGAAGGCAGGGGGGGAAATCCATGAAAAATAAATAAAAAGGAAAAAAAAATTAATAATGAAAGGGCTGCTGTGGGCTCGTTTGAAATCTAAAAAATTCAGCTTGGGGAGAGAGAAGGGGTGCAGGGAGGGGAGGTGGGTACGAGGGAGGAGGAAGGAGCCCAGCCTGCTCCCCAAGGCACACGGCCACGGCTCTCGCTATCGATTTCACTGCGGACTGCGCCGCTCGGGACGCCGAAAGGAAACCGCACAGCAGAAAGGGAGAGCGGCAAAACCGGAGAGAAACCACACGCACGGCCGAGAGGATGGAGGGAAGAAGCCGGCAGGATGAGGGGGGGAAGAAGGCTAGGCTGGTGGCGGTACTGGTCTCAGCCCAAAATGCCGTGGAAAACATTTAAAAAAAATAAAAAAATAAAAAACGCATCCCCACCAGCCTGAAAATCCAGAAAACGTTTCACAAAACCCAGGGGAAAAAAAAAAAAAAACCAAACCAAACCTCAATCTGGCGGGCAGCAGAAAGAAGTCGATGGAGATTTCAGTGCGATTGGGGAGGGAGTGATGGAAAGATAAGGCGAGTGATGGACGGGGAGGGAGAAGGACATGGATGAATGTAAAAAGGCTGTCCCCTCCCCCCCCCTGCACACACACACAAAGTTTGCCTATATTTAATGTCAACGCGCTGTAATTTAAAAGAAAAATTCCATTTCACTCGGCTAATCAGAATGGTTAGAGAGACCATTACCACAAACACTGGGAACATCTGAAATTGATTATTTTTTACTTCGTGCAGCTAATGAAATCCTCCAGTGACCGCAGGCGAGCGCGGCGGAGGGGTCTGTGCCCGGCGCCGGGGATTGGGGAGGGGGATGCCGCGCCGCCGCCGACCTTTTCTGCCCAGGGCTGCGGGGGAGAGGCGCGGGGCTGCCGGAGCCGGGCTGGGCTCCCTGCCCACCATTTTGTGAAGGCTGGAGATATTTAGCATGGGCGGCACATCCCGTAAGGAGCACCACATCATTAAATGTCTTGGGCTGGTGCAGCGGGGAAGAGAAATGCAGGATGTCACTGCCTGATAGGGAGAAGACTCGGAGGTTATTTATTAGCGGACACTTACCCACAAACTGCATTTTCTCCATTTGCATTCGATAACGCTGCAGCCGGCTTAGCGCCGGGAAAAGGTGGGCGGGATGGAGAGATCAGCACCCTCAACCTTCCCCTGCTCTCCCCCTCCTGCTCCCCACCCATCTCAACCCCTCAAGACTCTCCCTGCCCCTTGCCAGTCCCATCAGAGCCAGTTGTCTATCTGCTTGGCAAGACCCGGTCACGCCAACTTTCCCAAAGAAGCCATGAGGCTCCCTGTTGATGCTCTCCATCACCACGGTTCAAGCAACCCAGCCCTAGGGTCCAGCCACCAAGCCACCCTGGGGTTCTGCTGAGGCCCTCTGAGTTCTACAGTGGCCCTTTGGGCACAAATGCAGGACACATCCCTTCTGCAAGACCATCCGTAGCAACACACAGAAGAGCCCACAGGACACTTGGACACTCAGCCTGTCGCAGCCAGGTTCCAAGTCATCCCCTTGGAGCACCATGAGGGCATCCCAACACATCCCTGCCTCAGATGCAGGCAAATGTCGGGTGCCACTCTCCCCTCCATCCCATGGCCGCAGACTCTCCCCCACCTCCGAAAAGTGGCCGAGTGTAATTACGCAGAAAGCTCCTCTGGAGCTATATCAATAAGACAGACGTCTGTTGTATCATTCTCTCTCAGTAAGGCATTTCTTCTCCCCAATTGCTCATATAGAATCATAGCCTAATAGCATGCTATTAACATAATTGCCAACACAACTAGTGTTCCGTGTCTCACAGCCATTTGCTTATTTTGCCATAAAGAATATCAAAAAAACAGCCCGAAAACCCGCAGCCGGGCTGTGTGGCCAAGGGGACCGGCCGCTCGGCTCCACCAGTGGTTTCGGGACCTGGCCAGGAGAGGAGCAGCACCAGCAGCTGGCCCCAGCTGTGGACCACGGTACCGGCAGCGCGCTCCGACCGGGCTCCCGAGCAGACGTGTGCGAAGATCTAAACGGATTCTGCCAGGCGAAATGAAATTCCCATTATTTTTAATTAATCCTTAATTAAAATATATTACTCCGCAGATTCTGCAAATCTCTCTTAATATGCAAATGCGGCCCATTCAAGGATATTTACATATCATTAATTAAAACGGCACATTCTTTCAGTCTAACAAGCTGGGAGCCGTGGCTGTTGCCACACTGGCAAGCGAGCCCTGCCCAGCACTGCCAAATTCATCCGCGAGAAAGATGTTAAGTGTCACGGCAGGGGTGGGAGAGCAGGGGACAGGGCTGGGGAAAGGAGACAGCTCTCAAAGCTCTCACAGATCAGCAATGAGGAGACAAATTTGGGAGATCCCGATCTGTGGCAGAAGAACATCCTGGAGCCCGTTGGGAGCAGCGGATGGGGATGTGCAGTGGCACAGCAGCATCCAGGGAGAAAGGAAGTGTTTCAGCAGAAGCAGGGGCACAGTCCCAGCTCTGGTCACAGGGTAAATACTCAAGGATGATGTGTGAGGTCACCTGTTTCTCCATGGCTTTCATTGCCAGGGACGCTGTGCTGTCCCACCAAGATCTCTGCCTCAGCCCCGGACCATGGTGATGTCTCTGCTTCAAAACTACAAGACACATCATCTGCAAGAGATGAGCTCCCAGCACCAAATTCACTCTGCGCTGCTGCACACCGAGCAAGAGAAACCACCCCATCAGAGGGTCAGACCCTAAGAGACGAGGCAGTGCTACAGCCCTTCAACAAGGTGAAAGCACAGAGGTGATAAGCTGGCTTGAGGGAGCAAAGCTTGCTGTGCCCCAGTAATTTGCTCCTCCATGGCTCTCCAACAGGGCTCTGCACCTCCTTCATCAAGTCATAAGGGGAAGGCTCTTTGGGCAGCATCACAAACACGGACATCAAAGCCCAGTGGCAAGCTCTGCATGGCCAGCTCCCACCCCAACCATGTGTCCAGCGGAGCTGTAGACCCTGAGATGTGTGTGAACCAAATCAGAGCGCAAGAAAGCCAAGAGGTTAATCACTGCTCCAGCACGGGTCTAATAGCTGCAGAAAAACTTATGTTTTAGTACTCTGGAGAGGCTTACTGGGTTACTGAGTCTGGGTACCAGTCCAGCACAAATCCATCTCCCCAAAGAGCCATCAGCTTTGCACACACAATGACAACTCCCCGTTATTACCAACTGACCTGCTTCTTAAGTCTCCCATGGCCTGGAGTCAACAGGAACATCAAGCACTCAAAAACCCAGCTAGCAGCTCCTTCCCAGAAGAGGAAGGCTACCACCAACCAAACAGTATCTATGTGTTCATGGTTCCAGAGATGCCTGAAGGCAAAGGCCGGCCAGGCCTCCACAGTGACACACCAGGACACAGCTTTATCTCATCTCACAACCTGGATATACTGCTTCTATAAAACTGGAGGTTTTCAGCCTGCAGGACTGATTTCCATGAGAATAACAGCTCTACTCTCATTGTCTCAGTACTGTCACTACCTTCTAGACAGAGCAGACAGGAGAAATTCAACCAGCAGCTCCTCACGCAGGACTGACAGATATTCTCAACAACAATTAGTAAGCCTCTGTTCTTCTCCAGCGCTTTTATCAGAGGACTTCAAAGTGTCTGAATGAACTTGTCTCCACCGGGCTCCAGAGAAGGAGCAAACACGTAGCAACCTCTCTGCCCAGATGGGGAAACAGAGGCATGGTGCAGGGAGACTTGTCTCCTGCCACACAAGAAGCTTTACACACAGAGCAAAACAAAAGCCACCCAGATGGGAGAGGGAACTTGAGCATTGCCAGGTCTATTGCTGCTCGCTCATGGGGTTTGGGAGGGACACCAGCGAAGAGGCAGTTGTGCCTTGTCCCTTCTTCCTCCTTCACCTGGCAGCTGCCACCAGGCTTTGTCAAGAAGGGCAACCTGGCTGGATGTACCTTTAGCCCAGCCTGGGATACCCACCCCGAAACCCCCCCAGATACTCACAAATCACAGGTAATTGCCAAGCAACATCTTCTTGCTTTCGCAATAAACGAGGCTGTTCAAGCCACACGAGCCTTCGATCTCCCAGGTCTTCAGACAAGGAAGAGTGAGTCGCACTATTCCCAGCAAACTGAGAGGACACGATATGAACTGCTCAAATCAAGATGACTTGGCTGCATTTCAACGCCTCCTGTGGTTGGGAAAAGCAGCTATATCTCCTCATACCAGGTTGGTACTCACACTGAGTCCATTTTAGGCCACACTTATCCCTTTTTGCTGCACAGGGAGTCATTCATTCTTCTCGTGGGCTGAGCCTTTAATCAGAGAGGTGTATTAGAGGGGATTCTTGCTTTTCTATTCTCATGCCTTTTTTCAGGACAATGAAGGGAAAACATTTCTGCTTTATTGCAGGCTGCCCCTTCAGCAAGTTTTCACATCACTTCACTCCTCTTCAGACCTTCAGTGCCATACCAGTCCAGGGAGCTCACCAAGGACCATGCAAAACACAGCAGCTGGCAAGCCAGGTGCTGCCACAGAGGCTTGTCCTGCTTCCACAGCATTTTTGGTCCCAAGTCCTTCTCAAGAAGCAAGCACAGCCAGGCAAGGGGGGGTGCTTTGGGCTGGGCCTGCAACCCCCATTCAGCCCGTGTGCCAACCTGCCAAGGAAGTACACCAGGATGCACCAGGAGCTACAGACAAAGCCCACCAGGATTGCCTTCCTCAACTGCAGGCAGGCAGTTTTGGAGACCCTCCCACCGGCTCACAGCACCACACCATGGCCTCAAGAGCCACTTAAGGCCAGTGGCATTCATCTGCTTTCCAGAAAAGCCTCAAAGCTCCCCAAAATCCCCCCCCAGCCTGGAGCACCGGGGCACTGCATGGACAACACACCGCGAGGAGCCAAACGGTTGACGAATTATGCCAATTAATACTCCCCCGGCATCTCTTGCTGCGGAGAGGTGTTTGAACCTTGGTGGTCTTGGCCCAGGGCCAGCCGAGGTGATTAAATCACGCCTCCCTCCGCTCTCCCTTTGCAGTTCCAATTGCACGTGAAATCGCTCCTCACCTCCCGGCAAACTCAGCTGCATCCTGGCCACCTGCACAGGGTTAAAAGCCACTGCCACAAGCCACAGCTCCAGGCCACCGGTCAACCGCCTGAGCTGTCTCGCTCAAATGGCCCCATGTCTGTGCTCGCTCCCCCAGCAAGCTGTGAGGAGGAGGGGACAACCGTATCTGGTTTCTCCCCCTCTGCACCTTCTTCCTTTCACCCAAAATTTGCTGGTGTGGGCAGTGGAACAGGTCTGGGGTCCTTGCACCGCTCCCCAGGCTGGGGGACCAAGACCGAAGTTCCCCCAGGCAGGCAGCGATGCTGCTCCATCCCATGCAGAAGGACAGGTGCCTGTCCCCTGTTTTCACCATACGCTCCCCTTCCAAAAAAAACAAGGCAAAGCAAAAATGACCACTCCAGACCATAACAGTTTCATGACCAGTGAGGGCTGCAGGACAGGGGGTCACCAGAGGGACCCCAGGGCCAGCTTTGTTACCCAGGCTGGTACTCTCCCAGCCAAATCCTCAGTGCCACTGGTGAGTGCTCCTGGGAGATGTCAAACTTGAGGTGCAAAAGGGCCTTGGCTTCCCAATATCCTAGGAAAGCTGATACCCTCCCCCCTTGGTTCCTTCTCTGTCCTTAGCAGATACCAGACACCTCTTGGGGTCTGGGCACAGCCTCCGTAAGCCTCTGTTCTTCTCCAGCGCTTTTATCAGAGGACTTCAAAGTGTCTGAATGAACTTGTCTCCACCGGGCTCCAGAGAAGGAGCAAACACGTAGCAACCTCTCTGCCCAGATGGGGAAACAGAGGCATGGTGCAGGGAGACTTGTCTCCTGCCACACAAGAAGCTTTACACACAGAGCAAAACAAAAGCCACCCAGATGGGAGAGGGAACTTGAGCATTGCCAGGTCTATTGCTGCTCGCTCATGGGGTTTGGGAGGGACACCAGCGAAGAGGCAGTTGTGCCTTGTCCCTTCTTCCTCCTTCACCTGGCAGCTGCCACCAGGCTTTGTCAAGAAGGGCAACCTGGCTGGATGTACCTTTAGCCCAGCCTGGGATACCCACCCCGAAACCCCCCCAGATACTCACAAATCACAGGTAATTGCCAAGCAACATCTTCTTGCTTTCGCAATAAACGAGGCTGTTCAAGCCACAAGAGCCTTCGATCTCCCAGGTCTTCAGACAAGGAAGAGTGAGTCGCACTATTCCCAGCAAACTGAGAGGACACGATATGAACTGCTCAAATCAAGATGACTTGGCTGCATTTCAACGCCTCCTGTGGTTGGGAAAAGCAGCTATATCTCCTCATACCAGGTTGGTACTCACACTGAGTCCATTTTAGGCCACACTTATCCCTTTTTGCTGCACAGGGAGTCATTCATTCTTCTCGTGGGCTGAGCCTTTAATCAGAGAGGTGTATTAGAGGGGATTCTTGCTTTTCTATTCTCATGCCTTTTTTCAGGACAATGAAGGGAAAACATTTCTGCTTTATTGCAGGCTGCCCCTTCAGCAAGTTTTCACATCACTTCACTCCTCTTCAGACCTTCAGTGCCATACCAGTCCAGGGAGCTCACCAAGGACCATGCAAAACACAGCAGCTGGCAAGCCAGGTGCTGCCACAGAGGCTTGTCCTGCTTCCACAGCATTTTTGGTCCCAAGTCCTTCTCAAGAAGCAAGCACAGCCAGGCAAGGGGGGGTGCTTTGGGCTGGGCCTGCAACCCCCATTCAGCCCGTGTGCCAACCTGCCAAGGAAGTACACCAGGATGCACCAGGAGCTACAGACAAAGCCCACCAGGATTGCCTTCCTCAACTGCAGGCAGGCAGTTTTGGAGACCCTCCCACCGGCTCACAGCACCACACCATGGCCTCAAGAGCCACTTAAGGCCAGTGGCATTCATCTGCTTTCCAGAAAAGCCTCAAAGCTCCCCAAAATCCCCCCCCAGCCTGGAGCACCGGGGCACTGCGTGGACAACACACCGCGAGGAGCCAAACGGTTGACGAATTATGCCAATTAATACTCCCCCGGCATCTCTTGCTGCGGAGAGGTGTTTGAACCTTGGTGGTCTTGGCCCAGGGCCAGCCGAGGTGATTAAATCACGCCTCCCTCCGCTCTCCCTTTGCAGTTCCAATTGCACGTGAAATCGCTCCTCACCTCCCGGCAAACTCAGCTGCATCCTGGCCACCTGCACAGGGTTAAAAGCCACTGCCACAAGCCACAGCTCCAGGCCACCGGTCAACCGCCTGAGCTGTCTCGCTCAAATGGCCCCAGGTCTGTGCTCGCTCCCCCAGCAAGCTGTGAGGAGGAGGGGACAACCGTATCTGGTTTCTCCCCCTCTGCACCTTCTTCCTTTCACCCAAAATTTGCTGGTGTGGGCAGTGGAACAGGTCTGGGGTCCCTGCACCGCTCCCCAGGCTGGGGGACCAAGACCGAAGTTCCCCCAGGCAGGCAGCGATGCTGCTCCATCCCATGCAGAAGGACAGGTGCCTGTCCCCTGTTTTCACCATACGCTCCCCTTCCAAAAAAAACAAGGCAAAGCAAAAATGACCACTCCAGACCATAACAGTTTCATGACCAGTGAGGGCTGCAGGACAGGGGGTCACCAGAGGGACCCCAGGGCCAGCTTTGTTACCCAGGCTGGTAGTCTCCCAGCCAAATCCTCAGTGCCACTGGTGAGTGCTCCTGGGAGATGTCAAACTTGAGGTGCAAAAGGGCCTTGGCTTCCCAATATCCTAGGAAAGCTGATACCTGCCCCCCTTGGTTCCTTCTCTGCTTCTCTGTCCTTAGCAGATACTGGACACCTCTTGGGGTCTGGGCACAGCCTCTGGTCACCCCAATTCAGAGGGACAGCAAGAACAGTCACTGGTGGTGGCGCCTGTCCCTCCCTCCCCACTGCCGACACACGCTCCGCCATGGCACTAATCCCACATTAATATGCTCACCACAGCTGAAGCAGCCGACGTAATGAAAAAGCCCATCCACAAGGAGATAATTATATTACAAAACTATTTTAAATCAATGAGAGCCAAGACGGATGGGGCAGGGGTTGCTGAGGACAGGCTGCCAACACTCCAGGTGTCCTGCCATGGTCTGGCCTCCTCCAAGGGCTGGGGAAGAGGGGATCCCCAAACCTCCTGCACCAGGGCTGGGCAACCATGGGTGAGAAATACCAAAGAAAAGCAAAACGTGGCCCAGAAGAGCATGGCCTCAGAGCCGGCGGGGGTCTGTTGGCATGGCTTTTGGTGCCCCAGCTCTCAGGACAGGCGGTAGCTTGCTCCAAATTCACCAGCTCCTACAGATGGGGGATGACAGCTTTCATTACAAAACTCGTCCCAGCTTGAGGGCACGAGCCAGGAGATGGAGTAGAAGCTGTGAAACAGCCATTTGGTTTTTTAAACGGCACTGTCGCACCCACCGCTGTCTCCCACGTGGCCACAAAGTGTGGACAAGAACAAGCAGGGGCAGAGGATGCCAAGATGTGCTCTGCAGCGGGGACAAAAAAGAGGACATCCCTTCTCCCGCCTCAACAGAAAAGGACCCAGGGCCATGGACAAAGTCATCACCACCAGCATGACAACATGCCCAGCCTCAAAGAGAAACCCTAGACGCAAGAGAAACAGCTTAAAAGGAAAAATAGCTGTAAAAAGGGGGAAACCCTAGAACCAAAGGAACCCCTACAACACATGTCCTCCCCCTCCCCTCCTCCTTTTGCGCCTTGTTCTCTCTCTCCTTTCCCCGGCCGGTTTAATTTGACACCTTGAGCTTTGGTAACGAGGTGGGGAGAGAAGAGCCACAGCGGAATTCATTAGGCTGAGCACTGCAGGGCCTGCTCTCGGCGCGCTAATGACATCGGAGGATAGGGAAACGAGACAGCCGCCACGCCGGATGAAATAAACATGAGCACTGTCAGCCCTGACAGCAAAAGGGACAAAATAAGGCAGGTAGAGACCTTTCCTCAGCCTCGAATGCAAAGCGACAGCTTCCAAAGCCCCCTGCCTGTGGATCCCTTCTGCCCTCTGCTTGGGAAAGGAGAGGGTAGCAGAGAAGGGGATGGAAGAGAAAAGCGGCAATTAAACCACCCTTCCCATGATTAAACCACCTTTCCCCGGACACTCGCGCTCCTTTGGTCCCCTTACACAGCAGGAGGAACTCGTGGCACCTCCTTCCAGCTGGTCAACACAATCCCAAACTTCACACAGCTGCTCCTGGGGTGGGAAAGACAGTTTTGATACTGTCTTTCCCTGGGGTACACCTCTCCCTACCCCAAACAGGAGAGGGAAGGGGGGACAGGGTGAGACAAGTATTGCACAAATCCCCCAGGCTCATCACACCAGTGAACAAAGATGGAGAGGACCAAGCTCCAGTGTGCCACGGTGCTATACAAACCCAGCAGCATGGCTCTGGCACAACTTCTACCAACACTCACCATCTTCTTTGGTTCTGGAAATACCCAGGCAGCCAGCAAACCCTTAGTTTGCTCTCTTGCAAACCTTCATCCCAAGTCCATGAGTACCCAGGTCCTACTGAGACAGCAATGTTTAAAAGGCAATATGCAAGTTGCAAAGGGCAGGAAAACCGCAGGCTCTATGAGAAAACTATCTATCTACATCAGCTCACCAGTCTCAATGCTGGTCTGCAAGGACACCAGGCCAGAACGGTCCCAGCCTGCTTCCCTTGGAGGATCTGGGCTTGCAGGAACATCAGGCAAAGCTGAGATCTTCCACTGTGTCTAAAACACAAGGTGATGGTTGCAGAACCACTGCCCACCAGCAAGGAGCTGGAGCCTGGCTGCCCAGCTCAGCCCCTGGCACAACACAGCCTCTCCTACATCTCCCAACACCACTTCCAGCACCTCCTCACCCAGCTCCTAGATCCATCTCCTGAAGAAACTCTTCAGGAGGATGAGGCTCTTCGTTATCATAGAGCTGCTCCAAGCCACACAGGTGACAGGAAGGTCAGAGAAGCAGGCTTTAGCTGCAGTGCATCAGGAAGAGACACATGGGCTTTGAGAAACCAGATCTCAGGGAAGACAAGGCCACTGAGCTGACCTGCCTAGCATTAATTCTGCCTGATGTCGGGCTGAGCTCCGGGCCAAGCATGGCTCCCCTTCATGCCTTGCTCTGTCCACTTCACCACTTTTCCAATTCCTCAGCCAGCATGACAGCCAGGTCAGCCTTTCCTTCGACAGCCCTGATGCTTTGCAAGGTGAAACACTTCCCCATCCAAGAGCAACTGGCATCACAAACAGTCTTTTCCTTACCTCCAAAACATTGACCTGCCCCACCACTAAGAGAAGAGACTTCTTCCCATGTGCACCAACATAGAGCACAAGAGCTCATCTGCTTGATGCCAAACAGATCGCTTGGGTTGACAGATGCTCTCTTCCCATCAGGAATTTGCATTTTCTGCTTGGGTTTGGGGGCAAGTTTTTCTGGCTGGGCAAAGTTTCTGGAAGGCTCTTTTACAGCATCTTCACTTCATTGCTTTTAGTGCTCCCAGTTGTTGGCTCTGCTCCCAGGACGCAGCAGCAGCAGGAGGGAAGGGCACATGAGGGGGAAAAAAAAAGGCAAACTTCTGGAGCACAAGAGCCCCAAGCACTACTCCTCTATCGGCCCCTGGCCTGTAGCAGACCTCAACAAGTCACACGTACACACCTGCCTCAATTTCAATAGTTTCCCCACCTATTAAAATAGCTGAATCCTCATCTGTCTCTTCTCTCCTATTGTGAGCAAAGGATGGCACTCACTGACAGATGCATTGCTAGATTTACTGCGTCTTCACCACCCTGATTTTCACCCCAGCAAAGAACCCCACACGTTGATGGGAATATGGGACCCATCATGTGGTTTAAATGACCCAGGGCTGTTTCCCAAAGTCCACTCAAAGGCCAGGAACACTTCCAGGCTCAGCCGTTCACCCTCTGCTCCATCCTCTGCTTTTATTCCCTCCCCCCGCTCCCTCAAGCATCCCTTGAAAGCGAATGGCAATTGAGTTTGTAAGTCCCTATTCATCGAGGAAATTAATTCCTTATGCATAATTCATTTCTTTTGTCAACTTTTTTTTTTCCCCCCCAAATGCTCCCAAATGCATCAGGAGTGGAAGCAGCAATGGGAGAATGGGAACACAAGAGGCTGATGGGGGGGAAGAAACAGCCTTGCTATAAGCTGACCAGTCTATGCCCTGCACCAGCCCATCACTTCAACCCCCAGCTCACAAGGTGTCCCCATGAGATGGCTGAGGAGGAGGGAGGTCATCATGAAGTTTGAGCTAAGAATAAGCGGTGAATTTGCTGGTGGGACAGAGAAGATCCATGGGCTGAAAGTTTGTGCTATGTCTATGTTGTTGCCTATGCTTGGAGGTAGACAAGCTGAAGATGGTCTCGCTGTAGTTGAACAGCCTCTCAAGTGACAACTGAAAGCCCAAAGAGAGGTCCAGGGCTGGCACAGAGCAGGGGCACCAGGGTGCCCAGAAGACCAAAGATGGCGGGAGCTCTGAAGGCATGAAATCACAGCACTCTGGTCCATGAATCAAAGGGTGTGGCAGGCTTTCTGTCCTCCTCATAGCAGGTTATGCTGGCCTTGTGCTGCGCTGGATGGACACGTCCTTCAACAGCTATCCTCTCCAGGTCCAGAGTGAGCTATCCAGGCTTCACCATACATCTTGTCTGTAAGGAGGCATCCACCCGTCTGGGTTATTTATGGAGGAGAGCTCTGGAGCCATGTCAGAACCCTGCTGACTGCAGAAGCTTTGCAGATACGTTTACCTTACTGCAACCACAAGTCTGGAAGGAGGCCTGGAGGTAACGCTCACACCTTGTCAGCTCTTGGAAGGACAACCCAGTTGCAAGAAGAAGAGTTGGCTGGAGATGAGCCATGCCCACACTTGGAGAGGACTCTGAACCCCCAGATCCTCCCAGTGTCAGAATGGGCCCTTGCCACCAGCATTGCCCAGTCTTTTATTTCCCTGCAGCTCTCATGGCGCACCAAGAGCTGAGAGACTTTCCCTGCCACCTCCACCTTGCTCCTTCCTAAGGCAAGGAAATCCCAGCTTGCCCTAGCATCGGCACAGCCCAGCTTGGACATGGAGACACCACTGCCAAAACTCAGACCAGAAGTGCTGGGGCCACGTGCAACACCATAACCCCAGCAGAAGACTGCTGGTCCCAGCAGGAGCGGGCACAACAGCAGCTTGGGCAACAGGGCTCAGTTTACCACTGACCTATCGACATTTACACTCGCATGCAGCTGGTAAACCGCCTTCAGATACCTGACCAAAAAAGACTGTGGCACTTGGCCCATGCTGCTAATCCCCAAACTTGAGGAGAAGTTCACACGCAGCGCTCACACCCACGTACCATCACCTCCCACCCTGCAAGCTGGGAAACCCCATATAAATAAAGCCTAATTACTGCTACTCCAGCACAGCACACACAGGCAAAGCCCACCGTAGCCAAACAAACAGCAAAGCCCTGGGATTTCCCGACTCATCTGCAGACCAGACCCTCCAGCCAATGTCCAACCAAAGTCAACACGACCATCGCCTTACCTGCAAACCTGGCATCTTTCACGACCGAATTTCTCCCCCTGCTAGGGAGAGTAAAGCATTTCTATAGCAAAGCTGAATTCATTTACTCCTTCCGCGCTCGTGACTCTCAGTGGCACTAAAGAAAAGGGGAAAATTAAGCGATGTGCTGAGATGCCACTACCATCTCCAACTCTGCGGAGAGGGGACACAGTCCTGGCTGTATCCCACCCCAGCCCACGGAGCTAAAGGTAGCGGTTCGTGCTGTTCCCTGTACTAAATTTGGACAGTAAGTAACACCACCTTGTCACGGGGGTACAGAGAGCGTTTGCAACGCCCCATTTAACTGCACTGTACTCCTATCCACAGGCTTCATCAGCATATTTCAGCAGCGCCTTGATGGATGAAGATAGATGGGAGAACATCATCCTTGGTGAAATCACTGTTTTATCAAGGTTAAACCATCCTCACGCTGCACCACCTCCTTTTGTTGCTTCGTTTCCAATCACAAAATTAGCGGCAGACGTAACGCACGTTTGCATGGACCCCGTTCCTCCCTCTCCAGCTCAGCTCTTCTTTCTGCAGCATGGGGAGGGAGGGCAAGAATGAGGAGACCTCTCCCATCTCCACGCCTAAGTCCCTTCAGCTCCATGGGCTCTGTAGACCCAATGATACCCAAAATCCATACGGATTTCATAAAGTTGTCTCTGTGGCATGAAGGGCTGCTGAAAGCACAGCTACGTTGTCATCAGGGCTCTCCAAGAGCTCCTAACTAAAGCCAAGGACCACCAGCCCTGCTCCTTTCACCTTGGCACACCACACCTGCTGGCACTTTTGTGTGTGCTGAGAGCTAAAGCCATGGTGAGAAGAGGACAAGGAAGGAAAGCAGAAGGCAGGTAGGCTTTTGGTGGAGCCAGATGGCCTCATGATGAAGACACCAAGGGGAATGGGATGCACAAGGGCAGCAGCACAATAAATGACCTTTCTCCATTGTAAGCCTGGCTGGATGCGGGTGGGAAAGCCTGGGCAATTTGAGGAAAAGGGCAACAGAGCCAGGGAGGGAGGGGAAAGGCTTTTATCTCCAGGTCAGAAGTTCAACCCCAGTCCAGGTCAGCAGCGACAGAAAGCTGTTGCCTTCTGACACCTCTCCAGCAGCCAGCTGGGCAGGTTGATGGATGTCCCTGTGGCTCCCAGCCCCAGCACTCCCCACATCCCCACCTGGCAGGCCAGGCACATCTCCTTCCAGCTCCTCCTGAGAGCTGTCCCCTCCAGACTCAGGGGACATGGCCCTGGAGCTGAGCACCAGGCAGAGCTAGGTCCCCCCTGCAAACCCCAAGCACACTTAGGAGCTCTATCAAACCCTTTCCACAGAGCCCCTCTGCCAAGGACGGCTTGTCCCCCTGCCCTGGTTTTACCAAAAAGGAGAAATACATGGCCTTGAACACCATCCCTGGTGGATCACCTTGAATCACCCTACTTTTCCAAGATCAGACATCAAATGCTTCCCATGGAGAAGACCTTGTGCAGGGTCAACAAGGGCTCATCAGCCGAGGAGCCCTTGTGACTTGGGAGTGCACATCCCATTGGAAAACCTAGATCACAGACTCCCAAATCACTTTGACCCAGATTTTGGAGACCTTTCTGGGCTGAGATACCCCCTGCCCAGAGGCGAGGCCCCAGCAGAGGACAGCACCTGTTACCCCTATGGCCTTGAGCCAGGCACTCTCTGGAGGAACATGATCCCAGTGACTTGGGAATACATAAGGACAGACAACCAAGGTGGGCAGCTTTTAAACAGCCCTCAGGACCCCCCTCCATAGCCCCAGGCTCCCAAGTACCTTTTAAAAAACTCTGTACCCCCTTTATAGCACTGTTTGTCTCTACAGGGTGCTATTAAGTTACAAAAAATATCTCCGGGCCTGGGGCCAGCTGCCGAATTGTGTGGTCCCCATTAAACACAGATGGGTCAGAGTGCCTCCTGCAGGGAGACCTGCTCCAGCCATGGCTTTGCATCCCCATCATGAAAAAGTCAGCCTCGGTGACTGTGCTTTCTATCTAGCCCATCACGCCTTGCCTACATGTTGCACAGGCCCCCTTGGCACCTTTCAACCAAGGCTCAACGGTGTTTTGCACCAAAAACAGAGGGTAAGATGGCATGAAAGGTCATTAGCTTTACAGTTGGGGAAACTGAGGCACAGGCAACCTTAAGGGCCAGCTCAGGCTCATGAAATGCAGTACTGCAGCAGCCCTTCCCTCTCCCTCTGCCCTGGCTCCTCCCGCACATCCTTTGGACCAACTCCAGGCACAGCAGGCCCAGCGGGTCAGGTCCGTGGGGGCTGCCAGCCCTCCTCCTCCTCCTTCTCCTCCTCCCCCTCCAGCGGGACCTCTCCTTTGCTCTTTCGCTAGCAGGGAAAAGCATCCCTGATATGCAGCCGAGCAGCCAACTGACCCTGGCAGGCAGTGACCCAGGAGAAGGTCACTTATCGAGTCCTGCTGCGATATCTGCTGCCTCCGAATTCACCCTGGCTGCTGCTGGGGGGGTGGGTTGGGTATGTGCATACACAGGCACCCACAAACTTTCGGGGAGAGGTGGCTGGTTTCACACCCCAGCTCCTTCAGGGCTGCTTCCCCGCGTCAACAAGCACCAGCTGCCATCGGGAAAGGGTCAAGCCTTGCCCTGGCTCCCCCCATCCCCTGCCTGCTCCCCCTGGCCCCTGCCTGCTCCCCCCGTCCCCTGCCTGGTGCAGGCAGCTCTCGAATTCACAGACACCATCACAACAAGCCCAGTAGAGAAGGAGCTCAGACGAGATGCTCGCAGGGAAGTTTCCCCTGAGCTCAGCGTGCAGCGGTTGGCTCACACTCCAAAGCACCGCAGTTTATAGCCCTTATAAAAACATTTATATAGAAACTGCCTGCTCCTATGCATATAAGGCCAATGCCTTCAGACTTGGGCAGGCACCAACACCATATTCAGGCGCAGGGAATAACCCGGCTTCCCAGTGAGCTGAGCACATCCAAAGCTGGACAGAAGCCAGCCAGCATCTCTGAAAACCTCTTCAAGAGCTATATATGGATTTTGGAGCCCAGTCCCAGTTCACACTGGGAGAAGAGGCCAGGAGGGCTGTGCTGACCAGCACTCAAGATGCAGCTACAGAAACACATTACCGGAAAACTAAAGAAAGGGTTTACAGCAGTAAAAAGAAAAGAAAAGCAAAAGGTGGCGGTCTCCTTCACTTCCCCCCATTCCTAGCACAGAGAGGTAAATGAGAACACGGATTAAATAGATGCAGCTTTCGCTAGATCCTCAAACAAAACAAAAGCAAGACTTTCTGCAGCATAAATATGTCATTAAAAAGCACAGCTCAGTAACAGTACTGCAGCAGCAGACATTCAAAGTAGCCCAGATCTGGCTTAACGTGCAACATCCAGGTTAGAAAGTGCTCAGCACCTGAATCTTTCCGTTTTGCAAAGATCCCAATCCATGCCCAGTAAACAGGACCGGTTCCCCTTCACGCATTTCATACTGGTTGCCTCCAAATCTCCTTAGGTATCCCACTGCAGGGAGCGGAACATCTTCTCTCACTTGCTACTTCATACGGCTACCTCCAAGGAGATACCTTCTTCCTCAGTATCCCCAGGACCCCAATAAAGTGCTCACTCCCATGGCCATCCCAGCCTGTCACACAGCTATAGCCATGGCAAACTTGCCCCCTACTTCTAGTAGCAACCAGTTTCTTCCAGACCCATGCAGCTTTCATTAAGAGCTCACAGACCATACTTGCCCCAAACTTCTCCACCAGCCCTGACCCGGGCTGTCTTCTGCCACAGAGGTGGCAGCACCTCAACCATGGGGCAGTTGGGTATTTGTTATAAGCAAGAACACTCTGGAAAGCTTTACTGTCTCACAGACACATCCACTTCCAAGATTCAGGGACATTTGAGCTTCGGTTACTGGAGACAATTAAGAGAAATAAATCTGGTTGCTTTAGCCCCAGCACTGGAGGGGGAACGATTTTCCCTAGCGCTAATGGAGGTGCTTTTCCTTACATATATATCAGCTGAGATGATGTCCAGGCAGAACATTAAATTAGCCAGCCTCTATTAATTACAGCACTTCTATAGCTCTTCCCATCCTCCAAGTGCTTTACAAACAGCACTAATTCCTGCACACGTTATCTCCCTTCCAAAAACCACCCTGAAGAGCTGGCAAAGCCCCACAGCCTAGAGGGGCCTTGAAGTGAGCGGTCTCCACCCAGCCTCATGGTCCCCCGCGTGCATCCAGGCTCAAGACCATTGTTTGGAGCTGGATCCAGAGCCTGGCTAATTTACGAGTCATCAAAAGGGCCAGGACTCCCCAGTGAGGTCTGTCCCCGGTCTCCCACAGGCTGGGACTTACCCCAGCTGTCCTCCCACCCCTGAGGGCTGCTGGCACTCCAGCATCTCCGCCTCGCTTCCCTCTCCCAGCTAGAGAATTTCTCCCACCATTAAAATTAACAAGGTGGCTTTGCAGAGACGAGCTCGCTACAGAGCCCCTCTTGTTCCTGGAGTTTTGGGGTTGTTTTTAAACGGAGCTGCAGTCCTGTAAGCGCAAAGTTATACCAAGCATCATTTACTTTACTGCCTGAGCGATGAGGAGCAGGGAGGGAAGCAGGGCGCTCCCTTCCCAGCACGCCATAAAGCACCCAGCACAGCACGCACAGGCACGCAGACCCTGCCTGCAGTTCTCCTCTGCTCCGGCCCGGCACTGCTCCCCGTGCCAAGAGCTACAGCCTGGAAAATGGCACTTGCGCTAAAGTGCCCGCATTAATCAAATTTTCATTCACGCCAGCAGAGAGAGAGAGGGAAAAGCAGAGAGATCCCACCAGCTCCCTGAGCCCAGCCTTGGGTCCACCCGGGCTGGGAAGAAGCATGCTCCAAGACTTTTCTGCACCACAGCAGCAGAAAAGGGCAGTGAAAGCCTCCGTGTCGCAGCTTTCACAGACTTTAGCGTTCCCAGGAAGAAATGAAAAATTACAACTTTCCAAACTAGATTTAACGGCACAGGCAAGAAGGACCTATGGCAGAAGAGGGTCATGGGATTCCTAGCAAAATCACCGAGCTGTGCTTTGACCTGAGAGACCGACCACAGCTTTCTAACTGGATACCACCACTGGGACCACCAATCTATCATCCACAGCATGCTATGGAGACAAATTTAGCAATAGCAATAAGGACATCATGTGTTGGACCCCCAGGGGCAAGGAACCCATGGGTGAGATTGCTAGACTTAGGGCTACCCTCAACACCATCCAAATATAGGGCAACCTCTTAGCCATGGTCAGCAGGAACAGAACAGATGCTAACTACATCAGCAACAACCTCATACTGGGAGACCCAACATCAGACTGGCCCCTAACACCCCAAGTCAGGAGGCTAGAATGGGCAGCCAGACACGTACAGACTGACCCCTTTTCCAACACTTCAACAAGAGCATCCTTGTCGGTTATTCTTCTAACCTGTTTCTGGACATTCATCACAAAGGTGAGTCTACCACCTCCCCAGGTGGATTTACACTTGTACACACAACCTGAAGAAGAGGGTGCTTGAACATTGCATTAGTTACTACTTCTCACCTGGCTTTTGGTCTTGTATTTACTCTTTCAGTCTGCGAAGCAAGAGTATGTTCACTGTCCTCTTTGAACTAAAGAGAGCAAGAACCACCTTGATTTTAGTCTGTCCAAGAGCTTAACTCCCATACGCCTCTATCTAGGAAACTGTAAGTACTGTCCAAGCTTACAGAGCTATCTGTGGCACTGGGAAAAAAGTCAAATACAGATCATCCAATGCCCAAGCAAGTTCTGGGCATGTTTAGTTTGGAGAAGAGGAGGCTGAAGGGGGACTTCATTGCCCTCTACAATTACCTGAAAGGAGGTTGTAGAGAGGTGGGTATTGGCCTCTTCTCCCAAGTGAATAATGACAGGACCAGAGGAAATGGTCTGAAGTTGCGGCAGGGGAGGTTTAGATTAGATATTAGGAAGAATTACTGCACTGAGAGTGGTCAGGCACTGGAACAGCCTGCCCAGGGAGGTGGTGGAGTCACCATCCCTGGAGGTATTTAAGAAACGTGTAGACGTGGCACTTCAGGGCATGCTCTAGTGACCAAGATTGTTGGTTTGTGTCTGTCGGTGGGTGGGTGTGGTGTGTGTTGGTTTGTTGGTTGGTTTTTTTTGTTGGTTTTTTTTTGGGGGGTGGGGGGGGTGGGTGTGTTGGGGTTTTTTTGTGGTTGGACTCGATGATCTCAAAGGTCCCTTCCAACCATGAATATTCTGTGATTTTGAGTGCTCTGCCAGGTGAATCAGGGGGAAATGTACTGTACAAAAAGTACAAAAAAGGGAAGGTAGAGGGATTCCTCTCCCTCCCGTTTTAATAACCCAAGGTTGCAAGGACAGGAAGAGCTCTTCAAACTACACAGAGCTGGGAGCAGCAGCATCATGACCTTCACTGGTTTTCCGCTCATCGGAGAGGAAACGAACACAACATGCTCCAGTTTCTTCCACTCCTCTGCCTTTTTCTGTTCCCCACAGACCCGCTGGACAACCTGACAAGACAGTCCTAATGCTCAAAGAGAAAGTCAGCTGGATTGCAGCCCCACCGAGATCTTAAGCCAGACCTTAGGTCAGACCTATCCCTTCCCTGCTGTGAAGGTATGGCAGGAAATGGTACCCTGGCCACAAGAAATGAACCGTGAATCTTAGCAAAACCCTGACACCCTACACGTTCCAGCACTCATAGCTTCAGCATCCCTGCCCAAGAAATGGGAAGACACACACACCACCCTCCCAACACAAACAGCTGGTTTCAGCCCTTCTCCTCTCTGCGCTGTTACGGGGTCTAGGGCACAGGAGGCAGTTCTCCTCTAGGCTTTGGTTACAAAGCAGCCTGGTGTCTAACTCACAACAACAGAGGCAGCTCAACAGTCTGTCCCCTCCAAAGCCATTGCCTCCCAGCTCCATGCCAAGCCAGCTGAAATGGCCACAAGCCTCCCCAAGCAAGGTTCACCATGACACCTTTGCTCAGCACTTGGAGGCGAGAGGAAGGAGAGTCTATCTGAAGCCACCTTCCAACCAGCCTTAATAAGTTAATGCAGAAATCTTCCCAAAGAGTCTGGCTATAGGAGACACTGGTCTCCACTGAATCAAGATCTGTTATGTTGTAATATAATAGATGTAAATTAAAACAGAAAATCTATCATGCCTCTAATGTAGCCTGATAGCTGAGCGTGTGGATCCGTACAAGCAGAAGCACAGAGAGGAAGGGTGATATATGGCGAAGCTGGATGGAGGGTGAAAAGCGTGGCGAGACGAGCCGGAGAATGGTGCAGCCCGCTCTACGCTCCTCAGACCCAAGGGCAAGAGAGGAATAAATGTTGATTAGTGTTGATTTTGTCCGACGAACGCTTGTCGAGTGACAGTTGGACTAAGCTGCTCTGAAAGAGAAGCATTAATCTTGGTCTGGTTTAAGTAGAGTATATTAATTTGTGTCATTTTTACTAAGTCGCACTGAGAAAGGCTTCTTACTGCTTTGCATCTGACTGCTTTGGTGGTTTAGCCTACTTTATTTTTTTTTCCTCTCTTTTCCCCTCCTTCCCCCTTTTAAACAGATACGGCGGCAGCAGCAACATATTCAAATAGCTCAGCAGGAGAGCGGGGGACCAAACGCTTCGCTCCTGGATTAAGAAAATAAACTCCCAGGGTGTTGGCATAGCAACAGCATTTCAGATGAACTGCTATATATTCTGTGATTAATAAATTAACATTTTTTTCATATGGTTGTTCCTCCTTTTCTTTCCCTCCTTCCGATGGCAGGAAGGAGAGCAGGAGGAGGGGTGAGCAGCGCACAGGGGAGGCCGGCGCCGATGTCCCCACAAGCTGGGGACGGGGCTTTGACCAAGCAGGGTGGCAGGGTCTCCTTCCCTCTCCGTGTGCCCAGCTGAAGCACAGAGCTTTCTGCACCCTACAAAATTTGACAGGAACATGACATCCCATGTGTTGGGGCCAAGGAGAAATGTGCCTCGGGTGGATGGGGATGAGGATATGGCACAGCCAAGGAGGCAGGGGTAGGGGTGCAGGCAGCCTTGCCACAGGCAGAAGCTGGAGGTGCTGCTCGTGCTGGAATGAGACCCATTTCAACTCCCCTTTTCAGGCTGAATAGCCCTGGCTGGCCCAAGGAGGGTGCAACACTCTCACCATGGAGGAATGAAGCATTCCCAGAGCGGCAGGCAGCAGCACGGGCAGGCATTGCTCGTCCTGGCTCCATTACGCTCCATTCCTGCTCTTGGTGGGACCACTGGCTTCACAAGTCTGTCTATGCCCCTTGCTGGCAGACTGGCCCTTTTGCAGCCACCTTCTCCTCTCTGCTGCCTGCCTTCTTTTTTTTCTTTTACTTATTTTTATGGAAAAGGGACTAGAGGGAAAAGCTAGAGAAAATACCGTGAATTAAGAGCAAAAGACTGCAAAGTTCCCCAGAGCAAACTGCATGCACAGAGTTAATTTTCCATGGCTGGAGCAGGTAACAAGAGCTCCCGCAAGCCTTTCTGAACATAACCGGGCGATCCCATTCTCTAAGAACAAGAAACCAGAGCCTCCCTGAGGAGCACCGGTGAGTGACTGACCCAAATTCAAACACTTTCTTCCTCCTGCCAGTGCTGGCAAAGTGACCGGTACTGAGCCATATCCACCTTCAGGCCCCGGCCCCGCTAAGAGCTAAGGGAGAAAACCAACAATAACCCCAAAAATAAAAAGGTGTGGGGATATACTGAGCTGGGAGAGCTTTGCCAGGATGGCAGGCTCCTGCCAGGGTAAAGGCTGGTGGGGCAAGTCATGCCCCATTTTCAAACACTGGTACCAGGCATCGTGGTTTAGCCCCAGCCGGTAACAAAGAACCACACGGTCGGTCGGTCGCTCCCCCTCTCTGTGGTGGGACAGAGGCAAATATGAAGAAAAAGGCAAAACTCACGGGTTGAGGTAAAGGCAGTTTAACAGAGCAGCAAAGAAAAGGGGGAAACAACAACAATAATAACGATAAAGGAATATACAAAACATGATCAATGTACCACTGCTCACTGATGGGACACACACACACCACCACCCCCAGCTCTATACTGAGCATCACTTTAGGTCAGCCGTCAGGGCTACGTCCTGTTCCAGCTCCTGTGAAAATTAATCCTATCCCCACCGGAACCAGGACACCGGGCAGTCCGAGTGCTGTGGGATCACCATGCCAAGAAGGTTCAGGCTTTAACATGCTGCTCCCACTGAATTCAAGAGGTTTTGGGTTTGGTTTTTTTCTTTAAAT
Source organism: Calidris pugnax (assembly GCF_001431845.1). NCBI lineage: Eukaryota > Metazoa > Chordata > Aves > Charadriiformes > Scolopacidae > Calidris > Calidris pugnax. Next base: position 3,027,753 of record NW_015090852.1, on the reverse strand, counting down.
CTTAGTGTACCAACTCTTGCATCTGCAAACATGTCCTGAACATCCCCATCACCCGTGCTGCTTGCAGCCTCTTTGGCACCATAACAATCCTCCCCCAGCTCTACCACCCAAAGCTGCTTTGCTTCAGGCACCATCCAAAGCTGAAACAGTTCCTCTTCTTACCAAAATCTGGATTTGTCTAAGTTTCTTTAAAGCATGAAATTGTTTTGACAAGGCTTGAGTTACATCCACCACAAAGTGCACGCGCCCATAGGCACGCAGTCGACGCACAGTCAGCACACCTCTGTTTGAGAATTAAGATCCTGAAGAAGAACCAACATTTTTAAAAGCTGTTTGAGGCCCAAATCTGCTTTTCAAACCTGGCTAGGAACGAGGCCTCTCATCTTATCCCAAGAGCGAGACTTGGGCAATCCAGGACCATTACTAAGGGATTTAAACACAAACCAAACCAGCAGTTCTGTGCTCGCTGCCCTGCATGCAGCTGCAGGCACAAAAAACAAAAGCTCCTCCATCACCAGCAGGAATACCCTGGTTTAAACCCACTGTCGATCCCTCCCAGTATCTTCTAAGGTCTCAACAACCCCCCCACCTCTTTCACAGCATCACCCCTCCAACTGTGCAAAGCTCCAGCACAAGCTGTGCCATCGTGTCAGGTCCCTCTATGTTCTCTACACCACATCAGAGGTCAGCAGGGTCTCCATCCATGCCTCGAAGGCACCCTGTCACCCACGAGACCTTCCTCCGCTGCTGGAAATCTTAAAGAAATGGAAACCTTTAAAATTGGAGCCTTTGGGGAGAGGGAAGCAGAGCAGGGCCCCGCAGAACTTCTCCTCTGCTCATTATTGCTGCTGCTGGGGACGGCGGGCGAGCCGTGTCCTCCCCTTAACGTTATCTTACGCTCTGAAGCACAAAGGACCACTTAGAAAACCCTCGCTGGTGTAATGCTGTTTCTCAATGACTGTTCTTATGGATCCTGGAGGACAAGCTGTATCAAAGCATTTCCACAGCTGCATACAGAGAGCTGGGCTAACCTAAGCCTTTTATTTAAGCAACTGCCAGCCTCTAGCCCAGCACTGGGAGATTTAATAGGAAGACAGAAGTGAGCGAGTGCCCATGGTGACATGGGATGCTTGGTACCAAACTTCAGAGGTGTCTTTGGATATTAGTACATTCTGCATCTAGCCCTCAAACAAAACAAATCCTGACTTGCAACATGTTTATTAAACACACCAACAATCGGTCTACAAATAAGGACTGAGTCCCAAAACAAAAATACGCAGAGCCTGGGATTTATCTACACACCTGAAGGTGGGAAGGTGCCTCCTCCCTCCCAAACACCATCCATGAGAGCCCACATGGAGTCACTGCAGCACCAACACTACCTGGTCCTTCACTAACACCTTCTGTCTAACCCAAGAGACTTTAGAATAAATCATTCCATCAAAACACTGGGTCCAAGTGCCAACCCCTTCCCTCATGAGGAGAGGGTGAGACCCCAGCAGGCAAAGCACACACACGTCACAGCTCATTTTCCCAGGGCTGAACCGAGGAAGCCCAGGGTCAGCATAGGAAGAGGTGCAGCCCCTGCTTCCCAAGGTGTATGGCCCAGGAGAGAGAAAACAGGGCACTGCTTGGCCATAAAGGACCAGTACCACAACTCAGGTGTTCTTCCAGCAGCCTAAAATGGTACAGAAAAGATCCCTACCTAGCCATGCGAACGCCACCACACACAGAGGTTGTCTCCAGCAAAGAGCCTTGCCCACTTCGGGCATTTTGTTACACTGGTCCTTTAAAGGATTAGTCCTTAAATGGGTCTGCTGGACCAGATAGTTCTCAGCATCCTCGTCAGGGGCAGCACCAAATATGAGATCCTCTCTTAAAAATGTAAGTGATCAACCTCCCATGAATGGGAGGGGGAAACCCTCAAAGAATTTTTTTTTTAAAAAAAGAAGAAAACAAACCAACAAAACAGCCTCCTGGAATTTGTTCATGATGACCTGCACAAGGTTATTTTGGTTCCCTCAATTTCTCCAGTTTAAAAAGAACCCTTCAAACAATCTCAAAACAGCTCAAAACAGAAGAGGAGGTATGTAAAATAGTGCCAACCACACAGCATACTGCAAAATCCCTCCAGCACCTTACAGCTTTTGCCCCCTGCAGTATAATCCACAGCAATGCTATTTAGACTCTGCTTCTGGCCTTACTTTTCAATTCATCCCTTGGTCCACCCAGTTCCTAGTCTGGGGACAGCTCTGTGCTACCCATTTGACAGTTCCTCACCATCTGACATCCACAACCCTCTTGAGTTCATCCAGGGAGAAGAAATGTGGCAATATTTGCTCCCTAAACTTGGCAAGAGCGAGATTATTTTTTGGAAAAAAATTATTTAACCACCCCCAAAATCGACGTGGCAAGAGCGAGATTATTTTTTGGAAAAAATTCTTTAACCACCCCCAAAATTGACAGGAAAGCCTGAATTCAAACTCAGATCAAGAATCCCAAAGAGAAGACCAACCAATCAACCATTAGTTACACACTACTCAAAAATCCCATTCCAGAAATTTAGCCGTGGACCACGTTGACCCCACATAACTGGTTTAGGGGTGCCTCTAATTTGCTGGGTTCACCATCAAGCTATCCATGTGGTGCTTGAGCAGCTCCATTAACGCACACTTGGAAAGACTTGCTCTCTGTAATTTGCAGCCAAGATCCTGTAGGAAGTCTTCTTGCTGCTATTACTCCTTTGCATTTACAAAAGACCCTATGAAACTCCGGTGCTGTGCAAGGAAATGGCACAAATGGATAAAATGCCATTCGTCTAATGAGCTTCTACTCCTTACATCCTGGAGTCGCTCACTCATTTATTTTCTTAAGTTTCTCTCAGTCCAGGTGTTTCCTACCACGCGCTAGCACCTAACATCCCCTCGGAGAGTGGCTGCTGGTGGGTTACCTGGTCTGCCATGGAAATTAACGAGACTCCACCACAAAGGAAGAATTTATCTCTGTAGCTCCCTAGCTCCGATCCCATACATCTGGAGTTCCTGAAACTCCCTTTATTTCACCAGTATCGTTGCATTAATAAGATGTCTGGAGACACATGCCATACCCAGTTAGGAAAAGGAACTAAGATCTCTCCTGCTCTATCAAGTGTGGCCTCTGCAGCCCAGAAAGCCCACTGCTACCCTTTTTGCCAAACCACACTGCAAATAACACATCTAATTTGCTCTCCGCTGTGCTCCTTAGGTCTTTTGCAACATTACTGATTTCCAAGAGCTTTCCTCCCACTGAATCTTTCCGGTTTGGATCATGACGGTAGTATTTTGCAATTCCTTCCTCGCACATTCATGAAGTGTTGCTGTTTGCCACTAAAAAGCCGCTTGCTGGGCTCTACCCCAAAGGCAGCTGTGTTTCAATGGTCGGGAAGCTAATAATATACATTACCATACCGGTAGGCAGGGAGAGACGTGCACTGATGTTTACATCTTCCCTACACAACCAACGCACAACACAGACAGTTTGTTTTTGTTTTTTTTTTCAGAGCAGAATTTGGAGACAGAGGGAGACACGTGAGACGGGAGCGAGCAGCACCGTGCCACCAGCACCCCAGCTCCCGATCAATAGGCCATCTGTAATAGAAGATCAATCGCTTCCATTTTGCGAGGTGTTAAGTGTGACGGGGCAGAACTGAGCTTGGACAAACAAAGAATTTCCTCCCCCCCCCCCCCCCCCTTTTTTCCCCTTTTAAGAAACAAACCCATAAAATGGTACCTTTTTCTATCTTCTCCCCTGCCCCCTCCCTTTCCCCTCTAAGATTTTCAATTAGGTGAGTGGAAGGACGAATGGCGCAAATACATTTTGTTCAAGTTCTAAGTGCTTTTGAAACCCCCTGTCAAAGCATTTAGTAACGCAAGATTTAAGATGCCCAATTAATTTTTCCCCAACAAGGAGCCAAAAGTAGATGCAGGAGGAGGTTAAAAGCTAAGTGTTTAATTAATATTAAATTTATATGATTCTTTATCACTGAAAGCATTGTAAAATTGAAAAAGCAGTTAATTTTATGATCACTGTGTATTCCTCAGCTTTGATCTTTGATCCGTGGAATGAAATCGCAGAGTGTAAAGATTCTCCTGCTTTATTATACCTGTCTCACGGCAGGGATGCTGGATGAGGTGAGCTCATCTGAGCCCCAGCACAAACTAAGCAGGGTGGTACCCAGGCACCAAGCCCACAAACAACGCTGCCTGGAGCTTGGGGGTGCAGAGTTTGCAATCACCCCTCAAAGGCAACTTTGTGCCATTTGGCCGAGGAGGGCATGAAACTCTTTTTCTGAACGGCACCGCTGCCTCACCGCCGATTCCTGGCCTCCCCCGTGCCTATCTGCCAGCCAGACAAAGAGCTATTATGCAGAACGGATTGCACTGGAAAGGGAAAAAAAAAAAAAAAAAAAAAAAAAAAAGGAGGGGGGGATAATTCCTGCAGGGGTTTTTATGTGGTTTTTTTTATATATTTTTAAATCCCAATGGGAGCCTCATTATAATTTAGTTATTAGCAAGGGAAAAAAAAAAAACCACACCAAATAAGTAGAAGAGATTTAACATCTTAAAAAAAATATTTAAAGGGAAGAGAAAAATCAACAGGATGAAAGTTCTCCAAGCTTCAAAGCAGTTGCAAATGCCCGATTCAAGCCCCTGGCAGCAAGCTGCCTTGGGGTCAGCTCCCAATCACAGATCCATCTCTGCTCCCGGCTGGAACAGGCAGGGTCCTCAGGACCACAGACACCCACGCAGTCCAGACAGACACCTGGGATGGAAGCACATCTCCACACCGAGCAGGACCATCTGATCCCACTCCTCTCACCCAGCCCTCCACTTAGAAACCCTCTGAAAGGCCACATGTATCTTCCCCCATCCCTTCAATTCAGTGCCTCCTTCCCAGAGAGAGGTATTGTGCGAATATTCGTATAATAAGAAAGTGAAAGTTTAAATGGGAATTTAATCTTATTAAAGTCTTGATTTTAGGGCAGGTACAGAAGTCACGCATACGAAGAGGCATAAAGTAATGAAACGGTGCAGCTCTCAGGATACAGCTGGGAAAACTGGGAAGTCATTAAGGATGGACAAAAATTAAGCTTGATATCAAGAAATAAGATCTAATAATTGGCACTGCTTCATAAGCAATGGGAATTAATACTGTTAACCCTTCACCCCCACTCTTCAACTTATTTTCAGTTGCTGTCAGAGAAGGACAGTCACCTTATCCCCACATGAGAGGTTCCAGCAGCAACACAAGTTGCCCCAGGTCACGCAGCAGTGATGGAGTAGAGCCTGGAAGAAAAACCAGGTTTCTTCTCTCCCATGGGATGCCAGAAGAAGGCTCCTCTTCTAATAAGCAGAAGAGATGTCAGACACAAAAAGCAGCAGTCTACCTCACCTCAGGAAGCCTGAAATGGGATGGATAAGAACAACCCTGCTGTTTTTAGCAGGTCATCTCTGCTCCTATCCATGACATGGGAAGCACAAGACACAGCTCGTGTTTTTAACATCCCCACTGGATGGGCCATGGAGTCGAATCATCAGAGATGTTGGCTACCAAATCACACGCTCCAGCTGGCACTTCTTCAAACCCATGTCCAGCCTGTTTTTTTAAGGCTCAAACTACTCTTGGCCCAGCTAAGACAGGAGGTCGGATTTCCAAACACTCAGCTCTGGCCTGGAACCAGGCAACCAGCTTTCAAGCCTTGTACAAAGCATGTCAACCAAAAAAAAAAACCCTGAGAAGTATCTGCAATTGCTCATGGGGAGTTATCTACAGCCCAGACTGCTCTCTCCATTGTTCAGGGAAGAGAAACAGGCGCCAAGGAGCCCACCTCCTGGTAACTTTCACATTTAAGGTGGTGTTTTCAGGATCTGCTTGACAGAAGTCCTGCATGACTTCTGGTCCTCTCCCATGGATGAGAAGTTGTGCATGCTCAAGCACGGCTGTGCATCTATCTTGGGAAGAGCCGCCATTAAGTGAGATGTTCAGGGGACATATACAACACAAAAGAGACCTGGTGCTGCTCTGGCAACTCCTCTGCTTCCTCCCAAGCAGTGGATAACAGCAGGTCCACCACGGCTCTGGTCATACGCAGCGCAGCCTTCCCCATGCAGACAGACTGACTGTGTTTTTTTATACATATGCGTGCAGATATCGACAGATGGAGAGAAAAAATTACTGTGCCCATAAATTGAAGCTTTGGTCACGTCAGTTCAAGAAGGAGAATAGAAAATTTAGAGCCAAAAAACCAGCTTGTGTCAGTCAGGCTGATGAGCGCAGGCGCCAAAAAACACACCCTTTAGCATGGGGAGGCGAGACGCAAGCACATACATGCACGCAGAGACCCCGCTTCTCTTCATCTATTCTCAGCAACTGTTTGTCTGAGGCCACATGCAACTGGATTTGTCAAGCCCCCTTTTAACAACTTCTTGTCACAGTCCATTACCAAATTGCATATAGTTATATATTCCACTAATTAGGCTTCTAAAATATCATTAACATGTCTCTTGATCATTAGCATAACGTATGAGGCGTCCTCGTTAGGCACGACTCGAGTTTGTTAACGCGGTAATGAAAGGCACGGGGCTGGTACTGCAGGAGCCGTGCAGAGATAGGAGGCTGGGAACATCAAAAGCATCAGTGCCAGGCTCAAAAAAAAAAATAACAACAAGATCAGCGGGAGGCAGGGGCAGAAGCCAATCGCTGGGAAACCAGGGTGATGCGGAAGGTGGAACAAGCATCTTCAGGCAGGCAGATACTTCACATACACCACGCGTCTTCCCCAGACTAAAATAACATTCCCATGATCTGGATACAGTGCAGATCAGGGATGAGTCAGGATCACAGACTTGAATGTATAGTTAGACGTCTGGCTAAAATGGCAGCGATGGCCAGGGTCCACACAAGACTTCAGCCACGGCACAGATCTGTGTCCCCACTTGGACCTTTCCTGTTTGATTGACCCGAAGACACCCCTCATACCTGCTTGGGCCAGCCCTGCTCCACAAAAGGACACCCTGCACCCAAAAACCAGTGCAAGACACACTCCCTCTTCCAAAACCAACGTTGAATGCTCCCTCTTCCCAGCCCCCAGATAAAACTGGTCCGATGCAATGCCAGGCACCACCCTCACCCAGCCAGCTACGCAACATTGAGCAACCACCCCAGTTAAACCAACGATGAAAAACCACCACCCACCAGGCACTACCCAGCAGGAGATGAAGGGTGTTAGAGTCAGCAGCCCAGGATGGTGCAATGACATGGGACCTCGGTCAGGAATGTAAGAGAAAGGTCTGAAAGGTCTCCGGTACCCAAATGCAACTGCCCAGACAGCAATATTCGCATATGTGCTTCACTGCATCCAGGGCTGGGGGGTGAAGGATGTGAATTAATAGCCAAAGGTTTGACCAGGACAGATGCTTCCATGTCCAAGCCAGCTCATGTATCAGTGGTTACCACCGTTGCTATAAATAAGCAGGGACTTTTTTTTTTTTTTTTTTTTTTCCTTTGAGCGAATAACTCAATAAGTCACCGCATGAAAGATATTGTAAATAGCTCCAGCAGAGTGCAAGTCAGGGCTGCTTCCAATTAGCTTTCACTTACGCTCCCCCTGCCTGCGCCAAGTTTGCAGAGTTTGTTCCCAACACGCCGCTTGCTGTCTGGGGAGAGGTGGGGAGCGAACCCCACTGCAATCCAGGCCACTGCTCCTGCACGTTGGAAATGATCTTTTCATTAAGGCTGCAAGGACGTCAAAGCAAGTGAAAACAACTCACATAGGCAGTTATCTTTGTCCAGATGTTAATAAAAGGTCGGGGAGAGGAAAAAAAAAAAAAAAAAAAAAAAAAAGAGCTTTTCTTCAGCTGCTGAGAGCAAACACCAACACCACAGCATAAAAGAAGCTCAGCGAAGGCAGCCCAGGGGCTTTTTACACACGCATCCAAAGAGACACCCCTAAGAAACGGGTAGGACGCATCCTCGTGGGTGACACCGCTGCCAAAACAACAGGGGGAAGATGGATGATTTCACGACTCTTCCATCAAAAAATTCCTCTTCCGTGAGATAAACACGGCATTAAGACTCTTTCCGAGACTCTACTCATTCATACACACAACCTCTGTGTCCCGCACATGCGTGTGTCTTCGCACAGCAGCTGGTCCCGATACCAGAGGAGCATCGCAGCCAGGAAACTATCACCAGGAACATAAAATACAGGGAAAGAGAGTGCAGGATTGGTTGGTAGCCTACAGGAATCCTGGGGAAGGGGCTTAATTCCCCACCACCCCTATCTGGGCAAATCACAGGGTATCCACGCCTCACCTCTTGCCAGCAGGATGGTCATACAGGTGCCTAACCTGAGCCAGGAGATGGAAGGAGACCAGGAAATCAAAACCTGTTCATTGCATCACCATTTTAGCCAAATCTCCCTTCTTAAGTCACCATACAACCAGGAAGCACCATCACCCAGGTATCTTGCAAGGAGGTCAGCAACACCCCAGAGCAAGACTAGGAGGTCTCCCTAACCAAGCCAGATGTATTCATTCACAGCTGAGCAGCCTCCCTTCCCTGCCACCCAAACCATAACACTGCATTGAAATATGGACACTGGAAAGCATCCACTGTTTTGGGGAGAGGGGTTACGGCAGCCAGCGCAGCGCACACCGCTTTTGTTTGCTTCCTGCCTTTCAAGCCAAAAGCAACAATCACAAAAAAGAAAAGCCACTAACACTTGATAAAGCTTTTCAATTTGAAAGGGGTCAGGAAAAAGTTCCAGGAAAGGGAAGAGAAACAACCTTCTTTTAAACCCTTTAATGTGGTGAGAATCAGCTCTCACAAGCTACACAGGTTTATATTTCTCCTTGTAGTTTTTCAACCTCCTTTACCCCCCTCCCCTCCCATACTCCATCTTCTTCCCACTCCCTGCTGCACTCCCAAATGGCGGCAGCACTCTGTTAAAATGGCCAGAGAGGAACCTCTCCCCTCCCCGTGCAGGAGGGCGCTGGGTTGACCTCTCCACATCTGGACATGGCTGCAACCTCCGGCTTTCCACAGCAAATACCGGCAGCACAGCGACCTTCCTGGAAATTCGGTCCCCCTGACCTCCCTTCTCCCACCCACCCATCTCCCATCCCTCTGCTCAACCCCACCACCCACCACTCTGTCCGAGCTGGGGACACGGCATTATCTCATGAGGGGTGCAACTCCAACTCCTCCAAAGAGAAGAGCCCTTGACAGCTCTCATGGGACCAAATCCAGGGTGTATTTGCTTGGGAAACTGAAGGGGAGTCAGAGAGAAGAAGAAGAGACTCCAGACTGCAAACCAGCCAGATTTAAATAACTAAAGCACACAGCCTCAACAGCAACAGATCTGTTCAAATCCTAAAGTCACATCCTCAAATCCACTTTTGATCACCTGGAGAGTGCTTGCCACCGCAGACTGTCTTTAACCAGTCATCTATTGTACAACCAGCCAGGAGGTATTACAGACCCATCAACAACTCTACTGGCGTAGTGAAAAAGCCTTGGTGGGTCTTCTTCCTTCTCATGCTGCAGGAGTCCACCAGATCTCAACAGGCTGAGTAAAACACTGCCTTCCCTAGCCAGATCAACGTGCCTCAGCCTTCCCCAGCCAGTCCAGCACAAGGTGGTCCATGCTTTAGCTTTTCCAAGCTACACATGAGCCAAACCAGATGGTCACTGATACCAGATCGTGTCCCCTCCTCATGCAAGTCCAGCACTCCCTCCTCTACATGCCCCAGCTTTCCCCACAACTTACAGAGTCTCATTTTTTGTGGGAGCTGCCTCTCCCAAAATACCAACAATTTTAACGCACTGATGCGTTGCTGGAAGATCACAATGATGCCCCTGTGAAACAAGAGGTCTCATCCCAACAGGGCCCACAACCAATCACTCCATCCACTCAGGGTGGCTTTTCCAAATGTCCTCCCACCCAGACTGCAGCTACCCAAGGCAACCCGGAGCTCCCCACCCCTTGGACCATCTCGGATGAAAACAGTGTGACAGAAAGCAGAGCAGATGCTAATGGCTAAGCTGTAAACTGTGACTCGGGCTCACACCGGTAACATCGTTTGCTCCCAGCCAGAGGAACAGGAAGAGCTTTTCTTTATAGGACACAAGCAGCTTTTCCTGTGCGCATCACCACCAGCAAATCCTACTTTTGCAGCTTCACCGGCAGCAAGGCTAATAATTTTTCACCCTCCTTGCTGGGCGAGTGCAGAGACCCCATCCTCACCCCCAGCCACTCTGGGGGGCATCACGTTGATAAAGCCTCATGCATGCAATGAGATGTGAGCCTCCCTGCTGCCCGCAATCAACTTCATTTGTTTATTTTTATTTGACCAAAACTTCAACTAGGCTGAGCTGGGGGGGAGGACAAGCCCCTGGAAAGCCAGGCTGTGCGTTGGTCTCCAAATGGACTGAAACTGGGGACGGGAGGAGGGGCCAGCTCTCCTTTCCAAAGAGCTTTCAATAGGAAACAGATGTTGAGGGCCCGAACACTGAAAGCAGGGTCTGCAGCGGGCTTTCCTGGCTCAATGCTCCCAACAGAATCCGTTTTAATTAAAATATTTCAGTTCAAGCACGAGGCGAGGGGTAGGGGGAAGGGGTAAGGGTCCGAGGGTGATGTGCTTGTTACCTCTGTGCAGGCAGCAGGGTTTGTGGCAGGGCTGGAGGGAATGCCGGCGTGTGTAGGGTTGGGTTGGAGACCCCATCCTGTACCCCCAAGCCCAGGCTCCCTCCCTCCAGCAGGGCTCGACATAAATTCTGCTGACTTCAAGTGAAAAATTGCCTCGTTTCGGTACCGAAAAAATAACATTACATCATGTAGGCTGTGTCAGGTTCTATCAATGCCCCCTTCCCACCCACCCCCAAAAGCAAGGGGGATGTAACCCAACACTATGAAAACACCAGCCCAGAGAAGAAAAGGGGCCTTTGTCATGGACCATCAGCTCCCTGCTCCTGCCTGAGGTGAAGAAAGATCTCCGAAAATGTTAGACTGGGAGGTACAAACTCCAGACATATGCCCCCCATAGCCCCTTTGCTTCCCCATCCCCAACTTCTAAACCCCTACTTCTCCCTTACTTTAAAACTTCTGCCATTACTAGGATCCAGAGCTCCTTTCTCCCCAAGATCCCTTGGGAAAGGTCAGCCCCATGGCAAAAGGCAGGGTGCCAGGGAGCCTGAAAGCGATGCTGCAGGATCACTAAAACCTGACTTTAAGCCTGGATGAGTCAGTAATATCCTCCAGGTGAGGGTCCATGCTGGATTTTTTCCCACAGGGACCTGACTCTCTTGCAGGAGGGGATGTGGAGCAGAGGATGTGTGGACATCGACACCCAGCTCCAGAAAGAAGAAACAGGGGAATGCCAGAACCTGAGCAGCAAAAAGGGGAGCCGAAAAGCGCTCTGCCAAGCCATGGCCACCCCGCCAGAGCAGAAGCAGAGTGTATCTGCCCACCCCGTGGGGATAGGTATGAGCAGATGAGGAGAGGGAAGGAAATCAGGGCCTGCAGGATCTGATAAGCAGCATCAGCAATGCATGGCATTACGGTCCTCCAGGCTATGGGTTCAGCAGGGCCAGGCCCAGGCTGCAGGGCTCTCCGGGGGCCGCTCGGGGAACGCTGTGCCGGGCGGATGGGAGGCAGGCTGTGCCACTCACCCGTCAGCCAGGGAACAGGCCCTAACCCGCTTTATTTACTGGGAGAGAGGAGCTCCACGAGCCCGAGGCCCCACAGGCTCCCAGGGCTGAGTGTGCAAGTGGGAATGAAGGGGGTTGCAAAATGGAGCAAGCCCCTCCTGGAGCATGCACAGCACAGGGCAGGGTTGCTTTCTGCCTTTCCCCCTGCTGGGATCACGCTTTCTTCCGCCACACGATGGGGGAGCAGGGGCAAAGCGTGCCTTGCTTAAGCCATGTTTGCCGGCAGCACCTTGGCTCGTTGAGCAAACCCACAGCAGAGGGAAAAGTAGCTGCCGCTGCCCGAGGGCAGCACAGCACCCGGCCACGCACGGGTCGGGAGGAGAGGGAGGAGAACACCCAGCTTGCCCCAGGCCCTCGGCTCTCAAATGTATTTTCTCATTAACGTGTAATACGGTTTTATTGTCTCAAACAATGTCTGTTTTCGATCAGTTCCTTTATCCCAGACACTGCCGCGCGGAGAGACCCGAGGAGGCCAGATGGTTCGTGTTGCAGGAGTCTTCCCGCTCTTCCCTGCCCGCCCCCTAATTCCTCACAAATTCCTGGAATGCCTGCGCCCCCGAAAACCAGCCCCGGGCAGGGCAGAGGCAGGCATCAGCCTCCAGAACAGGGGCTGGGGACCCTCCTCTCCTCATCACCAGCAGCTTGCACAGGGCAGATCCCCAGTGGCGAGCGGCTGTCGTCTCCTCCACAGGGTCACCAGCAAGCAGTTCGCACCCGAAACTGGAGATCCACATGTCCCCCCTCCTTCACACACGACAGGGGGGTCCCTCCTCTGCTGAGGCAGGAATGCACAGACCCCAAAACCCCCCATCCCAGCTCCAAAGGCACGGCTGGCACCAGGGCTGCAGGCGGCCAGGAGGACATCTGCCCATAATCCTCACCACGCGCCCAAGGCCACCAGGCCCCCCGCCACACCGCTCACAGCTCCAGCTTTCACCCACGCCTCCCAGTGTTAATCCCCACACCAGCAGCTGGACACGGAGATTCACTGAGCTCTTCCCAAAATCCAGGGGGCCGATCTGAGCCTCAGTCAAATCAAAGTCAGCTCCCGCTGACTTCAAGCAGCCTGCCTCCCCCCCAGCACGGGCTATCCAGACAGGCAGCTTGGCTGGCAGATCCAGCCCACCCTGAAAGATGTCCCGGAGGTCCGGCAAGGCTCATGCTCCTCCTGCCATCCTGCCAGCACCCTTGTAAGCACCTTCCTTGGAGGAGGAGAGAGCCTGAGCCAGCCCCGGGAAGGAGCACAACCCAACAGCAGGGGGGGGGAAATAAGGGATGCCGAAAGCAATTGTTCAGCCTGGAAGAAGGCCAGGAGACTAGTGTTCACACCCTTAAGCTCGGGAAAAACGCCATGAGAGCACAGATAATCCCATCTGGGAAAAAAAACTGAGTCTAGTGGAAAAGATGGCACCTTCTCCAGGGCACTCAAGCACTGCATGGCACAGCCAAGCTGTTGGGTCATCCCAAACCAGGCACCGGCTGGCAGGGTCCCACGGTCTCTCCTGTCCTGCAGACCTTGTCCTGTCTCCCAGGAGCTGCCTACAAGCCCCACTGTTCCTGCTCCACAGTAGCTGCTGCCCAGGAAAAGTCTCCACCAAGGAAGGCTGGAGGGGACAACCAGCCTGCAGTACCCTGGGGCTGTGAGCCACTCTCCGGGGTTTGGCTGCCAAAGTGTCACATGGGCTCCCCAGAGACCTGCCGAGCAGACGGGTATCTGCTCCCAATTCGACTGAATTTTCATGAGGATGACACAAGACAGCCCCACTGCCAAGTTTCCACAGCTCTTTCAGAGAGCAGGGATGCCAGAGCCTGAGAGGCACCTCCAAAAAAATCTCACTCACACATGCAGCGAGGAGTACACCTCCTTTCTTCTCCATCGGCTTTTTTTTTTTCCCCCCGAGCCACTCGGCTCATTTTAGTAAGCCAAACCTGCCTCCACCCAGAGAAACACCAGGGCACACAGTCCTGCCAAGTTCTGAGTGATGAGAGGGGGGGAAAAAAAAAAAATAGAAATAAAAAAGAAAAGAGGTGGAAGGTTTATAGCAGGAAGATTTATACCTGTAGGATCATGCTGTCTCTTCCAACACCCTTCCTACACCTTGCCCACAAGCACAGCGATGGAGGAAGCTGTTCTTGCCCCATCATGGTCAGATGTTCCAAGAGGGAAGGCAGCTAAAGGGGTCTGAGATGTTTGGTTTCCAACAAAGAAGCCCAAATAGAGAAGAAAAGCTGCTACAGGCCAGAACTGAGGAGTCTGGGGAGTCCTCGGACCCCAGGCTTAAAAGAGCCAGGAAGGGGACAAGTGGCTGATGCGCTTGGTCCAGTGGAACAAGAGGGGCTGGAAATCAGCGATGGTGGGGGGCACGCAAGCCTGTTGGCGGTTTTTGCACTCCCTAGCAGAGAAAATATCACCTGCCACCTTTTGGCATTCCCAGCGCTCAACTTTGGCTCCATCCAGCAAGAAAAAAACAGGCAGCAGGAAAGAGCGAGCTGAAACCTGATCCCCTGAAAGGCCGGACTCGGTGTCTGGCTTTTCTTACCGGCTCGGCCGACCTGTACGTGCCAGCCTGGGAAGGCGTAATGGTTCCACCGACAGAACTTCATTAACTTTTTATACACTTGGCCGCTAATTTATAATCATTAGCGGACAAACAGCCAACAATTACACAAGCAGCACATTAAGAAGAGAGGGAGAGAGAGCCTGAAGGAGCTGTGATGGAAACGTGCTGGTGGTCAGGAGGGGAGCGGGGACGGCGTGTCCCCCCGTCCCAGGGTTGGCATGTGACAGGGGCCACCTCTCCCAAGATTTACTGGCACGCCATTTCGTCAGCTGTAATTAAGGCACTGGGCAGCAGAAAGGCAAAAGGCGCAGGTGAGCGTGGAGAGGGGAAAAAAATCTCACAAGCCCTCTCACAACACAAAAAATAGAAAGAGACGGGAAGAGGAGGAGCGTGTCTATTCCACGTTTCCAACTCCCAGGGCAGGCTCGGCCCCTGTTTGCAGAAGAATGTGAAACTGCATACAAACAGCACAAAATTCATCCTGATTTAATGGAATCGTCAAACATAGGTCACGTAGCCCCAGTACCGTTCCACGCATGAGCTCTCCTTCTGGGGGCAGCTCTGTGCGGGAGGTAGGAGATGGGGTTGCAATCCACAGCCCTGGCACCCTGGATGAGCAACGCCTGCAAACACCCAGATCCTGAGGATGGAGATGTGAAAGTGGGGAAAGTGGAGACCTCTGAGATCAGTGGTCTCCGTTTCCCAAAAGAAAACTCAAAACTAACTCCACCAGTGCTCATCTTCTGCTCAATATCCCTCCCAGTCCCTGCCAGTGACTCACACCATCCAGCCAGACCCTCACTGCACAACGCGAGGCCACAGGCAGAGGACAACCGGCAACAACGCTTCCCGGCAACAACCCAAGCTGCTTTAATCCATCAAAGAGCCATAAGATCTGCAGATATAGATGTCCCTGCCACACAGGCAGGCCAGTAAGGAAGCAGAGCGACCTGCCCAGCATCACTCAACGACGCGCTGTGCCCAGAAACCAAACCTACACCTCTGCTGGCTCCCGCGGGAGGGCTGAGCCCTGCTCTCCAGCCCTTTTCCGAGACCTAAGCTTCCTGCTAAACAGGTCTAAAGAACACCGTGCGCGCTTCACAAAGCCTCTCCTTGGGCACCTCCGAGCTGCCAGCACACCTCAAGTCACCCACCGCCTCTGACCACAAGAGAGGAAAACTCCTTTCCAAAACAGAGAGGGAGGAGTTGGCGTGGGGGGGGGAAAGAGCAAGAAAGGCAAGGGAAGCGGGTGGCTGGTTGCCACTCACCCCACTCCCCTCCAAGAGCAGGAGGGGGAGGCTGCGTGGAGCAGCGCGGCCCGCTCGCAGGACCCGCCATGCCTTGCAAGCTGTGGCTTGCCAAGCATGCAGAGGGCAGGTAGGCAGAGCCCCACGCTCCCAGCACACAATCCCAGGCGTGCTGGCAGCTGGAAAAAGGCCTCGCAAGCCCTCCAGCTCCACCCGCTCCCCGCGGCAGAGGCGTGCGGACAGGCTCACAAGCCGCTTTTGCTCAGAGCGGGGCCCTTCCCCTTCCACCCGCGGTTTTGCAAGCCGCCAAGCGCAGGTGTAATGTGTGCAGGCTCTTTATCGCATCACATTTGGGCCAGAAGGATGAACGCTTTGGAGTTTACTGGGGACTGAACCCAAATTTCTTGTGTGATAAGCTCCCTTCCCTCTACAGCTTCTTAATAACCATCCGGCATCCATGTAGGAAGGAAAAAAAAAAAAAAAAATTCTCCATCTAGAAGTGCAGCTCTCAAGGCAATTCATGGGATCACACAGTAAAGGTAATTTAGATGTAAATTCAGACCACTCATCCTGCCTAGGACAGCCCTGCAACTCCAGTCGCCTGCAAGATCGTGGTGCCCACCTACGCAGGGGCAAGCTTTTAAGAAAACCTCTACCTGATCTGCTAAACGCATTGAGCGTGTTGTTTAGATCATTTTCCTGTGGCTGTTCAACACCCATAGTGGCACAAAACCCTCAGTCCATGCATCTAAGAAAACCAGGGGGAAAAAGCCCTACATGTGATATTCCATCCCTCAGTTAAAATGGAGTAACACCGTGTGATCGTGAAACCACAGATCGAATGGCAGGATACGCTGGGAGAGAAGTGGAGGTTGTTCCTACAAACTTCGCTTTGGCATTCCTGCCTTTGAGTAATTTGAGATTTGCCCAAATACCTGCTCTTTCAGGATTATTTATTTTTAAACAGCATCACTTGAGAAGCAGATTTGTCATTGAGATATTTGTAATACAAAACTGAAGCCAAATTTCAGAGAAATACTTTTAATAAAAAAGGCAAAGGCTTAATTTCAAAAATGTAAATATGAGACGTTTCCATCTTTTTTTACGCTTCCCAAAAGCAAAGCAAGAGAGTCTTCTTTACTGAAACATGTTGGGAAATTGAGCTGCACAAATTTGTACAACATTTCTGTCAACCCAAATACACATTATTATTACTTTTCCTTCTCGAGACCTTTTAATTTGGAGGGGGAGCGGGGCGGGGTTAAAAAAAGAGACCTTATCTTGCCTACAGACATGAAGACCCCAATGGCTCTCAAGCCCATAAACAACAACCAGTCTGTACCCCATCTCGCAGGGATTCCATGTAGCATCCGCAACAGGCGAGAGGGAGGAGGGAGCATCTCTCACTGGACCCAGTTCACCATCCGGTCCGGGGACCCCACAGCAGAGGCAGGATGCAGGCACCAAACCTTGTGCAGGAATTAAACATTGCCCTTACGAGCCCCCTGCCCCGCTGCCTTGCCCACACCACCCAGGTCACAGGAAAGCAGACAGAGTGCAGGAAGACTTTGTGATGGGGTGGCATTGAGCTCATAGGAAGTGCCAGCATCCAGGAACCCTTGCCACACAGGGAATTGAAAGCAGCCAGGCTCCAAACAGGAGGAGGGAAAAATTACTACAACCACCAACTAAGTCCAGGCATGCTCACAAGCAAGAGCCCCCAATATTTTGGGGGAGAAATGCAGAGATATCTGGGCTCATCCATCCCTAGGGATGCCTGTACAGGGTGGGAGGTGAGTACAGGACCCTTATCATCCTGAGCGAGGAGGGGACAGCGAGTAAGGACGTGGTGAGCTGGGCAAAGCGAGTGCAGCAGCATCCTTTGCATCACTAAAGCATCAGCAGCACCACGTTGTGGGTGCTCTCCCACTGCGAGTCTGAGGGGCTCTCCTGGAGGGGCCTTCACCCAGAGCCAGAGCTGCTCTCTTCCTTGCACATTTGGGAACGCTCCTCTTTGGCTTTCGGTGCTCCATTATCCAGAGACCCCAGCAAACCAGGCAAGACCAGCAGCAGCATGACTTGACTCAATGCCTCCCCACAAAGGGGCCAGTCCCATCCACACCTCTGGCTTCCCAGCAAGCTGCAGGAAGGGGAGAGGAGGGGGGACTGGCAGAAAGCACCCCCCTGCCATGGCCAGCCCCACACAAACCATCCAAAGCCTTCCCTGGGGAGAAGGGGCCACACAGTCAGAACCCCTGTGTGCAAACCCCCTCCCCACAGCCCCCTTCCCCTCCCCCTAAACCCACTCTCGGGCCCCATCCTCCCGAACAATCTCGCCGCGGGCTGCTTTTGTAAGCCTACAGCCCCAAAAGAAAAATGATGGGTTTGAACTCTTAACCCCGCCCCAG
>NW_015090852.1:2985731-3003917 GCF_001431845.1 Calidris pugnax | reverse complement strand
CCCGCCATGCCTTGCAAGCTGTGGCTTGCCAAGCATGCAGAGGGCAGGTAGGCAGAGCCCCACGCTCCCAGCACACAATCCCAGGCGTGCTGGCAGCTGGAAAAAGGCCTCGCAAGCCCTCCAGCTCCACCCGCTCCCCGCGGCAGAGGCGTGCGGACAGGCTCACAAGCCGCTTTTGCTCAGAGCGGGGCCCTTCCCCTTCCACCCGCGGTTTTGCAAGCCGCCAAGCGCAGGTGTAATGTGTGCAGGCTCTTTATCGCATCACATTTGGGCCAGAAGGATGAACGCTTTGGAGTTTACTGGGGACTGAACCCAAATTTCTTGTGTGATAAGCTCCCTTCCCTCTACAGCTTCTTAATAACCATCCGGCATCCATGTAGGAAGGAAAAAAAAAAAAAAAAATTCTCCATCTAGAAGTGCAGCTCTCAAGGCAATTCATGGGATCACACAGTAAAGGTAATTTAGATGTAAATTCAGACCACTCATCCTGCCTAGGACAGCCCTGCAACTCCAGTCGCCTGCAAGATCGTGGTGCCCACCTACGCAGGGGCAAGCTTTTAAGAAAACCTCTACCTGATCTGCTAAACGCATTGAGCGTGTTGTTTAGATCATTTTCCTGTGGCTGTTCAACACCCATAGTGGCACAAAACCCTCAGTCCATGCATCTAAGAAAACCAGGGGGAAAAACCCCTACATGTGATATTCCATCCCTCAGTTAAAATGGAGTAACACTGTGTGATCATGAAACCACAGATCGAATGGCAGGATACGCTGGGAGAGAAGTGGAGGTTGGTCCTACAAACTTCACTTTGGCATTCCTGCCTTTGAGTAATTTGAGATTTGCCCAAATACCTGCTCTTTCAGGATTATTTTTTTTTAAACAGCATCACTTGAGAAGCTGATTTGTCATTAAGATATTTGTAATACAAAACTGAAGCCAAATTTCAGAGAAATACTTTTAATAAAAAAGGCAAAGGCTTAATTTCAAAAATGTAAATATGAGACGTTTCCATCTTTTTTTACGCTTCCCAAAAGCAAAGCAAGAGAGTCTTCTTTACTGAAACATGTTGGGAAATTGAGCTGCACAAATTTGTACAACATTTCTGTCAACCCAAATACACATTATTATTACTTTTCCTTCTCGAGACCTTTTAATTTGGAGGGGGAGCGGGGCGGGGTTAAAAAAAGAGACCTTATCTTGCCTACAGACATGAAGACCCCAATGGCTCTCAAGCCCATAAACAACAACCAGTCTGTACCCCATCTCGCAGGGATTCCATGTAGCATCCGCAACAGGCGAGAGGGAGGAGGGAGCATCTCTCACTGGACCCAGTTCACCATCCGGTCCGGGGACCCCACAGCAGAGGCAGGATGCAGGCACCAAACCTTGTGCAGGAATTAAACATTGCCCTTACGAGCCCCCTGCCCCGCTGCCTTGCCCACACCACCCAGGTCACAGGAAAGCAGACAGAGTGCAGGAAGACTTTGTGATGGGGTGGCATTGAGCTCATAGGAAGTGCCAGCATCCAGGAACCCTTGCCACACAGGGAATTGAAAGCAGCCAGGCTCCAAACAGGAGGAGGGAAAAATTACTACAACCACCAACTAAGTCCAGGCATGCTCACAAGCAAGAGCCCCCAATATTTTGGGGGAGAAATGCAGAGATATCTGGGCTCATCCATCCCTAGGGATGCCTGTACAGGGTGGGAGGTGAGTACAGGACCCTTATCATCCTGAGCGAGGAGGGGACAGCGAGTAAGGACGTGGTGAGCTGGGCAAAGCGAGTGCAGCAGCATCCTTTGCATCACTAAAGCATCAGCAGCACCACGTTGTGGGTGCTCTCCCACTGCGAGTCTGAGGGGCTCTCCTGGAGGGGCCTTCACCCAGAGCCAGAGCTGCTCTCTTCCTTGCACATTTGGGAACGCTCCTCTTTGGCTTTCGGTGCTCCATTATCCAGAGACCCCAGCAAACCAGGCAAGACCAGCAGCAGCATGACTTGACTCAATGCCTCCCCACAAAGGGGCCAGTCCCATCCACACCTCTGGCTTCCCAGCAAGCTGCAGGAAGGGGAGAGGAGGGGGGACTGGCAGAAAGCACCCCCCTGCCATGGCCAGCCCCACACAAACCATCCAAAGCCTTCCCTGGGGAGAAGGGGCCACACAGTCAGAACCCCTGTGTGCAAACCCCCTCCCCACAGCCCCCTTCCCCTCCCCCTAAACCCACTCTCGGGCCCCATCCTCCCGAACAATCTCGCCGCGGGCTGCTTTTGTAAGCCTACAGCCCCAAAAGAAAAATGATGGGTTTGAACTCTTAACCCCGCCCCAGAAAAAGGCTGGAATTAAAAGGGGTTTATGACTAAGTATGCAGATGGGAATACTGTAATAACAACAGGCGAAATGTTTGCCCAGCAGTTCTGGGCTGGTTTCGGAGGGAGGGAGGGAGGGAGGGAGAGCGGGGACGGGGCGGCTTCTGGCCGGAGGATGACGGCACGGAGAAGGAATTTGGCGGCTGGGAGGGAAGGGAGGTTGCTGATAAATGCTGGGGCAGAGGCAGGGAGGGGGGCCGGGACCCGAACGCCGCATCACTGGCACTTCAGGGAGGCTGGCTGTGGGTTTCTGGCCGGCTGACAAAGGCACCGCCATGAAGGAGGCAAGCAGGGGTAGGGGGAGATGGCAGGAGAGCTCAGCGCAGATCAGGCATCTTGTGGGACACAGTTGTGTTCAGTGAGGCTGGGACACACAATAAGGAACACATCTAGGCAGATGGCAAAGCTCCCCCGCACCCCAAATACCTTCTGATGGCGGGGGACCCACACAGACAGAGGACCCCACAACCACAAATAAGTGGCTAACGAAATTTTACCAGTCCTGGGACTTCAGCTCTGCTGAAAATGTAGTAAAATGTCAGTACCTAAGTCACCTGGCAGGGCATTTTCAAGACATCACCTTCTTCTTTTAGCAACAGGCTGCACCCAAACCTCAGCCATTGTCCCAGAAGCATGCACCCTGCTGCTCACTTAACCCTTCCACAAGAGGGGAGAGCACCGTTTCTCCACCACCCAGTCTGGCACAAGGCACCCAGGACTTCCCTCTCCACAGGGGAGCAGAGAGATGAGGCACCTCAACAGCTCCCCATCATACAACATCACTCAGCAGAGCCCAAAACCACCTCTCTGTCACCATACCATGCCGTGCTGTCCACGGGCACCCAGTCCTTTGGAGAGGTTTGCTCCATAGCTCACTGGGGATGCAAGTCCCTGATCATAATCAAACCAGGACCCTTCCTGTTCTCTTAAGCTCTCCACAGGTACCTGCAAACTAAAATACAAAAATACACGATGCAAACCGCTCGCACATCATCACACATGGCTTGGCAGCCACAGGCCAGAAAGCCAAGTTGTTAGGACCCACAGGAGAGAAATTCACATGTGGCACACGGAAACAAGCCACAAAGACACAGACCTCCCCAAGCTCCCAGAGGAGCCACAGGATCAAACTGTTTCTGAGCGATGCTCCTGCTGCAAGCACGGGGACCTTCCCCCCACATCTGCTGGGTGCAGCCTGGCCTGATGCAACAGCAGCCCTTTGCCAAACCAAGCACCTCGCAGGGGTACAAGGTTTGGATGGGAACACGCCCCAGCCGCTTCCCTGCAGGGGTGAGGAGGTAAAGCCACGTGCAGAAAATTCAGGGCAGGACTGGCAAGCCAGGAACTCCAGGAGACATCTCAGCTTGCAACGTGGGGTATTTCCACACGCGACTCACAGCCTTTGCTCCACAGGGTCCTCAGGGCTTGCAGCATCAGCACATGGAGTTTTGACTATGGTCACCTCCTGCTGGCCCACTGCATTTACCAGAGACTAGCAGTGCTGGAAGGAGCCTGTGGATGGTAAAGTCTCTCTCATTGTGACAATCTTCCTCCAGGCGTGACCTGTTGCTTTTATGAACAGAAACACAGCAGACCTACAGCAACCAGGCAAGAGGACCCCCCCAAACTACCTCCTCAGTACTGCTCCTACCAGCAACGCAGCACAGGGGACAGGTCTACAACAAAGCCACCGAGCTTGCTCTTCTTAACTAGCAAGGAGATCTCTCTTTTGCCGCTCAAATAGAGTATGTCTCTGCAAAGACTGTCTGTGGGGACAAGAAAGATGGTCACTAACAGAGGGAGCATGCGTTGTGAAGGGTGACAGGGGAGATACAGCCTGCGGGGGACACAAGCTGCACAAATGCACAGCTCCCTTCACGGCCGCTGCTCGGCGGTGCCACGGCGCTGAGAGCCGACACGCCAGCAAGAACTCGGATCAGGTAATGGAGGGTGTAGGAGACTCGTGAGATGATTCCTGTGAGTCAGACGAGCTGGCCAGGGCCCAGATCAGCAAGCTCTGCAAAATCAGCAAACAAAAGAGGGCAAAACCTGGACCTCTCCCCAGCCCTTTCCTGCCGCCTCTGAGATGACCCCTGCGGGATCAATGAGAGTGGCCAGAGCCACACGGAACCCTGCAGCCAAAGCTGGGGATGGAGACTCAACCTGTCATGCCTTGGGGTGAGCTGGTCGCCCCAGCTCCCTGCTCAGTCCCAGGACTTGCTGAGCAATTTGGTTTCTCCTCTGCCAACAGAAAAGATGACATTGCTCTTGCTCATTGAGAGATGAGGCACCTCAACAGCTCCCCATCATACATCAT
The DNA here is from genome assembly GCF_001431845.1 of Calidris pugnax. Classification (NCBI taxonomy): domain Eukaryota; kingdom Metazoa; phylum Chordata; class Aves; order Charadriiformes; family Scolopacidae; genus Calidris; species Calidris pugnax. The sequence continues at coordinate 2,999,235 of NW_015090852.1, read as the reverse complement.
CACTCAGCAGAGCCCAAAACCACCTCTCTGTCACCATACCATGCCGTGCTGTCCACGGGCACCCAGTCCTTTGGAGAGGTTTGCTCCATAGCTCACTGGGGATGCAAGTCCCTGATCATAATCAAACCAGGACCCTTCCTGTTCTCTTAAGCTCTCCACAGGTACCTGCAAACTAAAATACAAAAATACACGATGCAAACCGCTCGCACATCATCACACATGGCTTGGCAGCCACAGGCCAGAAAGCCAAGTTGTTAGGACCCACGGGAGAGAAATTCACATGTGGCACACGGAAACAAGCCACAAAGACACAGACCTCCCCAAGCTCCCAGAGGAGCCACAGGATCAAACTGTTTCTGAGCGATGCTCCTGCTGCAAGCACGGGGACCTTCCCCCCACATCTGCTGGGTGCAGCCTGGCCTGATGCAACAGCAGCCCTTTGCCAAACCAAGCACCTCGCAGGGGTACAAGGTTTGGATGGGAACACGCCCCAGCCGCTTCCCTGCAGGGGTGAGGAGGTAAAGCCACGTGCAGAAAATTCAGGGCAGGACTGGCAAGCCAGGAACTCCAGGAGACATCTCAGCTTGCAACGTGGGGTATTTCCACACGCGACTCACAGCCTTTGCTCCACAGGGTCCTCAGGGCTTGCAGCATCAGCACATGGAGTTTTGACTATGGTCACCTCCTGCTGGCCCACTGCATTTACCAGAGACTAGCAGTGCTGGAAGGAGCCTGTGGATGGTAAAGTCTCTCTCATTGTGACAATCTTCCTCCAGGCGTGACCTGTTGCTTTTATGAACAGAAACACAGCAGACCTACAGCAACCAGGCAAGAGGACCCCCCCAAACTACCTCCTCAGTACTGCTCCTACCAGCAACGCAGCACAGGGGACAGGTCTACAACAAAGCCACCGAGCTTGCTCTTCTTAACTAGCAAGGAGATCTCTCTTTTGCCGCTCAAATAGAGTATGTCTCTGCAAAGACTGTCTGTGGGGACAAGAAAGATGGTCACTAACAGAGGGAGCATGCGTTGTGAAGGGTGACAGGGGAGATACAGCCTGCGGGGGACACAAGCTGCACAAATGCACAGCTCCCTTCACGGCCGCTGCTCGGCGGTGCCACGGCGCTGAGAGCCGACACGCCAGCAAGAACTCGGATCAGGTAATGGAGGGTGTAGGAGACTCGTGAGATGATTCCTGTGAGTCAGACGAGCTGGCCAGGGCCCAGATCAGCAAGCTCTGCAAAATCAGCAAACAAAAGAGGGCAAAACCTGGACCTCTCCCCAGCCCTTTCCTGCCGCCTCTGAGATGACCCCTGCGGGATCAATGAGAGTGGCCAGAGCCACACGGAACCCTGCAGCCAAAGCTGGGGATGGAGACTCAACCTGTCATGCCTTGGGGTGAGCTGGTCGCCCCAGCTCCCTGCTCAGTCCCAGGACTTGCTGAGCAATTTGGTTTCTCCTCTGCCAACAGAAAAGATGACATTGCTCTTGCTCATTTAAGCCATCAGTTGTCTCTCCACATGCAAACCAAACACAAGGGATCCTCCTCTCGCTTCCAGGGCGCTTCCCAGGATTTAAGGACCAATTGTAAACATTCCTTTGCAAGTCCTTTTTGGAGAGCAGTGTCTCCCTTCCTTGCCCAATCACATACCCATGCCTTGACAGCCAGGCACAAGAGCTGGCCTACACAAGGGATATTCACACCTCCCTGCCAACAGCATGGCCCTGAGCAGGCGAAGCCCCTGGCCCTGCCTTGCACCACATCCCAGGAGCTTGCTCCAGAGGCTTTAACAGCTAACACGTTAGGGGAGGTTGCAGCCACTGGTCTGCATCAGAAGGACCCCCTTAGGAGACCAAGGGAAAGGTCCTTGCTTTCCAGAGACAGATGAGAGGTATTTGATCACAAGAAGATCCAGAGCTGAAGCAGAGCTCTGGCTCAACATCTCTCTGCAGGATCACAGCACCTCTTAAGGAGCAGCCCTGAGTGAAGGATCACCATACATTTTTGTGGAGACTTCCTCTACCTGGAGGGTTGAGATCCTTACACTCCAACCTCTGCCAAACTGAGTGCTACAGTCAACCCCACTTCCATAAAAGCCCCCACAAAATCTCTGCCATGAGATGCTGCCATCCTTTCCTCATCTGAGACTTCCAGACGTGCCAGTTGTCATTTTTCATTAAAAAAGGAAAAGAAGGGGAATGGTGGGGAGGACATCTGGAAGAGGGTAAATAGCCATCAGGAGTCATCCCAATTCTGACAGCTGAATGAGTTAGACAAGTGCTAACAAACAAACAGGCTAAATTGCTCCTTTCCCTTCCTGAGAGGTTGAACCAAGTCTCCTGAGCACCCTGAACACCAGCTCAGGAAATGGTCCCTTCCCAGCTTTTGGTAGTAGTGAGAAGCCCAACCCCAGCAGCTGCCCAGCTAAACCAGCCTGCACATGCTGCCCAGAGGCAGCGGGAGGCCTCTGACATTAAATCCCAGTCTCCTGCACCCTCCTGCACCCACTACCCAGAGAGGAGCCCTGAAGCTGGCTGAGATGGAAGACCAAGCCAGGGCAATGCAGCCCTTATAAACGGATAGGGACTGGGACCATGCACCGCCTCTTCCCTATGGCAAAGCCTTCGTTCCAGCAGAGAGGTGATGCAGGCAGACTAGGAGCCTCCATCCCTCTGATCCTTGACGTCCCATAGCCCCTTCCTTCCCCTGCTCCCGATGGGAGGCACACCCAGTGCTAAACACTGAGGCTAACTCCATCCGGTCCTTCTTCCCTACGTCTATTGTGGCTAAAAATTTATCTGGCTTCTGCCAAAAAAAAAAAAAAAAAAAAAAAATTGCTGTACCTCCCCTTTGCCCTTCAAAGTAAAAGCAGCTCTGCTCTTTAGCCAGGGAGGGCCAGAAGAGTTTAAACAAGAGTCCCCCAGTCCCCCATCTACCCCAGCACTGCTCCACTCCTCCTCCTCCTCCGAGGACTTTCACACAGCCCTGTCCCGTCAGCATGTCTGTGGCATTTGATTCCTGTCTGTCACTAAGTGATGAGGACAAAGGGTGAGGAGTCAGGAAAAGGTCTGAGCTACTTTGTTCATCGTCTGGATACGAACTTTGGATGAACTCCGTGGGGAAAGAGAAAAGGCGCATGGAGCGGGACGCACCGTGCATAGCGCTCTCTCTCCTCCAAAAAAAAAAAAAAAAAAAAAAGGAAAAAAAAAAAAGGGAGGCTTGAACAAGGGGAAGAGGTGGGAGGGAAAGGAGAGGAGAGCATTCCCCATCCCCATGGCGGCAGGCAGTCCTGAGAGCTCCCTGCTCCGAGGAGACAGAAGGATATTCAAACTGCCTTCCCAGGAGGCATGTTCAATAAAGCAGGATGCCAACGCAGCCTTTTCTCAAACAAATCTGTTAGCGGCGGGCCAGGGGCCAGCCACAAGGGCTCGCTTTTTAAAGCAACCAAATGGGAATTTCCTAATAAAATAAAATTTTTTAAAAAGCCCGACTGTGGCATGATTAAAGGGAAGCTCGCTGGCAGCAATGAGAAGGATCTTGCACACAGACCTCTCTGGAAGCATGGAAAGATGAAATACAGCGCAGGATGGGGCGCTTTAGGATGCAGCCAGGGCCAGAGCACTCAAGCACCCGTGTGCTCCCCCAGCACCCACCTGCACAAACTGGGGGAGACGGCTGCCCACAGTGCAGTTACACACCAGGTTTACAACCATGATTTTCTGTTGTCCTGAACAAGGGAGGGGACTCACCCTGTGCTGCAACAGAGGCAACTTCCCTCATGCCGACCTCGGGGACCTGGAAAAGCCACTGCAAGGCACACTCAGCTCCTTTGCTTCATTCTGCTTTTAAAAGTCAAACCAGTTTGCAACTGGAAAGCCCTCTGGTAGTCTTGCAAACATTAAATAAATCAGCCCCTCCTGGGCAGCAAAGCTATCACAAACTTTGTCTCGATGGCTCTTGCCCAGCAGCTAAGGTGCCCGCGCTGGGATGGGACACAGCCTCCATTGAGGATTATCGGCAAAGCCTACACACAAGATGTGCCAAGGCACACAGGGAAATGATTACAATCCTATGTGCAATTCCACAGTGTTCATAACAGACCTGCTGGGCGCTGGAGGTGAAAGGGTGCCCCAGACAAACCACCCACACCACCCACTGAACCTGAGAGGGGACCCACAGTCCCACAGGCTGTCTGGGAACACAGATTGCTCTACGACCTTAAAAGTCTCTGTCTGAGGCACAAGCAGTTGGAAATCCAAGGGTCACACTGGAGGCTGTTCACCACCAGCAGAGTGGGTGAACTTAACTCTCCAGGATGGGATTCCTACATAAAACAGACTAAGTTGGTTACAAAACCCAGGAGAGCACTTGAAAGCAATCCACTAGTACATGCCGGAGGTTATCCCGGATCCCTCGTCTCTCTAGTAGCCACCAGCAGGTAGAAAAACAACTCTGTATGAGAAAGCTCTGCCCGGGACACAACAACCCTACATGCTGCAGCAGCCCAGCCACAGAAGGCACTGGTGGGACATCCCTACCTGGGCACACCAGCAGCAGACAGGACACACCTTCCCCTTCAAGGTGGGAGAAACTTCATCCCTTGCGTGGTGCCCAGCGCAGGAGACCAAGAGCTGCAGAAATGGTCACAGGAACCACTTACTCCAGTTCCAGCCTGGCTTCTCTGCTTGGGCAGATGACTACTCACCACGAGGACTCTTGGAACTGGAAGGAATCAGAAGCTCGACTTCACTGACCCACAGCTACACATGGCCTCAGCCCTTCCAAGATCCACCTGCTGTGCACCAAGACAATGACCAGGGAAAAAAAAGAGAGGAGGAAGGGGAAGGAAGCACATTTCTGCAGGGAAACAACCCGTCCATGGAAACCAGCAAGAAAGGGTCCTCCCTTGCAGCCACCACCACATCCCAGAGGAGAACATGTCAGGACATAACTCAAGTATCTTGGAGGCACTGCCCAAGACCTCCAGTGGAGATAGATACTCTGACTTCCTCCAAGCACAGCCAGACCCTGGGGACTGCCTCGGAAGTACACAGCAGAGTGTGCTGGGACAAACTGACTCCACAGAGAAAACCTCAGCCCGTTTGGAGGAGTTTGTTCCACCACTCACTCCAGAAATTCCAAAAAGCTCTTTGGTGGTGGGAGGGACCCATCCCCAGCAGTCCAGCCAAGGAGTCTGGCTCAAAGCAACAATCTCCCAAAAGGAAGAACCAGACAGAAGGAGAAGCAAAAAAACTGGACAAGGTGTCAGCTGGATTGACCAGCAATCCCTTTTGCAGAAGGTGGGAGCTCAGGGAGGAAATGTTGGTGCTGCTAGATCAGGGCTGTTTTGGGAACAGCAAGTAAGCAGAAGAGAGGGAAAGAGAGGGGGCTGGGGGAAGAGAAGGTAAAAGAAAACAAATCTGCTTTATTATTGCCTGAAACTGAAGGAGACTGATTAAAGCAAACAGCCCCCCTGCCCCTTCCAAAGGGTTGTCTCGTCTGTTTCCTAAATCTGATTCCCATTTGTCTCTATATGGTTCTCATTTGTTCTTCATTTAGGTCTCCTCCACGCTCCTCGCTGTGCCTAAGAGAGCCCCTCTGGAGAGCCACAGGCCCAGGCTTCCCTTGGGACGCCGTGAGGGCAATCACTGACCAGGGTCAGACCCAGCACCAGTGCCTGCATAGAGGAAGGAGATGCAGCAAGAGGAAGGCAGCACAGTATCACTGCCCAAGGATGCAGATGGGAACCTGGCCACCTCTGGGCTAGCAGACCCAGCATCCCTGAAGGGTTAAAAAAAAAAAAGGAAAAAGAAAAAAAGCCAAAGGGACCAGGAAGAGGGGATGCGGCAGGAGCAGAGACCCACTGCACAAGCAGTTTCCCTCTTCATCAGCAGACGGCCTTCTGATTAAATAGGAGCTTAAAAATTTTCCTAATGGAGCTCGTTTCAAACACAAACCACAGGGACCTCTCCTAATTGCACAGCTCCTTTTCTCAATCACAGCCTACGTATGATGAAGCAGGTCCATCCACCGCCCTTGCCCGCAGCTGCGTGCCTCAGCACGCAGGACCAGCACACTTCACCAGCCATGCCTGCAGCTCCCAACGGGATGTTGGGGCTGGAAGCATCATGCCATCATGGCCCTCCCAGCACTCACCTTCTGCCCTGGCCCCTGGCCGTTAGTCCCCCAAGCACCCAGCCAGCTGGGCATGATGCCTTTGATGAAGGACATTTCCAAAGCCTAACCAAACATGGCAGAATAAAGGAAACAAAAATTTGTCCTTCCACCCACTTTGTTACGTGCCTCAGGAGCATAGAAGGACCAGGGACTTCTCCTACCACTACCCTTAGTGTGTCTTATCTCCTTCCATATTGCTTGTGGCTTTTTCACAGTAAACAATCCCCACTTGCCCTTGGGATAGTCTCCCTAAGGCTCCATCCATGCCATCCTGCTGCTTGCACATTATCCTACCCCCAAGGGTCAGGATCCCACAGTTTTCCAGACCTGGAGGCAGAAGAGCCATTTCTAAGGAAAAAATGCCACCTGAGGCTGTGCACCTCCCCAGACACACGCTGCAAACCTATCCGAATGGAAATACAGCATCCTTTGTCACTATAAAACCCAACCAAGCACCCGCTGCCCAACCAATCCATCTACCACAAGAGGAAACTGAGCAGGGTATAAGCTCTCCACTGCCAGAGTCAACCCTGCAACCACCCAACATCAGAGCAGGGCCCAGATGGTTGCACAGGTACCATCACACTAGATAACATCAGTTTTCCCCTCCTGGTTGCTGCCCAGGTAGAGGATACAGTACCCATCAGCTGCTCTCTCTGCTCCCTTCTGCCCATAAGGAAAGCAGAGACCCCTGACCTTCTCCACCGCATCCCCCAGCCCCTCTGCAGCTTAAGCAGCCCAGGTGCGCAAATGTTAACCATTGCCCTCGCCAGGCAGAAAGTAAATTCCACCGAAGAGGGGAAATGCCAGCTGCAGTCAGACCCCAGGATGTGCAAATAGCAGCTGGGGACCTTCGGGAGAGGAACAGCCTGGGCCCAGACGCTCCTGCTGATAATCCTTCTTGGGATGCCCCCTCCAGAAGCTCCTGTATCAGAGCAAGGATGCTAATTTGACTATTTGAGAGAGTGGAAAAAAAAAAAATCATAAATTAAGCATTTGCAATTGCGCTAAATGACCTTTCCAGCCGCTTGGGGACAGAATTGCACCAGGGCTTTGGAGCGAGCTACAGCAGGATCTGCTCTCTCCTAGCAGCTGGGGACCTTCGGGAGAGGAACAGCCCAGGCCCAGACGCTCCTGCTGATAATCCTTCTTGGGATGCCCCCTCCAGAAGCTCCTGTATCAGAGCAAGGATGCTAATTTGACTATTTGAGAGAGTGGAAAAAAAAAAAATCATAAATTAAGCATTTGCAATTGCGCTAAATGACCTTTCCAGCCGCTTGGGGACAGAATTGCACCAGGGCTTTGGAGCGAGCTACAGCAGGCTCTGCTCTCTCCCTGCTCCCATGCTCCATGCTTTGTGCCTCTGGATGCATTTAAGGGGTCCATGCTGCCTTAGCCACCTCTGCCCACCCAGTCGGAGAGCCAAGAAAGAGCCTCTTCAGAAAAATCTGCATGAAGTTGGGAGGAAGAAGCAGTCTTTGCTAAGAGCTTGCTGAGCAAAGCGCTTCAGATGGCTTCATTTCACATCGCCAAAAGCGTAAATCAGGGAACTGCTCCTCGGGTTTTTCTCCATTAGCAAAGTATATTGCAACTCGCCTTCCCACCACCGATACCGATCGACACTCCACATCTGCTGACCAGATCTAACAGCCAGGATTTTCTGGGGGAATAATACATTTGCTGAAAACACCATTCCTGCCACCTGCTCCCCCCACTTCCCCGACACACAACTGCTCCGGGAGCAGGGCTGTGGCAGGCTCCTCGCTCTCCGCAGGCACATGCAAAGCACAACGCAGCAGCCAGAAGCTTCCTAAATTCAGATCAGAAATAAATAAGCGACCCCTCGCAAAGCAAGGGTCATAAACCCTTCAAAACACCACTTCCACCGGGGTGGTGGAGCCTATCTCACTGCCTGCAACTTTACTGGACAAGACCAAATGCCCTTCTGGAAAGCATAAGCTTTCACACAAAACATACTGAGGAGGTTGTGTCCTACACTATGAAGTCAGGATTGATGGCTGAGACTCCTTCCAACTCATTTCTTTTACCCTGTGAACTGTGCCTTTGCCTAGAGATTTGCAATATTATTGCAATAATAATTTTGCATATAAACATCCCCCTCCCAATCAAATAAGACCAAGTTAGAACACTTGCAACCTTTTAAAATTAAGAGAATTAGAGTTAAAAGTCAAATTCAAAGCTTAAAGCTGGAGACCAATCCATCCAGAGACTCCAGGTATTGTATCATTCTTAATGTTTCACCAGAGAATCACCGCACAGGGAAAAAAAAGGATGTGTGTAAACAAGCAAACATACACCCACCAGCAGCTTGGGTTTTGAAACATTAATGTTGAAATTAGAAAGGCACATTTCAGAGAGTTATGGGCAGATTCGCTTTCATTTTGGCTCCAGCCTTGTAAATATCAAATGTCAAAGGAAACAGTCGTGCTGAATTAAGAGAGAAATATCCCCGTGCTGCAGAGACATGTTTGGGATCGGGACCACTGGAGTTGGGAAAGGAGCAGCAGCCAGCAACAAACACTTTACAACGGGAAGGGTATTTTTGCTGGTTAACCTGCCACTGCTAATTCTGCTAATCAACATCACTCTGGAATTTGAAAATGTTATCCAACCAAGAGAGAAACTTGATTTTCCTTTTCTGATAACGAGGACAGGCAGGCCAGCCAGGCTGGGCCAAACATGGCATTACAAAATGCTGCCTGTAAAACCAAAAATGGGACACGGAAATGATGAACTGAGTTTCTGGGCTTGCGCTTCGGCGAGAAACAAAAATCCAGCCACCAGCATTTAGAGAGGGTGATCCCACTTGCAAAGGCAGCTCCGCTCGTTTTTCACCAAGGCTGAAGTAAAATGGCAAAGTTATCATTTTAGATTAGTGCTGCTCCTCACAGCACTGGCTGTTCTGAGCGTTGTCAATTGATCAGTATATTTACAAAAAAATCCCAAAAAAAACCCCAGGGGAGTAATGGAGGAACAGCCCGTCAGCTTAGGCCAAGCAAAAAAGCTATTTTGGGTAAGGCTTCTCCTATAAATAAAAGGCTGGTCAGGGAGAGGACGGTGACAACGTGCTGCTCGCTCAAGGTGTCAGAGGGGATTTCTATTATCCACGCTGGCGACCTCCCCGAAACACCGAGCAGCAGCGACACAGCACACCGCTCCTCAGCGGGCACGGCACACACCAGCCAGGAGGCTTCTCCTGGCAGCCATCCCCTCCATCGGGCTGCCGGTCCTCCCGTCTCCTCGCCTTCACCAGCAGGAAAAGGAGCCAGTAAAGGTGGCTTTCTGTTCCAGCTTAAAAAAAAAAAAAATTAAAAAAAAATAAAAATACAGGGGCAGGGCTCACAAACACAAGGCCAAGAGATTTCATTCTTCAGTGGTTTGGGATTTTTTTCACTTGGTTGTTTTTTTTTCCACTTTTTTTTTCCCTCCTTTTTTTTTTTTTTTTTTTTTTTTTTTTAAAATCAACACAGTTGCAAACCAATTAATTCCAGCCCAAGCAATCCCCCAGCACCGGGAGAAAGCCTCACCCGGGTCCCTCTCCAGCCCCACCGCCAGCCTGACAACACCACGCTTTAATGTATTCAGCCCACAGCCTCCTCAGGCCACGGCTTTCTGTAATTTATCCCTATACCGTCCACCACCTTGTATTATTTAAGTCGTCGGGGGACGCAACACCTCCGAGACAGTTTTCAGCAGAAGCTGCCGATCGCCTGGTCTCCAAAACCATCATTTTTTGCTTCAATCGGGCTTCCCAGCAGATGCTCCCAAAGGCGACATGGCAAGAGGAGGTATTTCATGGAAAATCCCCAATTGTCGATGCCTCTGGAGCACGCTGGGGAGGTGAAGGTCTACAAAGCACCACGCAGCACCTACAAATGTCCAGCGTACCCAAAAAGCCACGGTGTTTATACAACCCAGGCTCTGGCAGGGGGTACAGCCTTGGTACCCAGTAACTGCTGGCAGCACTGGGGTGCCACGTATGACCCCAGGCTGGCAGTTCAGGGGCCAGGCACTGTTCACAAATGGTTTCTCCCACTATAGGGAACACCTGCAGCCTGACCGGACCGGGATCCTCTCCGGCGGGATGTTTGGGGAAAGCAAAGGATGCAGATTGAGGTTGGTTTATTAGATTATGGACAGCCCCATGCAAATAGGGCCATATTGATCCGGTCTGCAAACACCTGGCTGGGAATACAAGCAGCCCCTGAGTATACAGAAGCTGCTGGAGATTATTAACCAGATCCATTGCTGTAAATCACATTACCTCCTTCCAAACCCCAACCCAGCCCCAAGTCCCCCTGTGCTAGGTGCTGTACGGCGCACACCCCTACAGTGTGAGACAGCATCAAGTCTCCCTGCCTGACAGCCAAAAGCCTGAAGATTCAGCCCAGAAACGTGGAGCCCAGCAGGGGCATCCTGCTCTGAGGTCCATGGAGCCAGGGTTACACAGCCCACCTTCTCCACAGCAACTCCCAAAACAAAGCAAAGGATGGGTTACCAGGAGGGTGAAACTGGCACAGGAATGCAAGGCAGGAATTAAAAAAAAAAAAAAAATGGAAAAAAATAAAATATCGCATCTTCAGATGCAAACTCATCTCCTGCTCCCACTGGGTACACGGTATTTTGCACAAACTGCAAATCACCCCTCTAGCGTACAGAGCAAATAGGACAGGATCTCCTGCCTCCCAAAGCACCCCAACTCCAAGTGCAGGAAAGAAAAAAAAATAGTAGTAAAATGCTTCGCAGCAGATTTCCAAGAGATCACAAAACCCTTTGCAGAGCCTTATTAGCAGAGAAGGCAGCAGTTCACGGATTAAAGAAGGAACTGGGGAATGAGGTGTTGAACCAGAGGCAGAGGAAGAATCCCGTATTCTTCTGTTCTCCTCACCAAAATCCCCAGCTCTGATCCAGCAGAAGCACCACCAGCAGCGTAAGCTAGTGTATCTCACTGCAAACAAAACCATTTACGTTTAACCCACCACCCTACTCCCCTAAAGAATTGCTGCATGTAGTAATTTCCTTGTGACAGGGAGAAAAAAAAAAAAAAAGCCATGATGAAATTGTCTTAAGAGTTTCACTGCGTTTTGTTTACAGCCACTGCCCTCAAACCCAGGGCTGGCGTGCAGCACGCAAGCCTGCTAACAGGAATAAATCTAACATTTGAGATCATTTAGAAAAGCTCTGCTCACAGACAGTCAGCGCTCCAAGGGGGAAATCCCTTTGCAGGTCTCAAATAAGGGAACTTGAACCATTTTTTCCCTGGAGAAATTTAGGCCTGAAAGATCTTCCGAGTTTCTTGTTTGGAGCTACAAGGCCCGATAACAAGATCTCTTTCCCTGGACTCAGCCACAACACTTTGACTGCTGCCAAAACCGTTTGGAGGTGAGGGAAGATGGAGCAGAGAGAGACCCGTGGCAGTGGGGAAGTCACCCAACACATCCACGTAAGAGGACGCCCTACTTAGCTGTTATTTATATACACATCAGGTTAATACAGGCATTTTTCCGGCACGCATTAACTGAGTGCAAAGACTCCTTCTCCTCTGCACCGGGCCAAATGCTGTCAGCATCCAAAGAGCAGGCACAGCACCTTCCCAGCACCCTCCTTCCCCAGACACACGCAGCCACTGCTACCCAAAACCTGCTACTGGGGGCAGCTGGTACAAGTAAAGTATGGGAGACTTGGGAACATGGGATCAGGGGCAGGAAGAACGAGCACATCCATCCCCTAGGAGCAAACAGATGGAGCAGGGAGCAATGGGACCCTCCAAGAGCATCTTCCTGGTCCGCTGCAATCACAGCAAAGTTTACTCGACACCAAGCACCCACAAGAAAAAAAAAACTAAGCAGATTTTGTACTCCCCAAATTGTAGGGAGTCCCTAAGGAACAGTAATGTCATGCTGGAGCTGGGCCTGGTTTCTCTGCTTTGCCGGGAGGGCCAAGGGGGAGGAGGTGGGAGGAAGAGCCCACTGGCAGCCCTGTGCTTCCCACCTCCTCCCCTGGAGGTTTGCAGGAGGCCAATTTTGATTAAACTAATTAAGCCTGCTCCGTTCAAAGAGCCCCAACCACATGCTACCAGGGGAGAGGAATAAAATATAAAATTGAAAAGGAAAAAGAGAAATCTCCCTGCGATCACACTCTTCTCCAAAGCTATCCATCCCCAGCAGATCCCTGATGGACAACGCTGCGCTGAAATAAGAAAGCCCAGAAAAAGGACACATTGCAGTGTCACAGCTCCAACCCTGAAGACTCTGAGGTCTGGAGAAGGCTGCTGCTCCTTCCAGGCACTGGGACACATGCCCCTTCCCATCAGAGTGAACTGGTTCCATCCTCTTCCAGCAAGTCCCCAAAGGTAGCCCCTCCTCTCGCAGTAATACAGCCCTCCACCAAGCCAAGGTCTCCCAGATGCCGTCTTCTCCCCGCAAATCATCCCTATCTTCCAGCCCCTCGCAAGTTCCCTTCCCTCCTTTCCCATGAAGGCATCAGGTTTCTGGAAGTAATTTATTTGTGAGCTGCAAAGAGCTTCCTTGGGCAGTGCCGGCCATCCGGAGGCCCTGTTCTCCCAAAATGTTTCTCTTCTCCCCCAGGGCAGTCATATCAGGGAACTGGCAGACCCTGCTCCTACAGACCCTGCCCCTGTAGGGAGCCCGCTTGGTTGGGAGAGAAAAGCACCACTATTGCTTTCAAAGCCTTTCATCTGGAGGAAAAAAAAAAAAAAATAATAAGTATCAAAGCAAAGGCTTCCTCCCCTTTGAAGGGCAGGAGAGAGAACAGCCGGACCAGGGCTGGACCTGCCGAGAGCAGAGCAGGGACCTGTCCTCCAGGCTGGAGCCCAAGCACTTTCATTATGAGGTTGTGCAGAAGCAGAATGAAGCCTTAGGTGCAAGAATTGCATTGAAATTCAAATCGGGGTGTTTAACTCTCCCCTGCGCCTCGGGAAACCTTGGTGGAAATTCAGGGTAAGGAGGAGGGCAGGGTTTGAAACCACAGCAAAGGGCTGGGGTGAGCAGGAGGAGGGAAGGAAAGCAAGCTGCCCCATCCTTCCCCGCAAAAAACTTCATCCAAGGGGCCCTGGGTTTGCCAGTGTACCCCACTTACAGCTCTGCCCTGCACCCCAAACCCACCGGCACCGCACGCATCGCCGCTGCCCCTCTTCTCCCCCTGCCGCTCCCCCCGGGGCTCGAGTTGGGAGAGGGGGAAGAGAAGGAAGGGAGGAAGAAAAGAAAGAAACCCCATATCGTAATTGCTATATTAAAGAGAAATAGCAGGCAAGAATAATAAGAGAGGTGTCAGAAGTGAAATACA
>NW_015090852.1:2970929-2979554 GCF_001431845.1 Calidris pugnax | reverse complement strand
TTGGGGTTTTTTTCCTTTGGTTGTTTTTTTTTCCCCTTATTTTTTTCCCCCCTTTTTTTTTTTTTTTTTTTTTTTTTTAAAATCAACACAGTTGCAAACCAATTAATTCCAGCCCAAGCAATCCCCCAGCACCGGGAGAAAGCCTCACCCGGGTCCCTCTCCAGCCCCACCGCCAGCCTGACAACACCACGCTTTAATGTATTCAGCCCACAGCCTCCTCAGGCCACGGCTTTCTGTAATTTATCCCTATACCGTCCACCACCTTGTATTATTTAAGTCGTCGGGGGACGCAACACCTCCGAGACAGTTTTCAGCAGAAGCTGCCGATCGCCTGGTCTCCAAAACCATCATTTTTTGCTTCTCCCAGCAGATGCTCCCAAAAGCGACATGGCAAGAGGAGGGACTTAATGGAAAATCCCCGATTGTCGATGGCTCTGGAGCACGCTGGGGAGGTGAGGGTCTACAAAGCACCATGCAGCACCTACAAATGTCCAGCGTACCCAAAAAGCCACGGTGTTTATACAACCCAGGCTCTGGCAGGGGGTACAGCCTTGGTACCCAGTAACTGCTGGCAGCACTGGGGTGCCACGTATGACCCCAGGCTGGCAGTTCAGGGGCCAGGCACTGTTCACAAACCATTTCTCCCACTACAGGGAACACCTGCAGTCTGACCGGACCGGGATCCTCTCCGGCGGGATGTTTGGGGAAAGCAAAGGATGCAGATTGAGGTTGGTTTATTAGATTATGGACAGCCCCATGCAAATAGGGCCATATTGATCCGGTCTGCAAACACCTGGCTGGGAATACAAGCAGCCCCTGAGTATACAGAAGCTGCTGGAGATTATTAACCAGATCCATTGCTGTAAATCACATTACCTCCTTCCAAACCCCAACCCAGCCCCAAGTCCCCCTGTGCTAGGTGCTGTACGGCGCACACCCCTACAGTGTGAGACAGCATCAAGTCTCCCTGCCTGACAGCCAAAAGCCTGAAGATTCAGCCCAGAAACGTGGAGCCCAGCAGGGGCATCCTGCTCTGAGGTCCATGGAGCCAGGGTTACACAGCCCACCTTCTCCACAGCAACTCCCAAAACAAAGCAAAGGATGGGTTACCAGGAGGGTGAAACTGGCACAGGAATGCAAGGCAGGAATTAAAAAAAAAAAAAAATGGAAAAAAATAAAATATCGCATCTTCAGATGCAAACTCATCTCCTGCTCCCACTGGGTACACGGTATTTTGCACAAACTGCAAATCACCCCTCTAGCGTACAGAGCAAATAGGACAGGATCTCCTGCCTCCCAAAGCACCCCAACTCCAAGTGCAGGAAAGAAAAAAAAATAGTAGTAAAATGCTTCGCAGCAGATTTCCAAGAGATCACAAAACCCTTTGCAGAGCCTTATTAGCAGAGAAGGCAGCAGTTCACGGATTAAAGAAGGAACTGGGGAATGAGGTGTTGAACCAGAGGCAGAGGAAGAATCCCGTATTCTTCTGTTCTCCTCACCAAAATCCCCAGCTCTGATCCAGCAGAAGCACCACCAGCAGCGTAAGCTAGTGTATCTCACTGCAAACAAAACCATTTACGTTTAACCCACCACCCTACTCCCCTAAAGAATTGCTGCATGTAGTAATTTCCTTGTGACAGGGAGAAAAAAAAAAAAAAAGCCATGATGAAATTGTCTTAAGAGTTTCACTGCGTTTTGTTTACAGCCACTGCCCTCAAACCCAGGGCTGGCGTGCAGGCAGCCTGCTAACAGGAATAAATCTAACATTTGAGATCATTTAGAAAAGCTCTGCTCACAGACAGTCAGCGCTCCAAGGGGGAAATCCCTTTGCAGGTCTCAAATAAGGGAACTTGAACCATTTTTTCCCTGGAGAAATTTAGGCCTGAAAGATCTTCCGAGTTTCTTGTTTGGAGCTACAAGGCCCGATAACAAGATCTCTTTCCCTGGACTCAGCCACAACACTTTGACTGCTGCCAAAACCGTTTGGAGGTGAGGGAAGATGGAGCAGAGAGAGACCCGTGGCAGTGGGGAAGTCACCCAACACATCCACGTAAGAGGACGCCCTACTTAGCTGTTATTTATATACACATCAGGTTAATACAGGCATTTTTCCGGCACGCATTAACTGAGTGCAAAGACTCCTTCTCCTCTGCACCGGGCCAAATGCTGTCAGCATCCAAAGAGCAGGCACAGCACCTTCCCAGCACCCTCCTTCCCCAGACACACGCAGCCACTGCTACCCAAAACCTGCTACTGGGGGCAGCTGGTACAAGTAAAGTATGGGAGACTTGGGAACATGGGATCAGGGGCAGGAAGAACGAGCACATCCATCCCCTAGGAGCAAACAGATGGAGCAGGGAGCAATGGGACCCTCCAAGAGCATCTTCCTGGTCCGCTGCAATCACAGCAAAGTTTACTCGACACCAAGCACCCACAAGAAAAAAAAAACTAAGCAGATTTTGTACTCCCCAAATTGTAGGGAGTCCCTAAGGAACAGTAATGTCATGCTGGAGCTGGGCCTGGTTTCTCTGCTTTGCCGGGAGGGCCAAGGGGGAGGAGGTGGGAGGAAGAGCCCACTGGCAGCCCTGTGCTTCCCACCTCCTCCCCTGGAGGTT
Source organism: Calidris pugnax (assembly GCF_001431845.1). Lineage (NCBI taxonomy): Eukaryota > Metazoa > Chordata > Aves > Charadriiformes > Scolopacidae > Calidris > Calidris pugnax. Next base: position 2,976,939 of record NW_015090852.1, on the reverse strand, counting down.
TGCAGGAGGCCAATTTTGATTAAACTAATTAAGCCTGCTCCGTTCAAAGAGCCCCAACCACATGCTACCAGGGGAGAGGAATAAAATATAAAATTGAAAAGGAAAAAGAGAAATCTCCCTGCGATCACACTCTTCTCCAAAGCTATCCATCCCCAGCAGATCCCTGATGGACAACGCTGCGCTGAAATAAGAAAGCCCAGAAAAAGGACACATTGCAGTGTCACAGCTCCAACCCTGAAGACTCTGAGGTCTGGAGAAGGCTGCTGCTCCTTCCAGGCACTGGGACACATGCCCCTTCCCATCAGAGTGAACTGGTTCCATCCTCTTCCAGCAAGTCCCCAAAGGTAGCCCCTCCTCTCGCAGTAATACAGCCCTCCACCAAGCCAAGGTCTCCCAGATGCCGTCTTCTCCCCGCAAATCATCCCTATCTTCCAGCCCCTCGCAAGTTCCCTTCCCTCCTTTCCCATGAAGGCATCAGGTTTCTGGAAGTAATTTATTTGTGAGCTGCAAAGAGCTTCCTTGGGCAGTGCCGGCCATCCGGAGGCCCTGTTCTCCCAAAATGTTTCTCTTCTCCCCCAGGGCAGTCATATCAGGGAACTGGCAGACCCTGCTCCTACAGACCCTGCCCCTGTAGGGAGCCCGCTTGGTTGGGAGAGAAAAGCACCACTATTGCTTTCAAAGCCTTTCATCTGGAGGAAAAAAAAAAAAAAATAATAAGTATCAAAGCAAAGGCTTCCTCCCCTTTGAAGGGCAGGAGAGAGAACAGCCGGACCAGGGCTGGACCTGCCGAGAGCAGAGCAGGGACCTGTCCTCCAGGCTGGAGCCCAAGCACTTTCATTATGAGGTTGTGCAGAAGCAGAATGAAGCCTTAGGTGCAAGAATTGCATTGAAATTCAAATCGGGGTGTTTAACTCTCCCCTGCGCCTCGGGAAACCTTGGTGGAAATTCAGGGTAAGGAGGAGGGCAGGGTTTGAAACCACAGCAAAGGGCTGGGGTGAGCAGGAGGAGGGAAGGAAAGCAAGCTGCCCCATCCTTCCCCGCAAAAAACTTCATCCAAGGGGCCCTGGGTTTGCCAGTGTACCCCACTTACAGCTCTGCCCTGCACCCCAAACCCACCGGCACCGCACGCATCGCCACTGCCCCTCTTCTCCCCCTGCCGCTCGGTGGGGCTCGAGTTGGGAGAGGGGGAAGAGAAGGAAGGGAGGAAGAAAAGAAAGAAACCCCATATCGTAATTGCTATATTAAAGAGAAATAGCAGGCAAGAATAATAAGAGAGGTGTCAGAAGTGAAATACAGGGGGAAAAAAAAAAAAAAAAAAAAAGACTACAGTTCTGCGATGGGGGTGTTAATTGAACACAGAGCTGGAGAGAACAAAGGGGTGTTAAGGAAGAAAAGAAGGGGGAAAAAATCCTACCTCCTCCAAAGATCTGATCTGAGTTAAGTTTGATGAAGATAATGCACAGGGAAAGGTAGCTAAGAGGCACTGTCTATAGCTATTATGTTCTAAAATTAAAAAAAAAAAAAAAACAAACCCATTATTCAACAACAATTGCACAGCTAATCAGTGCTGTCTATAAATATTCCACTTCGTAAATTCCCCCCGTTGGTGATATGTACGTTTTTCTTTTAAACCTGAATTCCTTCAACGCAGAAGGGTGAGGGGGGTAAGAAAATAAAAACCAGGGGATTTCAAATACAAAGTCAGGGTCTTTTTAAGAAGTAGAATTTGCCCGATGTCCTCACCTCCCCCAAAAGAGCGAAGAAAGTGAAACGATGGGAAAAGCTCTTAAGGAGGAGGAATCAGATTAAACGGTCATATATCCTGTGCTCAGCCTCTCCCCACCGGTCCCCGCTGAACGAGATGGGAGTTGGGAAAGGCTCACAGCTGAAATAGATGCTGCTGCATTTTGACAGCAGATATTTTCCAGTTTGCCATCCAAGGACCCCACGTCTGCGTATGCCTTGCCTGATTCCTCTGCTTAGTTATTCTGCTCATGCAGAGAACAGCTTAAAAAAAAAAAACATACCGAGAGAAAAAAAACAAGGGGGAAAAAAAAAAAAAAAGCCATAAAGACAGAGCCCCTAGCCCTGCCTTCAAACTTTTTATAAATCAGCAATGCAATTTCCGATTTCAATCCCTATTGACGGAGGAATCAATTGTATTTAGGACAACAATGCCTCCCATTTCCATAATTATTATTCCAAAAAGCCAGCCAGCCATTTGAAGGCAGTCCTGCCCCTTCCCTCGCAACAAAGCGACCAACAGCAAGTGAAAACACACCGAATGAACGCCGACAACTTATACGTATATTTAAGCGGCAATTTTTTTCCCCCTACGTGCTCCCGCTCGGCTCAAACCTCTCTTTTGTTACTTTTAAACAGAAATCACCCCAAAAGCGACAATCTCCAGGTTGCAGACAAAAGAAAACCCACCGAGCCTTTTTTTTATTATTGTCTTTTTTAAAAGTGTTTATAAACGCTTCAAAACAACTGAAGAGCCCAAGTGCAAAAGGGAACTCTTTGGCCAATACAGACGACCTCTTTTTCTAAGAACTTTATGGACACTTTGGGTTTGCTCAAGACAACGTTAACACTATGAAATATTAGCCATAATGTTGCGAGAGACGGTGGTAAAGTCTCCGTAAGGCTCTGGAGTCACTTAAATCAGGCAGCGGGGTAACTGAACGCACATTTCTGCACATCATAACGCCGGGGGGAAGATGTACGCACACACTTTCAAACACCCACCAGTGACCACAAACAATCACCAGGATTTCAAACGCAACACATGCAAAAATCTGGGAAGCAAAATGGAAAGTGGGAAGAAGAGAGAAGTTGGCTAAACTTTCAGTGCTGCTGCCCGCAAGGAAGGAGTAAGTAGGCAAACAGAAGCAGGCGGTACCCTCGGCCCCAGAAAACACAAGGCTAACTTCCCCCTAGCACCGGGCTCACAAAGCAGTAATTTAAAAAAAAAAAAAAAAAAAAAAAAATAAATTTAAAACAAAACCATCTGGTCGTTTGCTTCCTTACAAAGTGTGACTTTGGGGGACGCAGATGGAGGAGAGGGGAGGAGGTCTTTGGATTTGCAAAGTAAAATAATTCACCGTAAACCTATCCGAGGGCAGACAAACAACGCTCCAAAAGCCACCTCGATTCAACCTCTTCAGACAGCTCTGCACAGCGGCCCCGTAGCCACGTAACACAGGCACAAAAGCAACAAATAAAATTGAAAAAAAAAAAATAATTCTAAGACAGACACAGTTCACACCTGAATACCTTTTATTACCAGTATCAAGATTCGCCCTATACCATCTCACTCGATTTTACTTAGCAGAGAGGAATTTTCACACCCAGGCTCCATGGATATGTACAGCTCGCTGGGACCCCACAGCATCCCTGAAATCACCTGGATTTCCCACCAGGTTTGGTCCTAGCAAATCCTAACTTTGGGACTGCACCGATAGCAAAGTTGAGCTGGGATTAATCCGTTACCCTGCCAAAAAGTACCTCCGCACAGACAACGTATGCAGCATCAAATACACGGGGATAAAAGGCAGACAAACATTTTGTTTGGCTCACACAAAATAAAAGAGGAAAGAGGGAAGAGGAAAAGGAACTTGGTGGCTCCTTTTTCTGGGGTGGCACCCAGGGAAAGACTATAAAACCATCCATAAAATTTATCTCTAGGCAGACTACCTCACGTTACATCGTATGAACCCTACAGAGGTTCCCATACCAAACCCACTGCTTGATATTATGGAAACTCCATAAGGAAGGACTCCTCGGGAAGGTCAGACCCGGCCACGCAGCCGTGAGGACTTCAGAGAGCCGAATGCCATCGGTAGGTGCTTTGTCTGGGCTACACGCTGCACAAACAACGTTTAACAAAGGGCCCTCTTAGTCATTTTATATATATTGCAAGAGTCAAGTAATTGTATTTGCAATCAGTTGCTCACGCTAGAAGGTTTTATATATATATTTAAGAAAGGAAAAAAAAAAGTGTGCCAGATTCAGGTTTCTGAAAGCTGTTCCCTTTTTATGTGTAACTATCAATGTATATCAACTGGGTGTGCAATCATATTTATTGTCACTTTCATTCATGTCATGCCCTTGCTTATATGGTTTAGATATGAATTATTGACTGTTACAGTCCTCGTTGTAAAAGGGGAAGGGGGGGGGGGGGAAGAGAAGTCAAGTACTTTGCAGCCTGCTAAAACAAGGCAGCTAGATCGGCACGGAAAAGCCCGCTGATCAACTCCAGTCAGCTCAGAAAGCCAACAGCAGAGATGAACCCCCCCCCTCCCCCGCCAAATTTCCATCACTCCTCCCATTATTTTTCTTTTTAAATCAAAAAAATAAAAACAAGATAGATTCCAACAAATAAATAAATAAGTGGTGCATGTTGCTAAATGTCCTTCCCTGAGCATCTGTTGTTTAAGATCACCCTTGATTGATGACTGCTATTTTTTAATTGTTGCTTTTAAAATTTAAATGCCCCCCTGGGATGTGTTATAAGTGTGTTAGTACATGGTAGGAGGTCTGGAAAGTGGGAAACGGCAGAACCAACGCTCTCATGCCATTAGCTTCTTTAGAAGCCTGAGAACACCCCATGCCATAAAACAACAGTACCCTAAAGTAACTAACAATCTAATATATTGCTTTCACTAAAGGCAACTGACAACTCGCTCTTACATGAGCTAGCCTAGATGATTGGCAGACAAGAGCATTTTAACCCTTTCTTTAAAAAAAAAAAAAAAAAGAAACCTTTAAGTTTACCTGAATAGTAACAGTAGCAAAGCTGCACAATTTCATTTTGTTGGGTTTTTTCCCCCCTATTCTGTACTCAGATTTTATTTATCTTTTTTTAATAAACAGCGCTATGTCTTAAAGAAGAAACTAGAGCAAGAGAGAAATCGCAAGGGTTTTGATTTTTTTCTTCTCCCTAGAAAAAGCAATAAATAAAAAGACTCTATACAATAGAAATTAAACCACACTATTTTCCCTTCCAGACACAAACCGCATCATGCGACTCCACTGCCAGAAGCATTAAATACCGGCTAGTTATTTCTCCCCACTTAAATACTGCTACATGATGGGGGTGGGGGGGCACGGAGAGGGGGCACAAACTTAGTGGAACAAAACCCTCAAAGAGCAAAAAGAAAAATAACACAGAACCAACAGCGTTGATTTCCTACCTGTTTTTTCTTTGATTTCACACAAGACATTAAAAAGGGCTGGCTTCATCCTGTGGCAGTTTAAAGCATGTTTCCTGGAGAGAGAAGAAGAAAAGAGGGGAGGGTGAGGTTAAGATGTCACCACAAGGAAAAAACTTTCCAAATTCGCGCTGGCTGGCATGTGTGTGACTGAGGTGGGGGGATGAAAGTGGGGGGGACACAGACCTTTGAGCCCCCCCAGCCCCACCACCATCCCTGCTAGCGCTTGAGCGCCGGTGCTGCAAACAGCCACCTACCTAAACGCAAAGGAGATGAATTAGCCAATTTAGGAATGGCTTGAAAATCGCCTTTTGCCACTGAGGGGCTCATGCTGCCGGTGCGAGCCAGGCGATACACCGAGCCAAAGCCAGCAGCTTTTGGGAGCCAAGCTCGGTTCAACCACCTTATTCAACACGGAGCTCCCTCCATCCCCCCACGTCCAATATTAAACCCAGCCGTGGGCTTTATTAGGCTCGTCCCGCAAGGCAGAGGGGAAATAAACCCCCTCCTTGCCCCAGCACTCCAAACATTCTCTACTCAGCGCTGTCAATTTCAGGGAATTTCAGGGAATTCTGGAGCAGAGAGGCAGGCGCAGGTAGGGAGAGAGAAACCCCTTTCCTCCGCCTCCACGCTACTTTACACCCAGCTTAGTCGCAGGTGTTAAAATTTAATTCTTTACAACTGGGACAGTAAACACATTTAAAAACACAGCCGGCTGCTTCTGGGGAAGGGGAGGGCACGCGATTCAACGCCTTTCTTTTCTTTGGTGGCTGTTATTTCACAGCTGACCGTTCTCC
>NW_015090852.1:2969324-2970919 GCF_001431845.1 Calidris pugnax | reverse complement strand
CACCATGTGCCCACACACACCACCAGCACGCTTTTCTTTTTTCCTCTTAAGCCATACGATCATTTAGCCAAGGGTTTAGTTGTATAGAGGGCTGTTGCTATCAGGCTCCGGTTACGGGATTTCTGTTTACCAACCGAAATTACACGCAAAAGACAATGTGAACATCTGGCAAACATTCACACTACTTACCCCACCACCCACAACATGTTAAAAAGATTTATATATCTGATGAAGCCTCTCAAAGGTATATACCCTTGCAGAACCACAGCGTCCCCTTATCAGCACACACAGATGGGTGCAGACATTTGGGTATACACAAATCACGTACATATGCTGTAGGGGCCCTCTTGCAAATAATACTGGCACTTCACATCTTCCAAAACTTCATTTAGAAAAAAAACAAGAAAAGAGGCAGGAATACAACCGTGCAATAGTAGGATGGATGGAGGAAATGCAAAGCCAAACATCACTGGTAAATACAGTGTATTTGGCAGCTCAGCATTAAAAAAAAAAAAAATTTAAAAAAAAAAAAAAAAAAGTACTGCGAGGAAGCAACTAAAATAGTCTAGTAAGGCAAACCCATAAAGCCTTCTCCTAGCTCTGTTCTGCTTTGGTTTTATTGATTTGATTAACAAGACTAAATTATCCAGACAGGAACACGCACAATTCCTGCAACTTTCCGAAGGAAGATCCCCTCACTGCCCCGGGTCTGGCCAGGAAGAAAAGTGCGTGATTTCCTCCTCCTAACAGCTACCCTGCCCCTGCAAGAACATAAGAAAATTAGTAAGATCAGCCCAGCAACAAGACTTTTCGGTAAGGAGGAGCTTTCTACAAGCTGGGGAGGATGAAAACAGAGGTTGGGGGGGGTGGGGTACTTTTATCCTTCTGGAAGTTCTTACTGAGCGAGTTTTGGGGGCTGCCGTGGTGCGTTTTTCCAGGAACAATGTATTCTAACAATCTACTCCAGCTCGGGGCATGAATGCCAGGGGGAAGGACACCACACCTAGCAGCTCCACAGCCCAAAAGAAATTACAAGTGTACCCCGGGCAATTCAGGGCAACTTTTTTTTTTTTTTTTTTAAAATCCCTTCAACTGCACTTTCAATGTGGGGATTATTTTTTTCCCCCCTCCCTTGAACTTTTACTAGCGCCTTTGAAGGTGCGTATTAGGTTTGCACTCCTTGAAGCCGGGAGCAATTCGGTTACCGGCTTTTACAGCCTTTTTTTCTTTTTTTCCCCCCTCCTTTTTAAATACCTCTGCAATTAAGAATAAAAACAATAAATAAAAGCAAGCTTTCTACGTGCATCCTCCAAACACACACAAAAAAAAAACGGCCTTAAAAATAACACCACTACAGAGCCCTATTAAAAAAAAAAATAAGAACATTATTAACGCCCCTAAAAAAAAATAAAAAAAATGGAGCAGCACTTCGTGCTTCTTTCGGAGGAGCCCAAGCAGAGCCCCCCGCACCCCCAGCCCGCTCCAACAACCATCTCCCTGCGGAATTCACCCCAAAAAGGCTGGGAAAAGCCAGGCCGCCCGCCCGGCTGAGCCCGAGTTTGGGACCCCCCCAGCGGGGAAAGGGGCCGGGGGGG
>NW_015090852.1:2968491-2969106 GCF_001431845.1 Calidris pugnax | reverse complement strand
CACACACACACACACACCCGCCTCCCTTCCCCTCCCCGCCGGCCGGGGGCCGGTCCGCCCGCTCTCACCTGGCCTGCGCTTCGTCCAAACTCTGGTCCGTGATGGTCATGATCTGCTGTAAGATGTCTCCGATGTCCTGCTTCCTGCCTGCCTCCCCCTCCGCCCCGCCTGGTCCATCCTGCATGTGCTGGGACAGGCCCGGGTGCCCCGGCATCCCCACCCCGCTGTGCGTGTGCATCAGCCGCGGCTGGTCATCCATCGCCGGCCCCCGGCCCCCGCTCCGCCGCCTCCTCCTCCTCCTCCTCCTGCCCTGGCTGCCGGGAGCGGCGCGGCTGGGCTGGCCGCCTGGCTCCTCGCTTTCTTTTCTTGCTCGCTTTCTTCTTCTTCTTTCCTCCACCTCCTCCTCCTCCTCCCCCCCCTTCTCCTCCTCCTCCTCCCCAGCCTCTTCCTCTTCGCTTTTTTTTTATTTATCCTTCACGCTGGCGCCCGGCTCCGCGGCGGGGAGGAAGAGGAGGAGGGGGGAAAAAATGGGAAGGGAAAAAAAAAAAAGGAGAGAGAGAAAAGAAAGGGGGGGAAAAAATCCCTTTGGCTGCTGGAGGAGGAGGAGGAGGAGGA
>NW_015090852.1:2938530-2968047 GCF_001431845.1 Calidris pugnax | reverse complement strand
CCGCCTCCTCCGCGGCCGCCCGTCAATCTCCGGGTTCAGAGGTGGGCCGGGGGCCGCGCCCCGCCCGCGCCTTAAAGCGGCCTCGGCCGCCGGGAGGAGGGGGAGCGAGGCGGCGCGGCGGGCGGCCTGGCCTCGGCCTACGGGGGTCCTCAGACGGCCGCCATGCGCCGCTCTCCTCAGGCCCAGCTCGGGCCCCGGCCCGTCCTCCACCTCCCCTCAGAGCTGTGCCCCCCAGCTTCCCCTGCCGCCCCCCGGGCTCATCTCATTCCCACCCTGCCGCCCCTCAGGCCACCCCCCACCTCAGCCAGCCTTCCTGCCGGCCCTCAGCACCCCCATCTCCCCTCAGCCTCCCCACGGCCAGCCATTTCCATGCCCCACAGTCCCCCAGGCAGCCTCTGTGCCTCCCCGCTGCCCCCCGCCAGCCAGCGGGGTCCAACTCCCCACGCTGTACCCCCCACATCCCAGGACTACAGTCCCAAGGGGATCCTTCCCTCTCAACTCTGAGGCCAAGATCTCCTCATAGTGCTGTTTCCTTCCTCTGACCCACACCGTCCCACCAGCGTGGGCCTTCCCAAGTGCATCGCGCAGGCTCGTGGTGCCACATCCCATGCCCAATGGACCCATGCCCAATGGGGAACAGATTTAGATTGGAGATTAGGAGAGGGTTCTTCACTGTGAGGGTGGTGGAGCACTGGAACTGGTTGCCCAGGGAGGTGGTTGAGGCCCCATCCCTGGAGATATTCAAGGTGAGGCTCAATGAGGCCCTGGGCAACCTGGTCTAGTTGGGGGTGTCCCTGCTGACTGCGGGGAGGTCGGACTAGATGACCTTTGGAGGTCCCTTCTGGCCTGGACAACTCTATGATTCTATGATTCTATGACCCACACCTGTCCAAGCTGGGCAGGGGAAGCCTGCAGAGATCCCAAAGCCACCGAGATTGTCGTTCAGACCTACCTGTCACGGCGCTCCTGATGAGGAAGCTCTTCCCCAGCCCCTTTCTGCAGTCCTTGGGATCTGAGAGTGTCCTGTGGCCAAAAAGACGTCTAGGCATGAGGTCCGGTAAGCAGGGACGACCCTGGGACTGGGCTTGCCTGCAGGATTGAATTTAAAAAAAGAATAAATAAAAGGTAGTTATGGTGATACAGGAATTTACTACGTGGGAAATTATTTCATCAGATCGCCCCTTTCTCAGATGTGAGGGTTGCCAGCTCCAGGCTCCTCGTTACCCAAGGGAAGACAGGCCCAGCCCTAGTCCCTGACCTCAGCATCAGTTGGGGAAGAGCCATTAGGTTGATGGCAAAGATAAAAGGAAAAAAAAAAAAAGAAAAAGGCAATTGTTTTGCTTCCACTCTTCCTTTCTAATGAAACACTTTCCAGTGTTTTAAGGAAAACATGACTTTTCATTTTGAAATTTCCTTTCGAACCATTAAAATGTTTTAAAGTGGTTGAAGGCGAAGTGAGATGTTTTGATTTTTGTCGCTATGAAATGTTTCACTCAACACATTCTTTGTGTTTCTTGATTTGCCAAAATTTTTCAAAGGTTTCTGCTTTCTCGCCCAAGACATATCTATATATTTTTTACTTTTTTGAAAAAGCAAAAAAAAAAAAATAAAAGGAGAGAAAAATATCCTTTATCTCTGCAGCTCCACAGGAAGCGGAATTTTATCCAAGAAACAAGGAGCCAAGGGACTCCTCTCCAAAGGTCCAAACTTTCAGACACTTAGTCATCCCTTCACTTGCTCGCTCACACACCAAGTCTAGACACAGGCTGTCTCAAACTCTGGCAGGGAGTCTCCCATCCCCAGAGGTCAGTCCAGGGTCTTTTGGGTTTGATTTTGAGCAGCTCCGAGGAAAGGCAGAGCAGCGAAGCTGAAAAGGGAGCAGTGGCTGAGGGGGACAAACTGGGACAACTGGGAACCAATGGGATGTGGTGGCCTGCTGGCCCCGCAGACTCTTGTATTGCAAATCCTTCCCCTGTTTCCCAAATCATAGAATCATAGAATTGCCCAGGCCGGAAGGGACCTCCAAAGGTCATCTAGTCTGACCTCCCCGCAGTCAGCAGGGACACCCCCAACTAGACCAGGTTGCCCAGGGCCTTGTCGAGCCTCTCTTTGAATATCTCCAGGGATGGGGCCTCAACCACCTCCCCGGGCAACCTGTTCCAGTGCTCCACTACCCTCACAGTAAAGAACCCCCTCCTAATCTCCAATCTAAATCTGTTCCCCTCCAGCTTGAAGGCATCATAACACGATGCCTCATCACAACAGGTAGACATGAGAGGGGGGGATGCTAGAGGACCTTTGGGGAGCCGGTACGGGTACAGTGTGAGGTACACGTAGGGGCGAAACGAGTTGTCCATGGGGTCAGTGAGCTCCAGGCAGCCCCACGGCATCTCACAGGGAGAGGGGCAGAGTGACCTGAGCCGCTCCAAGGGAAGCATCCTAGCACGGGGCCTTGGAGGAGCCATCGGGCCAATGCAGAACTGGCCAAGACTCTGCCTCTGCTGTCTGCTGGAATCTGTAAAATCCTTTCTGTCAGAGATAACTAATCCTGGGGCCTTTACAACACCTCTCCTGAAAAGCACATTTCATTCCTCCATCTCCTCCTGCCTTCCAAGTGCATGAGATTGCAATAGGTATTACCGAAAATACTCCCCATGGGACCCGACACCGGGCTCCCTTAAAACCCAAACACCATCACCCCTCCTTCCCCAAGACACAAGTGAGCGCTATGCTCTATTATCTCTACACCCACTAAATCTTTCTGAAATAAAGAATAAACATTTCCACCACACATAGTGTAAGTGTATGTGCCAAGCTGCATCGCTTCCTCTCCTCTGTGGTTGTTATAAAGTGGTTTTGTTTCAATGGTGAAGCAGATGGACAGATTCCAAGTCTGGCGTCCCCACTCCCTCCAAGCGCGTCTAACGCTATCTTTGGTTTATCGCAGATTCCTGAAGAAAATGTTTACGGGAGCCTCTTGTTTAAAATCTTGGCTCCGTCGCAGCATAATTCCTATTATTTATTAAATGAAAATCAAACTGTTGTTAATGCACCATTAGTGGCAAAGTGGAGCCCCTGAAAACGGAGGCCAAACACACTCCATTTCTCTGAGCACGAGGGAAGCATCCCCCCATCACCGTCGCTCAATGCTCACGCTGCCATGGGATGAAAAGTGGTCTCCTGGCCTGTGGCTCCTTAAACATTTTTTTATGGGGGAGAAGAGCCATGGAATTTTTTGCTTTGCTATCCAAAAACTGACATCGCAGAGTCAGACAGTGTACAAGGTTGTCCATAACACTGTCAGAGGGGCTTTACCTGAGACACTTCTGTGGCAATGCCCTTCTCCGTTCACCATGACCAGGTTTACTTTCCTTCCTCTTCTGCAATTTTCCTCTAACATATTCCATGGAAAAACTAAAGCCCTTCCTATTTCCCAGCCAGCTGTAGCCCCCATAGCACAGTGAGCTCCGTAGAGATATTCTCTCTTGGGTTGAAGTGCGGCAGAATTTACATTCCTAACCAGTTTTCAGAGGAGATTCTTAAATTTTCCCGGAAATGTTGTGTCGCTGCTTTGAACTGATTGTTTATTTGTCAATTTAGTCATTAACCTTCTCCCTTACTCCTTTGGCTTTTGGTAAGACAGAAAATGTCAAAGGGAAGGGAAATAGGCTCAGAATGATTTCCCCTGGCGAAGGATCCCAGTCCCCAGAAGCGAAGGGAGTTTTCTCATCAATTTTACCAAAGACACAGCTTCACTCACAGTGCCAGATTAAATCAGTGTTCAAGCTTTTGCAGGGTTTGTGTGTTAGACTTTAGTAAAGTGCCTGGGTCTTCTGGAGCGATCTCAACCTGTAGGTCCCAAAGCCCTTTACAAAAGCAGCTCAATACCCCGATCCCAGTTAAAGGAGATGGGAAGAACAGGCCAGGCAGTAGGAGAGCCAGATTCCCACTCAACCATTCCCAGCCTCACACTCAGTCCCCTCCACCACACTGACTTTACCATGGTAATATGGCAAATTCTATCAAGAAAGGCACGTCTTAATTAATGCATTGCTTATTAATATTTCCTGTTCACAAGATCACTACAAACAACCTCAGCACGGGTAAAATTCTACAACCGCAGGAGAGGGGATCAACTTCTGTTCACAAATAAATTCCTTGCATCTAAACTTGTCTGTTGCTTATTCAAATGCAAGTAACAAAATTCTTACCATCAAAAGTTTACCAAAAAGGAAAACGGCTTTTCCCAATAGCTGACATAAACATGTAAGTGCTACCAAACATATTTACATGTTTGAAATAGATGGTATAATTACAATGAGTTATAGTCAATATTCAGTCTTTCCCCGGTTTAAGTGCTACCTTCTGATACAGCACAACACATCCTTTAATTGTAATCACGTGCTCTTTCTTAGAGACTGTTGCAATTTTTTTTGCACAAAACCGTCTGTAATTGAAAAGAAAATGGCATTGTTTAAAATAAATTCTCTGCCCTTCTGGAAATAAACAGGTGACTTCCCTTACAGAATGTTCTATTTCTGGGACTTCTGCATCGCAGCAAGCCATCTGCAAAATCATTTTGGACGTTTTTCCAGACCCCAAACTTGAATTTCAGCAAGAAAATACAGGTTTTGAAGACTGAAAAAAAAAAATCCAACAAGGATTTTGAAAACAAGTCAGGTAAGAGCTATCAGAGGAAATATCAACAAAAGAAGCCATAGAGTCCGCCAATAAAAGCAGATCCATTCCGGACTCAACATAAAAGGTCTTTTTCCCCTCTTTCAGCCAATACTGATGTTCCTCAAAGGATACGAAATAGCCGTTAAATTCACTTTTATCTACTGTGTCTCACATTCTGCACAGCGCTTTTAAAAAGAGAAAGCCACATTAGAGGGACAAACACATGACTGTTTTCCACAGCTTTTCCATGAGATCTCACAAGTCGGGCCTCCAAATGAGACCTCCTCTTCATCACCAGCAGTATGGGCTCACTTTTGTAATAAGCCCGTTTTCAGATGATGTACTAAGAAGGTATAACCCTAAGCCTTCTTTCATGGGTGAGAAAATGGGGGGACAAGTAGAAGAAGGGCCTTACCCCTGTGAACCACCAGCAAGACCCGAGGTTATCACCCAAAGATGATCATGTACTACCTACCTTGATCACAGTGTCTGTGAGAGAAATCCCTGCTGCCTCATGTGAACTGTAGGTATCTAGAATGACTTTCATTGTGTCTCAGATGCAGACTCATGGTTTTGGGATGTTTTCCACCATGTCATCTACATTTAAGGGGTCTTTATGGAGTTCATCGGCAGGCAGAAGTTGGTTTCCCTCTCTTGAGTTTTCCACAGCTTTCCAAGGCCGAGAAGGGCTGCAAAGGAAGAGGGTCAGTTACAGGTTTCTGATTTCAGCTTCATAAAAGAAGAGTTTAAGGCAAACCCCAAAGACAACTCTCACCAGCTCTGCATCAAGGGACAGAGCAAATCCCCTCTGCAGCAGTAAAGTTGGTGGGAACTGTTGCCGCAAGTAAAGTTCCACCAAGAAGCCCCTTGCTGCTCTCTGAGCTCGAGCCCTACCATTCCATGTACCTCCTAAACTGGCCATCACCACAAAGCAGTGAGAAAAGAGGTCACAGTGAGAGACTTAGGTCTCTATGGCAGTAAGCAAGCCAACAGTTTCAATTTGCTGACTCGCTTCTCGATAAAATCTCCCCCTTGGCTTGTTCACAGACTCTTCCAGGTCTCTCTCATGGGGCTTTTGACCCAGTGTTCCTGCCGGCTTTCCTATTTTCAGCTGTCCTATCCTTTCTACACGACTGCCAAAGTTGGACCTTAGCCTTTCATTTCATTTTCATTTGGCTTCTTCCCCAACTTCCCATATTTGAGCACTTTGCTTATTATCAGTCTGGTCCCTCCTGTACTTTGTTCAGCTCCATTCTACTAATTGGTTCGAGCATGGGCCCAGCATTCCCTAAAAGAAAGTGACTTCCCCTCGCACGCAGTCACTGCCGCGCATTCAACACCCTCCCCAGACTCCCAGAGCAGGAGCAACACTTCCTCTCCAAAAGGAGCTGGTGCCCTTGACTGAATGGGTCTGAGACAGTGATCGATATAATCACTGATATATGATTGTGTCCCATATTGGTTCTTCACAGCCCAGGAAACACGTCCCCTGGCAGGCCCTGAAGGTTGTAGGACAGACAGGCTTCACAACCGGACATCCATTTTCACTAATGCTCTTATCAACAGCTTTCCCAGCAATATCCCTATATTGCACACCACCTTGGGGAGTGCCAAATTTCAAATAACCAGCAACCTAAAAATAGGATGTTCACTTTAACTCCTACGAATTAATATTATTTGGATTCTCATACAATCAGCCAAAGCACCACCATTGTCAATGACCTTGTCTTTCCGGAACACAAGTCACCACTGCTTCCCTGTGGCTCCTAGGTCATAAAGAGGTGTCAAAACCACTTGCTTCTCACTTGCGAGTAAGGAGCTGGTGCTGCAGAGAGCATAACCACAAATCACAGCAGCAGCTCTCCTGCCCCTGGACCCAACCCAAGTTCACCAAGGACTTTACTTTCACTGGTCGACTGGGCAAAAAAAACCCGCAAAACTTAATTTCTTACCACGCTTTCCCAGGAGGAAAAAATCTCACCTAGAATTGCTGTCAAGTCACATATCGTATCTCACCCCAAAAAGATTTAGGCAGGTTAAGCCTGGAAGAAAGAGAAACTATCAAGGGCTGCTTGTTTGATAAGGGCACATCTATACTCCAGCAGCACCTGGTTACTGTGGGACATGTGGAGCTAGAAGCTGTGCTGGGGGAGCAGGTTGCCCACCCTAGGCACCGTTCTCCAGAGGGGAAGCTAGAAAGGACAGGTTGTCACTAGCTCTGAATGAGAGCAAAGCCTGCAGAGTAAAAACTGCATCTTGCAGTGAGCTCAAAGCCACCCATCACTCACATTGCGTGGGCGGCCCACCGACCCCATCAGCTCAGCATCCGTGAGGGAGGGAAAGCCACAGCCCTGAGAATGGAAAGTCAAGTTCACTGGGATTGCGGCTTTGGAAGGAGATCCTGTCGAGCCAAAGGAGATGGAGGTCTTAGACACTGCCCTGGAACAAGCCTGCAGCCTCCCACACTCGTCTATTTCAGCTTCAACCTTCCCACTCTCCCTTTAATAAGTGCAAAAGTCAAGGTGTCTAAGGGATGGGGGTCTTTGGGAGAGGGTCTGAAGATATTTGTCAGAGGACTGGGAAAAGGATGAGGGTACCATGGTTATGGCAATGGGGAAGACAAAAGGACACACAATGCTCAAAAAGATACCAACAACTCTGGCACACTGAATTTTCCCCAGTCTCATACTGGGGAACATCCCCAAAGGATGTAAAGTAATAAACCCTGTTTGAAGCAGTACCGATTTACTCACAGCAAAGACCTACCTTTCAAATTTTAGAGGCCCAAGTGGGTGTTGCACTGGAGCCTGAATTTCAATGCCCAGGCTGGGAAGACCCCACCTGGCTCACATTGTCCCAGCCTCAAATAAAAGAGCAGAAACTCCTCCCCTGTTCCAGGCTGTTCAGCCCCTTCCTCTAGCTAATTGTTCTTTCCCCAGTTGGATAGTCTATTTCGGGAGACTTTCAAGAATTAGGACAGAGAAAAAGACAGAATCACAGAATCACCATGGTTGGAAGGGACCTCTGAGATCGAGTCCAACCTTAAAAAAAACACCCAACAAAAACCCCCCCAAAAATACCAAATAAAAAAAAAAAACCCACAAAACAAAACACCCCACCCACAAACCAATAATCTCAGGCATTAGAGCATGCCCTGAAGAGCCACGTCTACACATTTCTTAAATACCTCCAGGGATGGTGATTCCACCACCTCCCTGGACAGGCTGTTCCAGTACCTGAACACCCTCTCAGTAAAGTAATTCTTCCTAATATCTAATCTAATCCTCCCCTGCTGCAACTTCAGACCATTTCCTCTGGTCCTGTCATTATTCACTTGGGAGAAGAGGCCAATACCCACTTCTCTACAACCTCCTTCCAGGTAGTTATAGACACTGGCAGAGCCCAAGGAGGAGCAAGGAGAAGTGCCAGGTGCCCACTCTCCCCATGGAACAGGCAGCATCAGGCTCCCAGAAGCCAGATGGGGATGATATGGGAGGAGAGAAATGGGACCAGTGTCCTGAGAGATACAGACTGCCTTCCCCAGAGGAAAGAGAGGAGAGGCAAAGAAAGCCTCAGCCTTTTCGTTTTGCAGGGAAGGAAACATGGGTGTTTTATAGCCATTGACCCCATCTCAACCGAAATGCATGAGCTGTGACCAGCCCAGGGGTGGGCAGCAGATGCAAAAGCAGGAAAGGAACACGTGCTCACCCAAAGGTGCCCCATACCTTCTCCCCAGAGAACTGCCCCAAGCATGCAAGCCAGAGTTTGGCGTGTTAAACCACCCCTAGGCCAGGCTTCACACTGCCTCTACTGCAAAGCCCTCAGCTCTGCCCACAGCAGCCAACAAGTCTGCTGACTCCTAGTTAACCCCATCTCCCACCCCTGCTCCATCTCCTCTCCCAGCCTGCTCAATGCTGGGAACTGGGAAGGCAAATCATCCCATCAAGACACGCTCTCAACATCCATCCCTTTCTTTTTCAACTTCTTGCTCCCATTCAGCTGGGACAGAGTCTGGCTGAGAAGGGTCAGACTCACCACATGAATCCCAAGGCTCAAGGTAAACCAGCGAGAGCAGTTTCCAGAGCTTGGGCTAGAAAATGGGGAAAAAACAGGCACATCTCCTGAACCTCAGCAGCTTGCCGATCTTGTGACTTGAAACCAAGGCTCAGTCAGGGACTGCTCAGAGCTAATAATAGTGGTTATTTGCATTTGACCTAAGGGTTGGAAGTTTTAGGCAATCACTGTTCCAGATAACAAGAACGGGGACTTCTTGCATGTGTGCTCTGGACACATCTGGCCAGATGCTGCTCCTGGGCACTGCCCTGTGGTTGAAGACAAAGGCATGAGTCCTGATGAAAAGCAAAAGCAGAGCTATGAGAAATAGCAATATCCATTCCTCCCATAACAGCACCTCCAACCTGGCTGGTAAAGAAGGATGGAAGCTTAGCCAGGACTGGAGCACAGGGCAAACCACTGCAGGTAGCACCATGCTGTACAACTTGACCAGAGAAGTGTTGTTTACCAAAGCACATTCAGCCTAGTTTCATAGCCTCCATAATGTAGCATTCCCCAGGCCAGTGCTTGGTGGATGGACTACAACTGGACCAGCAGCTGCAGGTAGAGCTTGCAGTGCTGCCGTCAGTCCTGGAGTAACACAGTGGCTCCTGGGAGACTCCACCATCACAGGCTGCTCTGGAAGAAGACAGTCTCTGCCAGATTTTCACTGCAGGCAGGACAGGGACCTTCACTGCACAATACACTGTTCATCTGTGAATGGACGGACATAAGCAACAGCAGGGGACCTTCACTAGGATCACAGTTGGGTTCACAGCGGTGAAGACGTGCCTGAATTTTGATGTCAGGTTATCAAAGCAAGTATTTTCAATGTTGGAGCAAGCTAGAGCAACCCCCACAGTGTAGACTTGGTTAGTCTGACTCTGTTCAGTGATAGGTCTTCCTCTACACCAGAAACCCAAGCAATACTAGTGACATGAGACTGGCTTTGCATTAGATTTAATCCGTGGAGCTGTGATCAGACTCTGACCCTAGCTTTTAGACAGGTTTTTTATGGTCTCCCCTCACCACCACTTAGCTCCAGCCCCAAGCACTGGAATAACCAAATACCATCAATTAAATTGCCTTAGAGGAAACAAAACGTGCATTTTTACGGTCCTGAGCTGGAGCCCTGTTCTCATGCTTCATGATGAAAGGGGTCCTTTAGGCTGCACAAATCACTTGCATTAAGAGGCAAATATTATTTCCTGCTTTTTTCTTTGGAACCCAATGCAGTTGAGAGAATTTGTAATGTGGAATCAGAGGTCCCCTTAAAACAAGAAATCAGTGTATCTAGTCCACAGCCTATGTACGACTTAATGGATCCTTCATAAAGGTAGAAGATCGGTCTTGATTTGGTGCTGGAATTGCAGCAAGGAAAATCCATTGTGGGACACAAAAATCCCTTCGTGATGGACTAGAGACAAAAAAAATTATCAAATTTCTGAGTCTTCTCATTAGGCAGGTGCTTGTGGAGCACACATCTCTTCCCACTTGCTCTAACACTCTTCTTCTGGCTAAAGAGGACCCAGCTACAGTGTTTGTTGCACACACATGCACACCCAAATCCCACATGTGCTCTTTCCATCCTGTTTGAGGCACGGCTTCCCAGGCTGTATCATGTGCAAAGTGAAATCACCTGAAGAGTGTCGCTTTAAAAGCCACGGAAGTGCAGAGAGCAGCACCAGCAGCAGTCAATAGCAATTTCCACCGCCAGGTCGATACCATCTGATGGCTGTGTAGCTGTAAAGATTGTTTCACACACATATCAGGAGGTGGGCAGGGGCAGGAAAAGTGGAATTGGTTTTAATGATTGCAGGATTCAAAGTACTCCTGACTCCCTCTCCCTCTTCTTCTTTCACAAGAAATAACATGCACAAAGAGTCAGAAATCAAATTTCCAGCCCTGTCAGTTCCTATCACACCAGCTCCCCAGCTTGGACTCCTTCCCAGTTTGCCAGGGAAGCTTCTCCTAATCCACTGAGAAGTGCATTACCGGGGGATGGAGTTGCAGCCTGTGTCCAAACTTCCCTGCAGTTTCAGGTCATTAGCTCCACCGGTTTGGACACAGAGCTACAGCAGAAGTGCAGTGCTCAGGTTCAAACCCAAAGGGCTTCCAGATGAGGGTAATTTGCACTATTTTACCTCTCCAGACAAGACCAGCATCTCATTTTGCTAGATGCCGGATGGCTAAGGAATAGTAAGCAAGCACAGACAGATAAACACAAAGAAGAGGGAGGGTACTCATTTTGCAGAGAAAATGTGTGAATGGCTATAGCCTAAAAAAATAATAGCACATTGTGTTCCTATTGCCTCACAAAGTGCTTTTCAGCCAGGGACTCCAGAAGCAACAAATGAACAAACCTGTCTTGGTCAGCATGAGGAGCATTGCTGTGGGGTGAAGGCCAGACCTATGGCCTGGGGTTCCCAGGGCTGGCCCCGCAGTCCCAGCTCTGCTCTTTGGCTCTTGTAAACGTGCTAAAATACCAGTCGCTGCTTCTGTTTCCCTCACACTGTCTGTCTGCCTGCCTCCTGCCTCAGGCATGGACTCTTTCTTACAGGGTTTCACTAGCTGGAACTCTCATTTCTGCTAAGAAAACCTCTCAATTGTTTCTGCTGTAACTGAAAGCCAAGACCGCCCTGTGCTTTTCAGAAATAAAGAACATTAGTTTGGTTCTTTGTTTTCTAATTCATTAATCCGCTGACATCCAAACAGAAAGTTCTCCCCCACCATCACATAAATAAACAAGATAATTTTCCAAGGAGCTGAGCCCCCACCAGTGTCTCTTCTGACCCTTAGCACCTGGGTAGCAGGGTGGGAGCAAAACTGGGCATCTTCAAGCATCTCTCTGAAAACTGGGGCAAAGCAGCCTCTCCATGGTTCATCAGGTTGTGCCAGATGGACACAGCCTACCTCCTCTGCTCCTTGGATCATATCATAAAACACAAGTCACCGCTGTCTCACATGCCCATCATAGAATATTTTATTAACACCCTCAATTAGGCCTCATACAATAACTGAGAAGCAAACACAATAACCATAAGTATACGCTACCAACAGGTCTTTCTTTCATCTTGTAGGATGCCACATGAACCTGTGTGTAACACGTGTACACACACATCCTCCTCTCTTTTTCTCCTAGCCCCCAAGACATCAATTCTTATTCCCTGCAGCTTTTTATTTTATTAATAAGTACACAAGCATTTCAGGGCCTGATCACCAGCTTGATTCTTTATGGAAGTGATAATATATATGCACAATATCCACATCCCTTAGAAGCATGCTTCCAAACTCCCAGCCTCCAGAGTCCTATTAGAAGCAGAAATAGCAGGTAGCAGTACCCAAATCTTGAAGCCCAGAAATGGTGTTTGAGGTAGACCTTCATTACAAGAGCTGGAGAAACCTAAGAGGGGCAGGCTGCAATTAGTAGGGTTTGCTGAAGTTTTAAATCAACAGAAAACCAGCCACCAAAGCTACTATTGCTCTGGATCCATCTTCACAAATAGGTTCATTCCTGGGAAGAAAGAGAGGAATGAAGGAAGGGGAAACACCCAATTTCAATATTTTTAAACAAGACATCTTGCTGTTTCAGTTTGAAACACTCCTGGTTTATACTTGCCCCTTTCAGAAGGCCTGCCAGCTTTCCCTGAGTGTGCTGCCACCACCATCCCTAACCCCTACAACCATGCAGAGGTGTCCACCACAGCACTCCAACAACACAGCCAGGAGAGACAGGGAGGATGACAAACATGGTGGAAGACAAACAAAGCCCAAGCTGTGGGCATGTTAGCTCAGCCGGAGGAGATCAACACAACGCAGCAGACCTCTGACCCTCAAAGGAAAGCAGAAAATAAACTGTGTTTCTCTTCACGTGCGTGACACTGGTGATGAGGGCAGTTCTGCCCTTCAGCCTGGCCAGCAATGCAGGAGAACCTGCAGATGATGAAGACTTGGAATTCAGAGCTGTTGAGGCCAGACGGCCACTCTCATCTACTCCGCTGCTGTGCGAATAGAAGGGCTGCAGGAATCTCAGGTCAATATCTACCCTGCCTGCAGGAACCACACACGCATGAAAAGAGAGACCCCCCCTGAGCTCCATGGTGGCTCCCCAGTGAGTTGAGCCCCATGGTGGCTCCCCAGTGAGTTTGCAGCTTTGCTAATTAGTCACCAAGGCAGCACCCACCACTCCTCCCACTCAAAATAAATTAAAACATCACAAAACTCTTTATGCATTTAAAAAAAAATAATAATCCCCCCAAATGGCATTTTCAGGTTTCCAAAAATAAAGTGGAAAGTCCTTGTAATGGTGCGAGTCCAGAGGCTGGGACTTTAAATAAAATCCCACGCACTGGGAGATGCTCAAGGCAGTGGCGAGCACAGCTTCTGCTTTGCCTGTGCTCAACCCTGCAAAAGACTGAAAGGGCTCTGTCTGCTCAGCAGTCAAAGAAAATCTTCGTCGTGACTTGATCCCAGATACCCACAGAGTGAAAATAGCTGAGATTGGCATGTTCGTTAGGCTCACAGGTAAAAGGCACAGTAAGCAGCACAACCCAAAATAAATAGCGAGAGTTGACAACACTGAGTGAGTGAACCTTGAATGGGAAATAAAAGACAATTTTGAACAGTGAGGGTAGTTAATCACCAGGTCCGGTTACCAAGGGAAATGGCAAATTCATCATCAGTCAGAGGTCGTGCGTGGAGACTGGATGTCTTCCAAAAAGCGACACTCTGGTTCAGGATCAAGTTTTTGGGTTCAAGAGCATCTCTCAGAGGAGAACAATACCTTCCATCGCAGCCTCTGCTGGTGACGCTGGCCTGAGCTGCCGGGTGAGGGGGTGAGGGTCGCAGTGAGCAGAGCCCCCACCTTGCAGCCCAGCCTCTCCCCCCAGACACACTGAGGCCCAGCCAAGCGCCGAAACCCTGCACTGACCATGGCCCTTCTCCAGACACCCTGCCTGAGCCGGGCTCCGAGTCCCAGCCTCCGTCACGCTCAACCCCAGCATGGTGCTCCTGGCCACCATGGCAAGCCGTGCTGCCACACTCCTTGCACCGAAGCACTGGCTGCCCAGCACAGCCAGGGAAGAAGAATAATGATCTCTTTTCCCCCCCCTTTACTCCTTTTAGTCTCTGCATCTGCTCCTTTCTTCCTTTAGCTGCCATGCAAAACCAAGCCCAAAATACATGCTCTGGCTTCTGTTTACCCTTTCAGGCAGTTTCCCTGGTGCCCAAGACGCTGATTTGAACTGACCTCTCTCTCAACACCACCTCGTTACCAACTCAGCTCCCCATCCCTCCTTGGAAGCAGAAACAAAAATCCAAAGGCAAGGCAAAGCATCCGTGGCATCCCTGATGTGCTCCAGCATCTTGAGCTCCCAACCATCACGTGGGAGAAAACCAAAATGGATCAGAGTCTGACTTCCAGTTTTGATTGTGGACACAGAGAGCAAAACACCAGCTAGTACCTCACAGCGCCACAATCCCTGCATGCAAGTGACTCCCCAGGTCCCAAAGGGCAGAGCTGTGCTCTCCACCCTCCTCCTGCACAAGCCAATATGGCCAATTTAAAGAGGTTTCAGAAGGAAGCAGGTGCCTGCAGCTCACGCTGCTTCCCTGACCCTTGTAAATCCAGTCTCTTGAGTGAATGGCTTGTTTGGAGAGAGTCCTCCGTTTGTTTGTCTGGACTCTAGTGATAATAGCTCTAATTTATCTCTGAGCTGGGCAGGCATGTCTAATGTGTTTGAGTATTTAGAAGCATTACGGAGGTTTCATTTGGTCAATTGTTTCTTGAAATCCTTTCCCACACACAGAAAGCCGTGCAAAGGTGGAACTGCTCCACTGTGGCCAGCCCCAGGAGCCACAGCCTGTGCTGCCAGCCTGGGGATCACACACACACACACGCCAAGTGCCCCGACGTAGAAATTAAAGACCAAGCAGCCAACCTTTGAAAGGGACAATGTTGTCTGGAACACACCACCACGCCTCCTCCTGCTTAGACCTTCCAGTCCTGTTTGCTTTATCATCTATCTCCTCCATGTAGACACACTCCATCTCGGCTCAGACTTGATTAGGCAGGGTTAGCTTGGTAACTGCGCTGGGAAATCCAGCACAGTTGGCCAACACATCGTACCTAATCTTAAATTAACTCTCCCTGCCCATCAAGGTCCACTCCAGCTATAACCAGACACCAGCTGAAGACCCTTGAAGGTGGGTTGCAGCAGAAGGGGTTAACCTGAGTCAGTGCTGGGGACCAGAAGGACCAGGTCACAGGTAGAACATGCGATCCAACCATGGAGTTACTTACAGCTCAAGCCTCCATGGCTTAACGCGCTGCCGCCCATCACCTGCGCTGCGCTCGCAGGCCCACGCGTGCTTCAGCCCGTGACAAATGCAAGGTCACGTGCTTCGGCTTAAATCACTTTCGTGGAGGTTTCAGCAGTTCTCTTCATGCCGTTTCAGCTAATTTTAGCTGCGAGCTGAGAGGCCGTTACCGAGGTTCGGCTGACTGGTGGCAATTCATCAGGTCACCCTGTTTGGGGTAGGGAGCTTGATCCCACTCAGCTCTGCCCTCTCCGCTTTCCCTTCTCCAAACGCAAGAGCATCAGGAACCAGACCTCTTGTGCAGCACCTGCAGCCCCAGAGCAATTTAATGAAGCGTTATAGCACGTCCACATTGCTCCCTGTGCTCATCCTCCATGCCACCCTGCACACCAAGATGCCACCGGTGCCAAGGTGGAGAACGTTGGGCATCGCCACCACCACGCACAGCTGGGAGGAAATGACGCTGCAGCTCCTCGGCTGCAATCACGGGGCTAATTTATAAGGGGCCGAATGTAATTACTTACCCTGGCACACGGCCAGGACAACAAGGTTAACACCCTCGCTCTCCAAAGAGTGCCAGGGGAACGTTAGAGGGATGCTGCCAAGTCATTTTATACGCCTTGACTTCAGGTGTTGCAAACACCAAGCTTTAGCAAGGGCCAGTCGGGAGGAAAAGGGTCGTCATGGAATTTTTTTAAAAAGGAAAACGAAAGAAAGCGTTTGCTCTCTGCTTCTCTGTTTGGGTTTATTAACTTAAACTTTACTGAGCTGCACCAGGGACCCAAGTACAACAGCCCTGCAGAAAAGCGAGGGCTTGCCCTCACGTCCTTGGGTTGCTTTGGAAAGTTATGAGCCTCTCTTGGGTTTGCTACAGAAATCTTGTGAGGCCTTGAAAAAAAAAAAAACCAAACAACCACGACTTCATCTCTGTCCCTGAGCTCCCCATCCCTACCATGGCCTTGGCAGTGTCTGAGCCGTCATCTCCTGGAGCAGGGGCTGGCACAGACACCACGTCTCTGCCGCGCCGGCCAGAGCGAGTGCTCGGCTCCATAGACTCCTACGGTGCTGCCAGAAGTTTCTCATGGCTCTAAATTTTTTTTTTAAATGGGTTTAAAACAGATTGAAATAGCCCTTGTCAAAAATAAAAGACACCAAATTTAGCTTTCCTTCCCTCTTCCCTCCCCGCCTCCCGTTTCCTGGAGTATTTGCAACAGGCAGCTGGTTGGGAGGTTTTTCCCTCGGGGTTTTGGCTGTTATTTATAAAGCTTTGATGAAAACTGCAAAAGAAAGGGAAAGGAAAAAAAAAAATAAATCAACTTCCAGGTGACCTCTCTCCTTCTGCAGCAGCTCTGCTCCCTGCAGCGACGCGGCATCGCGGCAGCCACGGCTTCAGGGACCACATCCAGCATCCTTTGGGGTCAATGCAAACCTGCCCCCTGCCTTCTCTGGAGTTTCTCACCAACCCCCTCTGCCCCTGAGGGATGTAGCAGGGAGGGATACAGTTCCTTCCATTTAGAGTTTACTAGTTCAGCAAAAAATGTCACAAACCCCCACCTCTTAGCAGCACTGTGTTACTGGCAGGTGTCCCTGGAGCTTACTGGTCTGAAGGACTTCCCAGAAAATGTTAGCACAGGACCTTGGAGGAGCTGGGCTGCTGTTTTAGGGCAAAACAAAGGAAAAAAATGTCGCAATTATGTCTCTCCTGACTGCCCCGCTGTCAAGATGAGAGCAAGGCTAGTCCCACAGCATCTAGAGCTGATGTAGGCATCTCGTGTCTGCTGATGAACCGAAAAACCCAAATAAGTGAAAACCTCTCTGGCCTTCACCTTAGTCCATAAACCCACAGGGGAAAGGGCAGGGCAGAATGCCAGTCCGTTTAGCCTCTGTGGGTCACCTTTCCAGCAGGAGGGTAAGGACAAACACAGCAAGAACAGCAGCCGTGTGGCAGAAGTCCCCTTTGCAGGGCTGCGATGGTGGCACCCTCTGCTCAGCCTGACGTGGGGTCCAGGACGATGCCCAGCGTGGGAGCATTACCCCGTGTTCCCTACTCCTGTGGCTGGTGGGGGAGATGCTGCAGTGATGCATATGCATGTTATTTAGCTGTATATACACGTGTGTACATACTACGGCATGCATCCGACGCATATTGAGATAAATAATATTTTGAGAACAAACATTTCATTTTAAAAGTCACTCTGTGACAACAAGTTAATTATCTATCATATCATCTCTCAAACCCAAACATTTTGAAAGCTAGGAAATAACTAATTAAGATCATCATAAATCTTACTCTGTCTCACAAGCACATTTTCCGAAGAAATAGGAAGAAATACATATTTCATCACAATGCAACATCCGTAACTCTGACCTATAAGATATTAATGACTGGTTCACACAGTTTCTCTATCTAAACACTTTTTTTTGCAAAGGTTACCATAAGGTAGCACAGGATAATTATTTGGTAACGCTTTCCTGGCAACCTGACTTCCAATAAATCTGTAGACAGAGATAGTTAGGAGACAAAAAAAAAAAAAATAAAGACAACATTGGGATCCTCTCACCTAACACAGCCCACGTGACTTCCTCAGATCCATTTTGCTTTGAACCAGGACAAATCTTATAAAGGAAGATAATTAACTGCTCTCAGTTAAAGCTTTGCTCCCTTTTCCTCCTCCAGACAACTGCTCCCAACAGGCTGCTTACACTCAAACCTCTACCCACTCCTGGGGCTTTCCTCTGAAGCGTGTTTAGCCACAGGTTTAGCAAACAGCTGGCCATTTCTAGAAGACAACTTCAGATTGATCCTGGATAGATAAATCAAATCCACTGGAGAAGGTGCATAAAGCTAGGCCAGAACTACACTATTAACATGCTCAACATGACTGAAGAGCTTAAGGACTTGAACATGGAGGAAATTTCAGATTGTTTTTTTTAATTAGCGTGTGAAACGCAGGTGGGACAACCATTCAAGCAAGTCTTTGAGCCTGGAACCATGTTTAATAGGAAAAGGGTGTTCACACGTAGCATCAGGACTACAAAGGAATAAAGATGAGGTGGGGGAGAGATCAGCAAAGGAAGACACATTTGGAAATCAAAAAATACAGGAACAAAATGAAACCTGGCAGGACTCAGGCAGAGTTAGATCTTGAAGCGGAGACAGAAACACAGCAAAAAAGGGCTTTCATCATAAAAGGAGAGCAAGTGTCAAAGCACAGCTGCTCTGCACTCATGGTGGAGTTTTGTGTTTGGGTAGTTTGGACATGGCCCCGAGAATAAATCAATGCTCAGTGCCTGGTGAGGGCAAAGGCAAGGAAAGCACATGTAGAAATGGCAACAATCCTCACCTCTGTGATGGTCCAGAGCAGAGGGAGGCAGATGCTCTTCATGGGCTATCACTCGGAGACACAGCATCCAGGAGCCAACCCCTGTGACTGCAAGGCAGGAGATGCAGCACCTCTGCTCAGTTCTGCAAAGCCAGTGGGCTGACCTCAAGCACCTGCAAGGCCTCAAAACAAGTTTTGAAGCTGGAATCACTTGGGACTCAAGAGCTTGCTACATGGAAAGTGAGCCAAGACACAACATGGCTCTTGCAAATTTGAGTATTAGTGGGCAAATCCCCGAACCAGCTTTCTAGGTGAATCAGGAGGTTCAGCTGAGGAAGGCTTCACTGAATGCTGCCCCGTGGGACACATCCCATTGGGGTGGGAGTATGGGCATTGTGGGACATGGGACTGGGAAGCAGAGAGGGGTAGAGTAGGGTTAAGCTGAAGGACTGCAGAAGTGCCGTGCAAGACCATGTGCTTCCTTTGGGCACAAAGAGCTGCCTTCAGCCCAGAGGATGTCAAACACCAATCCACCTCCACATCCATAAGCCAGGGCCATGGCAGGAGCAGAAACCCCTGGCCTCAGGGCATAGTAGGCTTTGATACAGTCTAGGGTGGTTATTCAAACAGACCTAAACATAGTGCTACATACAAGGAGGCTCTTACACTGATGAAGCAGGCCCTCATTTTGTGAAGGACATTTGCAAGTGAATTTAAGCTAGAGGAAAAAAAAGCCCTTTTCATACTGGAATTAAAACGTCTAGACAGAGCCTTCCTGGTGTAACCGGACCTGCGTATACTGATTGTGATACACCTGATAAAACTTCCCATGTAGACAGGGACTAAGAAATACTTTGGCAGAAATTCCAGCAGGAGCCATTTGAAAAGTCTTTAATCTCAAGAATTGCTTATGCTATGTAATGAAGTCTGCATTGTGGCTGTTCGTTACATGGACCCTAAACCCTAGAAAGCAAGAGGATTTTCTTTGGCATTATGACAGGAATCCACAGCATAGACAAGGCTGGCCCTCAGCGTGAGGTCATACCTCCCTCTAGCTGCTGGTCCTGGGGACTCAGCAGCCTTTGACCACCCAACGCCTACACAAGCTCCTCTTCTGACCCTTCCTACGTACCGGTACTTCCAGTGGTGCAGGTCTTGGGGTCACTTCTTGCTGCCTGCAGGGCTCCTCCCAGGGAGTGCAAAACAGCTCCACTTTTGGGGAGGACATACTCCAAAAGGGACGTAGAGATGCCAAGAGTAAAACCCACAAGGTCAATGGATTCTTCAAAATAAGCCAGTATAGATTAGTCAACGTGGCATGCAGAGAGCCCAGGACCCTCTGCAGAGGAGACATCCCACACCCCACCCACATCGTGGCTTACACCTCCTCTTAGTCCAGCTAAATCCACAAAAGACCTTCAAGTCCATTTTCTCCCTCTGGTGTACAGCAGGATCCAAGCAGTGCTCAGCATCACATTGGTCTTCCCAGAGATATGTTCCCCCAGACCAACAGCCCCAGGTCTCTGCTATTACAATGTTGCTGCATCACTCTCATCTTCAGGCCTAGAACCAGAGCTTGCCATCAAAATGCCACCATCGTCACCAAAATGCCCCAGCAATCCCAGAGAAGGAGCTCATTCCAAGAACTGCAGCCACTCCATAACATCTCACAGCGCAGCAAAGGACACTGCTTTTTTGGAAGGATGCAAAGCCTTTTTATTTTTTGAAGAACTGGACGGGAGCCTTGATTTAGTGGGCTGGCTCAAAGATTTTTTTTTGTCACATAGGTCAGAGTTGGCCCAGTTGGTCCCACTGGCACTTCCAAGTCAGCTTCTTCCTTACATGTTCACATTGAAAGGGCAAAACTTGTACAAATCCTAGCCTGATGGTCCCTTCAGCCAGCCACTGCTGAGCAACGTTGGAGAGGTGCGTGAGTGTGTGCGTGGAGAGACTTCCCACCTGCCATAAAGCTGGTGGTGATGACTCCTCCCAGAAATCCAAACGATCCTCAACAACAACCCCTACCCCAACTTCCCTTAACTGCAACTTATTTTCTTCAGATGCATCTGGACATGTAAATACTCTAGAAGTGCAAACAGGTTTTGAGGAGCAAGAGACAGAGCCCAGCAGGGAAAAAAATATATCAACATTTCAGTGTCTAGGAAGGGTCCAGCTAAAATACTCACTACTCACAAACCTCTAAAAAAAACGCTCCTCAGGCACAGCAGGAACCTTATCAGCTCTCCACAGCACAAACACAATTTCCAGCTCCGATCACTTTTCTAAGCCAAACCCACAAGAGAACTAAAATGGGACTTTATCACGCAGCTGAGCACAATCCTGGGGCTCCTTCTCACCCCTCCGGTCAGGCAGGTTGTGTGTGCAGGACCTGGCCTTCACGCTATTCCAGTGCTAATTGTAGGAAAGAGGCACCATGGGGTGAAGGTGACTTCAAGCCACCTTCCAGCATGGGGCTGGGGAAAGTCTTAGACCTCTTAAATTCACCTTTCTTCTCCCAGAATCTGGAAGCAAAGAGCGTCCATGTGGCAAGGCAATGGCCACAGCTCTGCTCTTCCCTCTAAGCAAAAGCTGGCTCTCCAGAGCCCCTCTGCAAGATCTGTAGAGATCTAAGAGAGCCTTCTCACATCACCTGAAGGCCCCTTTACAATGCCAGCACTATATAGAGGGGCTCCAGCCTGAAGCCAACCGCAGAGCACATCTGCAACAGACCCTGGCAGGACCAGTGTGTCTGAATAACCACGTGCACACATGCACAAAC
The DNA here is from genome assembly GCF_001431845.1 of Calidris pugnax. Classification (NCBI taxonomy): domain Eukaryota; kingdom Metazoa; phylum Chordata; class Aves; order Charadriiformes; family Scolopacidae; genus Calidris; species Calidris pugnax. The sequence goes on along the minus strand of NW_015090852.1, from coordinate 2,946,894 downwards.
AGACACACACACACACACTGTCCACCTTGCAAAGTTTCCCCTGGATTTTTGTTACCATGTCATCTATTAATTACCTAATTACATCTTCTAATTATGGGATTCCTCCAGTATTTATACTCATTACATAAATGGCGGCAATTACACTAATTAGGTTAATGATACAGGATAACAGTCTACAAATTGCTTTAAAGGGACACTCTCAAGGCACATAGGCCAAGGATGCTCCCTGGCAGGTCAGCTGGTGGGTGGCATGCAGAGATGCTCCCTCACCCCATGTAGCTGCTGCTGCCTCCTCGTGTGGCCTCTACTTGAGCACTGGGGCTGCTGCTACGAGGCCTCGCTCTGCCCCAAAAAACAGAGAGGGGCTGCAAAGAGACCTACCAGGGAGATAAGGAAGCAGCTCTCTATTGCGTTTCCACCAAAAACTGCAGTCCACTATTTAAGCATCACCCTCTCTAAGCTGGAGGAAGGCTTGCAAACGGTTCTCCTCTGGCAGCATAGAAACCTGGGACGGAGAAGACGGAGAACCTGCATCCTTCTAGGCTCCCCAGCACCACTTCTGAATGCACCCCAAATCCTCGAGTCCTGCTCAGCTGGGTACGACCCAGTCTTTTGCCTCTAAGCATTTCCAAAATGGCAGGTTTGCAGAGAGGAAATCCAGCTCCTCTGCTCCAGCCAGGTTCCCTGGAGCACTGGTGGCACTCTGCAGAGCCAAGCATGTCCTCAGGGTGAAAGGCAAGCCACAGGAGGCTGGAAGGAATCTATTTTGCTGAGCGCCCTACTTACCCAGATTTGCTGGAGACCGAGTGGCGCATGACAAGGTGCTTGCCCCTATAACTCATCCAAAAGGATCCTAAAGCAGCGCCAAGCTCCATTACTCTCTGGAGTGGCCTCAAGCACAGGGAGAAAACTTTCTCGCTTGGATTCGAACGCAGGCACTTCTCCGGTGGAACACGGGAGCCCTTTGCAGCACTTTGGAGCGTGATGAATGGCCCTTTGTCCTGCAGCCACTACAGAAAGAGAATGTAATTACCCAAACTGGAATTCGGCCAGGATGCAATTTTACGCTGAATGAATTTCCTCCCCCCCCTTCCTTAAAGTGTTTGCAAATCCCCCTTTAAAGATAAAATCCCGGAATAAAATCCAGTGCTTGCTTCAAAATTGGCCCAATTCCATTATAAGTCAACTGAACAACTCCATTTTGCACCTTTAAAGGCCGTGGAGGCTCTCTATGTTGCGCAAGAGATTTCGTTATTGGCAAGGTTGAGGAATGCTGATTTCTGCTACCGAACCCGCTGTCTTTAGCCCTAAACTATATCCCTGTGTCAGCTGCCCAAAGACATGTGTAACCAGGTCCATTTTCTGAAAGATATACAGCTGCGTCCGGCTTTATAGCCCGTTCCAGCAGGACATGGCTGGCACTTCCAGTGGAGCAGGCTGACCGGTCTCCACTCTAACAGGCAGGGTCTATGGCTCCAGCGGGAGTCTTGCAGGAGCATATATCGATTGTAAATAATGTCTCAATATCCTATAGTAGGTCATAAATCAAAAAGGGGTTGAAATATCTTTTCTCCAAGGGACTTTTTTTTTTTTTTTTTAAGGGAGCTTTTTTTTTTTTTTTTTAAAGGAGTCTATTTCTTGTTTAGCAGTTTTCTTTTTTAGAGTTACTGCATCGACCTTTTACCCCAAGTGCCAGGTTTGAATCGTGGCCGCTGATCCCCGCTTGACCTGCCCTGGGGACACGTAGCAGCTCTGTGATGAATCTAGGACCCGGGTGTCCCATGAGAGAATAGTCACATCTCACACGTGGGCCAAAGCCCCCAGCCCAGGTGGTGCCCCTTCCCTTGGGTGGGCCTTGCAGAGCAAGCCAAGCCCCACAGCAGCCACATCTCCTCTGGTCACAGACTATGGCCTGGGGGAGAGTCTAGGATGTAACAGCATTAGAGACATGCACCATGGAGACAGGCATCTCGTAGGGGGTGGAGGAAGCAGAGATCCTCCCCGCTGGCATGGAGCAACACCATCCTCAACTTCTCTGCAGCTTATTTGATTCGTTACCAACCCAAAAAATAAAAACAAGCTTTGAGCCAATGAAGACCTTATCCTTTCTCCTGTTCTACAGGCCATGAGAAATCTCTCCAAAAGCCTAACCATCAACCCAAACCTCTCCCTTCCTCCTTTGGGGAGACCTCCCACATGCCTCCAAGCTATACGTGCTGGCACGGCAATGCAGCAAAAGGAACGGCCTCAGGATTTTGTCCTGCTGGATGTGCTGCTGACACTGCCATTGGCCTGGGGCTTGTACCCACACGTTGTTATCAACACGGGACAGATGCAGCCTCCAACCCACTGTGCACAGCCCTGCACCAGCCACCTCCTCAGTGGTCATGACTTGCAGACCCATTTGACATGGTTTTCAGGGCAGACACTCCTTTTTTTTTGTCAACTCTCCGTAGGGCCCTATTACAGAGTCACTTTGTCTTGCCAAGTACCAGTTTCTCAAATTACTGCATTATTCTGGAAAACAGAAAAAGAAAAAGCCTACTTTGGGCCATTTTTAGGGGTCCTGAGCAGAGGGAACTGAATACCTGACAGGAGGACAGAAAAACCAACAGTTTGCTGTCTAGAAAGTCCTCTAAAATGATCCAAGCTGAGCCTCCCTGTTGTACAATGCTATGTGGCACCTGGGGACACCTCCAGCTCCTCTCCCAGCATCTCCTGTGTGCCACCAGCATCATGCACGACAAGGTGGACACAGCACCCTGATGGCCACAGGCAGCAGGACACGGTCCTACTGCTCCCCCTCCAGCACTGCCTTGGTAGGACCTGGGAAATATTGATTTCTTCAAGACCAAGAAGTATTTAAGCTTGACTGGCAATAAAATCAAGCCCAAGGAAAGGTGCGACGGAATCTCTTGGGACTGAAACAAGAACTATGATGTTTAAAGAAGCCAAGAGGGAATAAAAGGGAAGGAAGGGTGGGAGGGGAATAGCATTTACCTGCACAAAAGCAAGAACGTTGACAATAGCCCAGCTCAGCTCCAGCTTGCACGGGAGACTTTGGAGAAGGGGGTGGGAGGCAAGGTGGGAAATTACCAGGAGCTTAAGAAAATATATATGTAAAAATTAAAAAAATAAAATAAAACTGTATCAGCATTGACTAATAATTTCCGGGCTCTGTGCAGATGTCATTAATGACCCTTTTTATTCATGCAGGAGTTCCCAAAGAGGAGCATAATGTTCCATTAGTAATAATTGAGAAAGTCTCCTGTCGGGATTATGTCAAAACCTAGAGATGCTGCTGCTGCCAAAACATTTTGGTGACAAACGTGTGAAGCGTTTGACAGAAGGTGCCACAGCAGGTTGAGGCGGCTTCAGGAGGGGAATCCTAGGAGGAGAGAAGAGGTGGGAGACAGCAGCAGGGTGAGAGCTGAGCACCAATTTACTCATGAAACACGGCTCAAGGGATGAGCCCACCTACTGCGACACCTTCAGGGTCACGATGGCACCTCAGAGATGCCGCTGGAGACTGCTGAGGATTTCAGCTGACCCATCTTCTCTCCCACTCCCAAGACTTTGTAACACATCTGAAATATATCCTCTGGCATGGCGCAGCACTGCTGGATCCTTTCGCCCGGGGACGACTGTGTCCTCAGCTACTGGAGAAAGGCAGGGGTGTTGCAACACCCTGAACGTTCCTTGCTGCTGCCCCAGTGAGGGCTGGCGACCACTGCAGTCACCAGCACAAAGGGCAAACCCAGGACAAAGCTGCTGTGAGCAATTAACCCAACGTGTCCCATTTGAAGAGGATGGAGAAAACATCTGGTGACGCAAGTATTTCAACCTACAGCAAGGCTGGACAATACCTCTTTGAGCTATGAACCGCCAGTGAAATATAGACAAATGGGAAAATAAATTCCTTCTACCAAATCTTTCCCATTTACAATTGGGATATTTCTATTTTTGCCCTGCAGACACAGAGCCCTGCTTGACCACAGCTGGTGCCTCAGAACAGGCATTACACTGCTGCTGCACAAATGCCACCAGAAAACACAGAAAAAGCAAGCGGCTTTCCAGGCTCAGTCCTTTTCCAACAAAGGGTTAGTTAATGCCTTGCAGGAGCCAAAAGAACATATTCCCTCCTCTGTCCTCATCGTCCCCCTCACCGAACCCTTCCTGTGACTGGACCCCCAACATTATCTACCCTTCACACTGCTCTTCCAAACCAGAAACCATCTACTGCAGCACACGGTGCAGGGAGCCGTGCTGCAAACTGGCACTGCCACCGTAAGTTGTGTGGACCCGGGCGTTGTGGTACGCAGAGATCTGTGTTGCACTGTTGGGGATGGCACAGCTTGGCACCACGACATCCCTGGGCTCAACAGACACGAGTTACGGGGCTGGGGAGTTGGCCAAGCTCAGGAGAAAGATCAGCAAGATACGGGAAGGGGTCCCCAGGCATCAGTGGGAACAGGGGATAAGCCAGGCAGATGGGCAACACAAGGGGAGAGCTAGGGAAGCCACCCTGGCTCCCCATCCCTGGCAAGGGAGGCTTTGTCCCCCACAAGCACAGCTCCTTCTGCAACATAGCCTGGCATGGGGAAGCACCTGTGGGTCAAGCACCATGAGCCACACGTTCCCAACCTGCTGCACAGAACCAGGCAGGTCACTTGGCCAAGTCAGCACCCGCTGCCAGAGGGTTTTAAATGCAAGCACTGTCCTGGCTGCAGCAATGCAGCTGGGGAAGCCCAAGCCAGAGCACCTTAAAGTCAGCATTATTCAGAGCCATGGACACAAAAAAAAAAGTTTCTCACCACCATATTATTTGCCCTTTTAGAGCAGGGAGGTATTTGGAGCCGAGACATTGGTTCAGGCAGCATTTAAAGCCATGAAATTTGAATTTGGATCCAGAGCTGGAGCATAAAAGCCATCCCCAGTTTGCAGAGGTTGATTCAGGCTCATTTCTAGTCCCCAGACCACAGCAGAAGGGCCTCTCTTCCCCGGGGCAGGAGCAGAGCAGCTGGTACTCTTCAGCCCAGTTAACAGACGAGGTCTGGCCACCGCAGCCGAGGGCTGCTCCAGATTTGTTTTCTAGTGGTTTGTTCATTGAGAGGATGCCAATGTGTTAGCAACGAGAAATGCACACTGGCCTGATTCTCCCCAGCCCTGCCTTGCACCAGAGGAGATGTGCTGGAAGCTGGAGTGAAGGCCCTGCCGAAGGAGAGCGTGTGCTTGGCTCTGCTGTAACCGCTTCCTTAGAGGACAGAGCCAGAGGACATCCCAAACGGCTCCAATTAGGGCAACCCCCTTAAAGACAAGGCTGTGGGCCCCCCTACACCACTTTGCATGCCCACCCCATGGAGTCCTGCCCACAGGTCTGGTGTAGCCAAATTAGCAGTGTCATCTCCCCCAACACCTGCAGAAAAGCTGCGACTTGTGGCCTCACCGCGGTGGCCTCACGGAACTGGAGGCAGAAGTGCCATTTGAACAGAGCGTGAAGGCTGATTGCTGTAATTGAGCCTACCAGGGGAATTTTGGTCTGTGGGAATGCACAGTACATCCCAGCCTGCAGGAACAGGGGCGGAGAATACCCGAGCTGTTCCATTCGAGGACTAATAATGATGGGTTTTTGCTAGGACTCAAGCTGGCACGGATGAGAGCTCCCACAGAGCGCAGAGTCAGCCAAATTAAGCGCTGGTCCTCCCTTGGAGAAATCCAGTCTAGAAGAGTTAGTCACAGGATGCTGCCAGCCTGGGTGCAGGCCACGCAGAGAAGGAGGTGGCAGGCGAGGAGCCCTGTGTCCTTGCTGGATTCCTGCTGAGGAATCAGCTAACTCTGGTCTTACAGCCCGTGCTATTCAGGGGGCAAGAGACCAAGCAGTAGTGGCGAGGTGATGCAGGGGAGGGGAGCAAGATGATGTTCAGGTATCTTTCCTCTCATCAGCTAAGGCCACAGGGCAGGTCTTGCATGGAATTAGCAGCAGAAAAGGAAAAATACATAGCCTTGCATGTGTATACATATGTGTGCAAGCACATGTATGTTCAGAGGTGCAGGAAATCTTCACCACAGTCAATGCCCTTCTTACCATTTCACCCCTTTTTGGGGCTTATAAAATATACTGCCCTGTTTCGTGGATGAGCTTACACCAACGTATGGGCCATATATCTGCTAATCATTTACTAACCATTTCTGAGTGTAAAGGATTCAAATCCTGACTACGTGTGAGAAGCAGGTCTCACCTCAGAGGTCTGAAAGGTGAACATGGCAGCTGTGTTGCTTTCTTGCCTAGCTTGGAAAATTATTACTAAAAGATTTAACATGACTGTAAATAAGTTTGTGCCAAACTGATTCTTCATAGCCACATCCAGAGAGAAGAAACACAAGGAACACATTGCTGGTACTTGTGGTTAATTGCTGCCTTTTCTTTTGGGTCTACTTGGTTTGAAATATTAAATGCAGAAGAAACCATCTATTTTTCCTCCATAGCCTGTCAGTAGAGGAAGTGAAATATGCTTCCCCCCCCTTTTTTTTTTTTTTATAAACAAGGAGTATAAACTGTTTTATAGTAACTAGATAAAATTACACAGTATTTTAGTCAGTGGGGAAAAATATGGATCTCCGCGTGGCGGTATTTCTCCTATCTTTCTCGCTGACTGTACGTTAACATGACGACTCTGCATAACTCAGCTTTGCAGAGTTGTCATGGACATCTTTGAGCTCAGACACCCTCCTGTCTGCCCCACCAGGGCTGTCCTCAGGGCAGGTGATGGGCATTTTAAAGGGTTCTGGGGTTTGATGTCCCTCCTCTAACACCCCAATAACATAGGGAAAATTGGGACTAGCAGTTACAGGTTTAAGTCTGTATTCCACATACAACTGTTCACCTGCTGTGGCCCACAGTCAACTTTTACCCTGCAAAAGAGCTCTGGTCCACAGATTCAGCATACCCTATCACACGGTGACTTAGAGGAAACATCTCTTGGAGCAGAACAACAATAGAACAGGAAAACACACCAACTTATCTCTTCAGTACCAACAAACCTATAAACTGATACCCTCTTTGTTCTAAAGCACCAAACCTTCTGCCACCATCACCAGCTCTCTTGCTTCAGCTTGCTGAGCCTCAGCTCCACGCCACAAAGTGCCCTGACAAACCTCCCGCCCTCTGCAAACTCCAGTCTTCCACAAAAGCAGGGAATTTTGAAGGCAAGGTTTCACAGCCACAACATTTCTCCCTTTGACCCTGAACTTGCTCTAAGGACATGCCAATATTTCAGAATCAAAATATCTCCATAGCACTTTATACGCTTTCTAATGGCAACTCTGAAAATTCAGTTTTTCATCACAATGCTAAGTAGAAGCATTTTCCAGACTTTTATATGGGATTAAAATTCAACATTTTCCATCACTGCCTAGCAAACAGCTGCCCTAACAGAATTTGCTCTAGCACCCGGGGTGGGAAATTCAGTGTATTCAGTGTATACACTGAACAGTCAAAAACAGGTGTCTGTAGGAGAGCACACACCTGAGAGTTGGGCTGCTGTCACCCCATGTTGCTCTACCTGCTGCCCTGAGCAATGCCAGCAGCTGTGTGGCTGTCACCCTTGCTCCAGGACATCAGTATCTGTTTTGGTCCAACCCAACTGAGCACCTGGAGCCACCACAAATTTTGCCAGAGCCACTTGCAGTCAGTGAGGGAGAAGAACCTCTAGCACCATTACCTCTGGGCTCCATCCAGCTGCCTCTGCTGCTCGTTGAGAGCTCTGAAGGCAAAGACATGAGTTCTCCACCACAACTGTGGTGGGAAGGCAGATCGAGCTCACCATCAGTGTCTTCAGCCCTTCAGCACGCTCACGGCTTCAAACCCACCAGAATGCCCAAAGCACAGAGAGGGAAAGCGTGCAAATGGCTTTAGTTTTCCCTGCCAGGCACTGAACCCCCACCTCCTTTACATGCCGAAATTCAGAAGCACTTTCCTCATCAAATGAGCTGCTTTGCAGCTTTTAGCTGTCACGTACATGATGAAAATTTTCATTTGGAGCTGAGCATGTCCATCCCTTTGCACTGTGTTTGCACAACCCCTTGCACCCCACGCCGATACCAGCTCTAGTGCCACCTGAGCATCCCACTCAAATATAAAAAAGACAAAAAAAGGAAGAAACTCTTGCGATTATTTTCTTAATCCCTGTTTTTCCAGGGGAGGCGGGGAAAAAAAAAAAAAAAAAAAAAAAAAAAAAAAAAGAAAAGCTGCCTAGGGCAGGGCTAAGTGGGTTAAGGAGCCGTCAAGATGAAAAAATGAGGGCAGGCGGAGGAGGCGAGTGGCTGGAGCAGGGATAATGATGGAGCCGTAGCCCCAGGGGCCCC
>NW_015090852.1:2917415-2938249 GCF_001431845.1 Calidris pugnax | reverse complement strand
AAAAAAAAAAAAAAAGAAAAAACTCTTGGGATTTTTTTTTTAAACCCTGTTTTTCCAGGGGGGGGGGGGAAAAAAAAAAAAAAAAAAAAAAAAGAAAAGGAAAGAAAAGAGGGGATTTAATCTAAGAGTTTCATGGCCTGCAAGTCTCAGCTGCTCCAGCAGTGTTAATGCCCACTATGTGGGGTCGACCCACGGGATTCTGGCATAGGATGTGGCCGTGGCACGGAGCTGGAGCAACGCTACCGCAGCATCGCCCGTAGAGGGAGCTTCCTTGGGGAGCCAGGCACAGTTGACATCTTTTCATCAAAAGTATTGAGCTTTAAAATAAAAAAACAAAAAAACAAAAAAACCCAATCTTTTCATCAAAAGTATTGAGCTTTAAAAAAAAACAAACCTACAAAAAACCACTTTTTTTTTTCCCCAGACAATATAAAGTATTGATCTTAAAGTTCTTGTGGTTTTGCGTTGTGATTTTTTGTTGCTTCTTTTTTCCACCCCCCTCCCTGCCCCTTCAACAAAACAGGTGACTCCAGGTTAAACCTAATGGAAATAGATGTTTTGTGATGGGGGAGGAACAGGGAGAGAAATACTTTGCCCAGCGCTGCGTGTTTGCAGCCAATTTTTAGCTGGATTGAATCAAGCAAATTGCAAATGGTCACTTTTCCATTCAACTTTAATATAATGAAGGGGGGAAAAAAAGCTAGTATTTTAGTCAAAATAAGAGTCTGCCAGCACTCAAGTGTTAAACAGCTTTTTCAACCTACTGGATACCACTCTGGGTTTGAAATGTGAAGCCCGATGGCTATTTTTCTACACATTTTTAGTTTAATTTCCTTGCAAACAGGCTCCGGTTACTTCTCCGTGAGATCCACCCCCCCCCTACCCTTTGGGCACAGCCACAGGATTCCCACAGCTCCCGAGACGGTGGAGGAACGTCCTTTTAATTCACTCTGTGGACGGCCCAATTAGCATCCCAGTAAATTATTACCTCGGGGAAAACTCTGGTCTCAGGACTCGGCAGCCAGCTGTGAAGGCAGCCGGCGCAGACCCCGCTTCCCCGAGCGGCACGGGGAGAGCCCAGAAGATGGAGGGCATTTTCTCCACGAGGCGATGGCCTTCAGGTGGCCAAAGCAGCACAATTAGACAGAGGAGAACTGTAGATTATCTCTGGCTTATAGCTCCCTGAGAGAAGGGAGGGGGAGAAGCAGCATAAAAACATGACCAAATAATTTGCTCTGCTGTTCAAACTCCTGGACAAGGCGAGAGATAAGACGCGGCTCCACCCCCCAGCTGCATTTGATCTGCTTTGAAATTAAATATTCTCCCTGCAACAGGCGTAACTGTGTCCTGGTGAAAACTGCTTCTCCAAGCTCTCCCGGATCTCAGGGTTTGCAGTTCCCTTCACTCAGCACGTTAAGAATGAGAAGTCCCAGAAGCTGGCTGAGAATCTCCTGGTTTGGGTGCACCACAAGCAAGGGATGGTCCTTACACCAGGTCCTTTCCTACCTGCAAGGCAGAGGCCAGAGTCTGCTTGGGCAAGAGGACCAAAAAACACCAGGCAACCAGGCCAAGGCTGTGCAGATCTGTGTCCCAGCAGGGACACAGCCCAGATGCTAGCATGGTCCACCATGAAGCTGTTCTTGCACCTCAGTAACCTGTTGCCATCTTCTTCTTCTTCTTCTGAAGAAGAAGATCTCTCTCCTTGTTCTTTCCCTACAAAATGCCTGTGCAATTCATGTAAATGAGGCACAGGCGAATAAAGTCAGTAACCTGTTGCCATCTTCTTCTTCTTCTGAAGAAGATCTCTCTCCTTATTTCTCTCCCTACAAAATGCCTGTGCAATTCATGTGAATGAGGCACAGGCAAATAAAGCCACATTGAGCCACTACTGCAAACAAAAACTGTGATCCTGTTGCATCCACTGTGAAAAACAGGAGGGGTGGGGGCAGGTAAACTAGCCATTTACTGGATGAACCTGAAAAAACTGCCATTTTCATGAATAGATTTGGCACAGGTATCCTCACTCACCTCAGTGTGCTTTGGCTTCAAAAGGGTCAGGTGAATTTTCTCTACTAATTTCAACATCCCCAAGTTACAGCTCCAAAGGTTTGCCAGCCTTGATGTGCCAATAAATAGCTATTTCCATGAAATTATTTTCCAACCTGTTTTCAGCTGAGACAGTATCGGCACACAGACACCAGCACCTGATCGGGGATGTTTTAGCTTCATGAAATCTCTACAATCTTCAGAGGATGGTGTAGCATTTATGAAGTGCAGTTTTTTTATAACTTGGCAACTTGGGACACATCTCCTAGGCTCTTAATGTTTCTCAATGCTGGCTGCCAGTGTTTCTGCAATGGGACGCTCACCCCTTTTACCAACTCTGGATTTACACTACGGTATCTCCATCAATTTTGATGGACCTACTCTTGACAAGGTCACAATGGAAAATGGGAGAACTCCATCCCTTAACCATGGATCGTATTTAGTCAAGATGTTCAGACCTACTCTTGACAAGGTCACAATGGAAAATAGGAGAACTCCATCCCTTAACCATGGATCATATTTACTTACTCAAGATGTTCAACTTCTGCTCTTTGCCTTTCCTCCACAAGGCCCACTACTCAGTAATGCAAGGAGATCCTATCAGGCTGATACAATTTCTTTTGAAGTCACCTGTGCTACCTGTTCTCACTCCCTTCTTTCATCCTAGGTTTTCACAAGCTTGACTACAGTCTCAGTGGTTTTCTGGGAAACGCAGTTATTCTGAAAGCTGTATAATTGTCCCATTCCTCCTTTCTCTCCATTTTTCCCTTTTTTCGTACTTAACTAGGATCACAGCCGACCTTCTTAGGGGAAAACAAATGTGATGCCACTTCCTTGGCATTGGCTGTTGAGAGCTTTCCCTCTCCCTGAGTACAAAACCAACACCTCTGTGGTTCTCCTGCAACTGCTGATGTACTGCTAGAGCAATCTCTCGTTACACTTGATGTCCCCTGCTAATTGCATCTCACCATGTGCCTTGGCTTATCTGATCTTGTCTCTGCATGTGCATGCTGCACTTCTGTGCTTGATCTTCGTGGCCTGACCTACTTTTCATTTCCCCCAGGTTTCTTTCTCAGATCCAAGTTCTTTCTCTATGCTTCCTTTCTCCTGCAACGCCATAGTCTGAACGGTGCCTGTAAGAAGTTGTGACTGACTCTCATTAACAACTTTTCCCCCTCAAGATCAGCTTCCCAGGGGTCCTTACGTGTGCATGATTGGCTGATGACGGCGTCCCCTGATCCATACACAGGTCCATTGCTCTCCTCCCTCCTGCTCCTCAGCATCAGTTCAGTCATTTCCCAGCAACTCTAACAGGTCACCTTCCACATCCCTAGCCAGCTCCTCCTGCACGACTTACCATCAGAAACAGGCTCTTCCCATGCGTGGTGATGGTCACCCACACACCCCCAGGCCTTGCTGGGTCCTCTGTGTCTTCTTTCCCCAGGAAGGGATATCCCACATTAACTAAATGATGCTGCCAGCTGCTCACTATAACCTCCTTTACCTGGTGTGCTGGAGACCCACCCCTCTGGTAATTGTCTTCGTGTTTTTCCTTTTAACAACCAGCTGGAGACCTCCAGCAAGTCTAATCCCCCCCCCATTTTCTAGCCTCCACACAAACACGTACACCCTTGACGTGCAAAACGTACCTTCTCCCCGATGCCCCTGCCCGCCTTCCCTGCTCCAGCCATGTCCCTTTAACACAGCAATTCCAGAACACAACTTCTCCCACTAATTGAATCTTGTTGCTTTGTTGCCAGCCAAAGCCCCCAGCTCCCCCCTGCCCTGCTCCTCTCCCATTCATCTTGCATTCAGCTACCGGCTGCAACAGCCCCCTCTGCTCTTTCTTGGCCCTCCTTTGATCTTGCCTTGAATAGAAGAGGTCAAGCTACACGACCACAATTTCTTTCTTCCCTCCTTAAAGCCCGTGACTCCGGCGGTGACGGCTGGCACGCCGAGGGCCAGTGGATGGTGTTTCCAGCAGCGGGTCAGGGCTCCCTCATCCCTGTGGGCTGCCGGGCCAGCTCTGCGGGGGAGCACCCATCCCCAGCTACCTCCATCCTTAATAGGGCCCTTTTTAATAGGGCGCTTTTTCCCTCCGCCTCAGCAGCCCAATTCAAAGCCCATTGAAGGCAAGAGAAAGGCTTCCATCAGCTTCAGCCGGGGGTTGGATGGGGGTCACGAACCGCAGTAGCCGGTGTTTTTTTACGCCGAGGCTGCCAGATGAAGTTAAGTGAGTCGGTCTGGGCAGCCAGGTGCCTGCCCAGGTCCTGAGCCACACATCCCGGTGCAGAAAGCAACCGAGCTGGGAGTTTTACCCTGGATTTTTACACTGTGAGGGTGGTGGAGCACTGGAACAGGTTGCCCAGGGAGGTGGTTGAGGCCCCTTCCCTGGAGATATTCAAGGAGAGGCTCGACGAGGCCCTGGGCAACCTGGTCTAGTTGGGGGTGTCCCTGCTGACTGCGGGGAGGTCGGACTAGATGACCCTTGGAGGTCCCTTCCGGCCTGGGCAATTCTATGATTCTATGATTTGCACTGCGAGAGAAATCCCTGCTAACCTCACCAGCACCCAGCAAGGGCAACGGCTGAGCCAAGAGGCAGGGAAAAGAGAAGGGACAATTACCCTGCTTTAAATCCACTCAGCTGCTCATACTAAAAAGATTTACCTTCCGAGACGGGTTCCTGATAGCACTCGGAACTGAATCCCCAGCCTGAAGTGTATGAGGTTTAATTACTGCAGCTTTGTTAAATCAGCTCAGTTAAGCCCCTGTGTAATTGCTTTTTTTTCTGGGCCCAGCAGTGGTTTATTTGAGGACAGCTCAGGCTGATATTCAGATGACTGGAAGCTGCTCCTATGATGTTTACATCACCACATTTAAATCAGTTTTAACCCACACCCTTTGAGATCGCTCCTTCAAAGAGGTGAGGCCTCAGCCTTTGCTCTGGTTTCTGCTGAGAGAAAATAAAATGCCTATTTTTTTTTGCTTTAAATAAATGAAGCCCAACTGCACCCAGAGCTATCGGTGTGCTTTGGGCAGCACATAGTACCATCGGTCTCAGGGAGACCTCACAATCGTAAGGCACCCCAAAAAAGAGAAATGCCACCTGGCGATGGGGCTGGAGCCAAGGGTCCTACCCAGAGAAAACCGTGCACCGCAGACCCCACAGGAGCCACATCCCAAATCCCATTGTGCTTCCCACTTTTTGCCCGAGCAGGGAGAATCCCAGGACACGCAGCACCCAGGCTGGATCCTCTCTGCTCCATCCCTGCAGCCGTGCTGGTTGCTACGGTTACGGGCAAATCGGTGTGTTTTGCAGGGTGGGAGGGGGTGGGGGACAGGACCCTGGTGACAGGGAGGGGGGGGTGGTCTGTAAATGAAATGGCTTTTTTGTGGGAGGGAGGACCCTGGCCCGATGCTCGGCAGCCCCGCGCCGCGGAGCCGACCCACGCCGGCTGCGGGCGCCGTGCAAATTTGCATGGAGCTGACAAGATGACAAGGTGCAAATACGCCAGGCTGCTCGGGAATAATTTTTACGGCAGCTCTGCCTTGTGCACGTTTTTATTGCAAAGAGGGTAATCGGGCCTCTTCATTATTGAAAACATATTTACTACCCCTCGGCCGCTCTCTCCCATTTTTGCCAGCCCCTTCCTTCCCCCCTTAACTACTCTGTCCTCCACGAGATATGATCTCATAAATTTACAGTGTACTTGCTGTCTGCAAAGTGGATGTTCAGTTTCATTTTTATTGGACTTTACGATACAGGCGGATTGCATTTTATTTGTTGCACCGCTACCAGAAGGCCTGAAACTGGAGGGAAGTGCTGGCTGCAACAGGGATTTGGCCTGAAAAAAGGCTGCAGGATGGGGGCTCCGCAGACCCCGGGAGAGCTGTCGGCATGGGACACGCTGGCTGGAAGCAGGACAGCTGCAGGAGAAGGTAGTGCTTTGGAGGAAGGCTCCCTTCCTCCTCCTCCTCCTCTGCTGGAGGAGATGCTGCTCCATCTGCCCCGTGATTCTCCCAGCTCCTCCCAAGAGGGATTGGGATCGATGTGGGAGCCGTGCCTCTCTCCCCAGCAGCCAGCCTGATTGACAAGGGATGCACAGCAGGAACATGGCAGCAGTTTCTCATTGCTCACTACTCTTTTTGTAGGCGGCACCCTTTCCCAAAAAAATAAAATAAAATTAAAAAAAGGCCTTTCTCAGGCTAGACAGGCTTGTCCAAACCCGCCTGTCCAGCGCTGCCCTTAACGTGACACTAATGTACCTGAACAAAATTGCCAGAAGCCACAGGGAATGGCAGCAACGTGTGTGACACCAAGGAGGTCAGCATCTACAAAAACATCTATCGCAGTCAGTGTGTCGCTCCAGATTTACCCTTCTGTAACAGCCACCAGAACACAAGCTCGTCCCCTAAACTCCAAACTACTCCTACTTAGCACCCGGCAGAGGGGCAAAAATCCCCTGTGATGTGGTGAGAACACTGCCAGGAGCTCTGCCCAAGGGGCAGGGGCAGAGGGAAGCCCATGTCTCTGCTCCCACTGGCTCCGGACTGGCTGCCAAGCCAGCGACCGCTGCCACGGCTGCTGTAATCAATCGTTGGTTTATTATTAAAAAAGCTGTTTCGCTAGTGCACAAGGAATTTGTTAGCACGCAGCGAGCCGTGTGCCCTCTCGGCGCCAGGTGGTGGGGTGGAACCACATCCCACCTCAGAGCCACCTTCCCCTCCAAGGGAAAGGGCTTTGCAGCCCTTTTAGCAACTGCCCAGTGGTCCAGCAGCGTTAGGAGCCCATCACACTTTAGATCTACCTCATCCCAGTGCGACAGTTTAAATAATCAACTTGTGGCAATTCAATCCAAAAAAAGGGAAGAATATTTTTTTTTTTCTTTTCTAAGGTAACAGGGAGAGGCCAAGCAAAGCACCGCAAAGCAACATAAATGATTTAGCACCCAACGATTTTGCCAGGGAAACGCTAAAGACGGAGTCTAATCCTTTCATCTAACCCTGGTCCTTCTAAAAGCTTTAAGCTAGGAGTTGACTCAGCATGTCAGTGCCAAAAAGATCCATTGACCTCGAGTTCAGTGCTGAGAAATTGAGAAATGTTCTTTTTAATGTCTATTCAATAAATACAGCATCACCCTCTCCATGGGCTGAGCAATCCACTTCAAATCCATTACGGCACGTTCTCACAGACTGACAAGTTGTCCTGAGACAATAGTGGCTGCCAGATGAGGTTAACCCTTGCCGAGGGGGTGTAAATCTTTGTAGCCACAAGCCTTTTGCTCTCAGAAGTCCTTGAGAAGAGGGGAGGGGGATATCTGAATTGATGACGAGCGGCTGCTGTGTGCACTCCTCACTGGACCAAGGTGAGCTGCATCGGTAAAAAATATGCCCAGTCAACACAGCCAGGCTTCTGACTATCTTGATGGGAAGGAGGGGAGTGCTTCTCCCTGGTGGGCTGGTGACACCTCCAGGCACTCATGCCCCCAGCTTCTGCCAGTCAACACAGCCCAGTGGATTAGCAGCAGGATGGATGCTGTTGAACCAACTTTTTGTTGGGAAGCACCACGCCATACTACCATCCCTCAGGCAGCTCTACCAACAGCCAAAAGGGAACCCTGGAGCTCGTGAGACCTGGGGAAATTTGGAGCTGGAGCCAGTTTGGAGACTTCTGACATGGGCACGGTGAGTGCGAGCTCCATACACAGCTCCCTGGGGTGCACTGGGGTCACCTCACTTCCCAGGCTGTGCAGCCGTGCTCTTGGGAGCACCAAGCTGGCTGGATTAAATACATGGCCATGGATGACAACAGTGCAACTCAGAAAGCAACTCAGCCCACCTAAGTCCAACCACTCCTGGCAGTGGGCTGTAGCCTCTGATCCCCACCCCCCGAAAAAAGTGCATCTTAACACAGCATCTTCACCAGGGACAGCCCGGGGCCAGCAGCGGCACGGACTTCCCGCACAGGACATTGTACCTGCACAAAGGCCATCATGGAGCTGCTTTCCAGGCTAGGCTTTCTGTCCAAGAGCATGTCCATGCAAGGAGTGATAGCAACGTGACACCACTTTACCCGCCACTGCGTATCTGTAACTCTATCCAAGGCTAGCAAACACAGGGATGTACTTTTCACTAGCTCCTTGTTCCCAAGTGCCTCAGCTGGTGGGTGCCCTATGGTTGTCTATAGATATTTCAGCATTGGTTGCCGTGGTCATCTCTGATTCATCCATGGCTGGTGGAACCTGACCCAACCAGAGGGGCTGACAGCCTGTCCTAAGGTCAGAGTCCCAGATCACTGGGCTAAGCAGACTTAAAGGACTGCTGGTGTCCCCTCAGAGAGAGTAGAAGGCACCTACTTGGCCAGTTTAGTCCATCAGAGCTCAACCATGAGGAGTCCCTGCACCACCTGGGGGGGACCCTGCAGCCAGCCAGACCTCCTTTCTGACGGAAAGCCCTGGGCTGCTACAGCTTCCAGCACACTAATGAAAGTACTGGAATCATTAATGAAAATTATCACCTTAGTAATGGTAATAATACAATAATTCCAAAAGGTAAAGCTTCGGGTGCACAGTCAATCTGCAAGAAATTGGAGCAGAGGCGGCAGGGGAGCCCTACATCTTTGGTTTTATATTCAGTTACAGGTATTTTACGGTGCCCCCTTCCTCCTCCTCCTCCTCCCTGGTTTCAAGATGCTGAGCTTTGGCTCAGCAATGCACCACCACGCTGGAGGCTGTGGCGATTTTGGGGGGACAATGGGGTGCTGCAGCAGCCACCCAGCCTTTTCAGGCTTCTCTGACACACCGGGGTGGAGGAGGAGGTCGCATGAGCCAGTATTTGAGGTTCTCTGCTGACTCAAGGAAGCCATCCCGTGTCGCATTTATCTGGGTCACATTTACAAATTCTCTTTTCGGCTTCGGAGGCTGGAAGTTTCTATTTTTTCCCCTCTCTCCCCTTGTTTGTGTGTGCTGGCTGAAGGAAGCCTTGCTGAGATCTGCAGGTACAGAGGGCACGGCCGCAGGGTTGTACTGGTAATTACTCTTTGCCCGTTAACTACATCATGAAGACCACCAAATGCTTATCTTTGATTAGACCGCAAATCTTCAAGACGGCACTCCTTACTCATAGAGTCTTTAAAGATAGAGAATTCTTCTGGAAATTAGCAAAAAGCTTTTGTTTATGGAAATAAAACTTACACATATCTCACACAGCTGCTGAGAAAAACATGGGAAGGCCAAATGACTGCACCCAAAGGTTAAAGTCTGTGAAGGCACAAAACAACCCCTGGATTTTTCTCCAACGTCCTTGTGAGTTGAACTGAAATAAATTTAAAAATTCATGATTTCTAGGGTAGGAGGTGGCACACTGGAGGCTTTTGCACAGGTGGGGCTGGTGACACTGGGAGCATCTCCCCAGTACACCAATCCTCACTGAGGGACTTTTGGACAGTTGGACACTTTAATTATACCAGTAAGTATTTCTATACTAATAAATAAGATTTGCTCAGCACTCTTCTCCTGCACTGCTTAATTTACTACCATAGGCATAACCTCAAATACTTCCAAAGAGCCATACCCAAGCCCCTCGGTGTAGGAGGGCAGAGCACACAGTGCTTGAATGCTTCCTCAGCAGTATCACTCCTGTCCACATCACCACCAAGACCTGCTCCAGAAAGTACACCCCGTGTCCCACCATCAACACTGTGTACTGGTTGGATGCTCTGGCCCTGACTTTTTTTGGTCCCCCAGGTGCTCTGTGGGGAGACCCACCCAAAAAGAAGCACAGCCATTGTGTAGAGGAGATGCAGCTGCTTTGAGATAGCCAGAGGGATTCCCAAAACTTATCTGAAAAGTGCCGCAGGGTAAAGACCACCATCCTTAGAGATACTGCTGGCTGAAAGACCAACACGGAGCAATGATATTTCAGTCTCTTCAGTTTCTCACTCCGGCCACACCAGCCAAACAGACCACACGGGAGAGATGCTGACACAAGAAATTCCTTCCTAATGTTTTAAATTCCCCATGTGCATAATAATACACCATACCTATCACCAACAATGAAAGTCCTCTAGACTTCAAGAGAGCCCAGGTCTTGCTTTCAAACCCCATGCCAGCACAGCCCTGCACTGCCCATGAGAAGCCACGGGCAAGGCCAGGACCAGTCCAGATCCAGGTCCTCTGCTTAGGGCTTAAATAAATGCCCCACATGCCCCCATGCAGGGCACCTGGGTGTGCACGGTATGTACTGACCTATAACATCTACACTTGCTTTGACCATACTCACAACCTTGCACCATAACGGAGGACATGCTAATGAAGATGCTACACCCATATCTGTGTTCGAGCAACCTCACCAGAGGAGATCTTGTGGAGAGACTCCTTGCAAGGTGGGAGGTCTTCAGCTCACTTTTGGCTGAATTTCACTGGGAGAGGCGGAACTGAAAAGTCAGGTATTAGGACAACGATTTCCAAGCGTGAGGTCTGCACACAGCTCTGCCGCAGGAGAGTTTCCAGAGGTTGGCCAAGCCAAAAGAAATCAGGCAGGCAAATTGTGACCATCATCACCAGAGCAACATCAGGCAGGAAAGGGCATGAGGAGGGTAGGGGGACACTACTCTGCTGCTGTACTAGACACAGCCTATTCATTTGAAGACGGGTTGCAATGCCTGTCACCTCGTCATCAGCTCTCCCTGCTTGGGTCGCCAGCACCAGCCATGATTTTGGTGCTCCCTAAACCCGTGGTCCATTGGGCCACCCTCTGCTGAGGACAAATGCCTTCCCTTTCACATGGGGACAGGAGATAATGCCAGGACAGTGGAAGAGGTGGTGATGGACCATCTCCATGATGTCTCCAAGATGTAGAAATGGACCAGGACAGCAGTGTCCCAGACACCAATCTCTGCGGTCACCCTTACCCATGCACACCAGGGCAGGCACCTGGCCACAGGGCTCCTTTTTTGCGACCCAGACTTTAGGAGTCTCCTCTAAGACATCTGCTGACACTGCTAATTACGGTCCAGCCTGCCAGTGGCTCAGTGCACTGCAAGAATTTCCTGATTGCTTTTTTGGGGAGGGACAGGAGCTTTCCTTCTCCCTTTGTCTCCTCAGTGAAGGATGTGCTCTCGGGCTGAAGTCCTGACAATCCAAGCTGCTGAAATGAATCCTCTTCAGTCTATTTACTTGATATTTACCAAAGTCTGCGATCAACAAGAAAACACATCTCAGCAGCTCACTTGGCAAGAGAACGAATTGAGGCAGCACTGCAGCTGTCATATTTATTTCAGTGGCAAAGCAGGTCAGGAAAATTGATAAAATTAATCATACAAACTAGCAAACACCGGGAGTGAAGGAGAGAGAGAACGAAGGGGAGAGAATGAGAGTGAAGGAGTGTTTGCAGCACCAAGCTGCACCTGCTTTTATTTCTTTTAATGGATTTTTTTTTTTTTATGCAATGTCACAGATAAAATTGGTGCAAGGTACATTATTTTATAAGTAGGTTTGGGGAGGGGTGTTGAGATTACTACAAGCAGATGCCTATTACACCAGGGCTGAGCCCTAGCCACGGGGTTTGCAAGGAAATAGGAATTCAAGGACAGAAGTGATTTTTCAGACTGTCCCTGTAGACCAGGTGGGAAGGTCCTTGAAAGCAATATCTAGAGGTGCTCTGACTGGGCCGGGGTTTGGGCCAGAGCTCCAGGTGGCTCCTCAAGGTTCTCCCAAGGTTGTCCTCAGGCCCATGTCCCTGCTGCATCTGCCAGCTGGGTGCAGATGTGCCCACAGCTTGTTACAGCTGCATCCACCAAAGTGCAGAAACACCTCCCTGGCCATGGCTTTACTCGCCCCGGCAAGACAGCAACTCTGGGGACGTCTTGCCTGGGGACATCTCACCAAAAGTATCCCCCTGGTTTTTGGACCTTGGTCTCAGGAAGCATGGATGACGCACAGCTCCAAGAGGTCCTCGTGCTCCCTGGACACTGAGGTCTTGGTTTCTGTTGCCATCTCTGCTGGACTTATACACCTGTGTTACAAGGATTAACACCAAGTTTGCTCTCAGAGACTTTATGGGTCCACCTGCATCAGGAAGCTTGCAGAAGCTAATAGCTTTTTGCCATGGGCTCCTTTTTGAGCAGAGATCTGTCTGATTTCAATCTAGGGCTGGGTAAGCCGAAAAGACCTAAACAACTCTGGGAAAATCTTCAGGGAAGGTTTCAAGCACCAAGGTTCAAGCATCATCCCCTTCCCCCGCCTTCCCCTCCTCCTTTCTTTTCTTTAAGAGTTTTTAAACCAAGATTTAAATTGTAAAAATTGCCATTTCAGAATGAAAAGTGGAA
The DNA here is from genome assembly GCF_001431845.1 of Calidris pugnax. Classification (NCBI taxonomy): domain Eukaryota; kingdom Metazoa; phylum Chordata; class Aves; order Charadriiformes; family Scolopacidae; genus Calidris; species Calidris pugnax. The sequence goes on along the minus strand of NW_015090852.1, from coordinate 2,925,876 downwards.
GAGTGCATTTAAAGGATGTTACCAAATGGCATTTTGGCATTTCTACTCTTTAGTTTTCTGTCACAAAAATAGCATTCACAAAACTCAACCCAAATTCAAAAATAACACGGGTCCCTCTGAAACATTTTCTTCTCTTCTCTCCCTTTTCTCTTCTTTTTCCTCCTTTCTCACAGACTAAAGATTCACTGAAAAATGTCCCTGCTCTAATTTTGAGTCCTTTTTCTCTGGCTTTCCACACTCTTCTTCTACACCTCTCCAGGCCCTCTCTGCACGTCCCTATTCCTAACGTGAATTACTGTTCTCATTGCTCCAAGCACATTAAAAGTGAAGCTAATTAACCAGCAGAACAATTTGCCTAACGACGTGGTAGATTCTCCATCACTTGCAGCCTTCAAGTCAAGCCTGAACATCTCTCTGACAGAGCTTTAGCAGGGTAGGAGAACTTGGGGGTGAGGGGCTCAGACCCACACAGGGCTGCAGGACACATGAGGTCACCTTAGAGACTTTGGGACCCTAAAACAGGGGACCCCATCTGCCCCTGGGGAGGACAGCGTCCATCAGTTCCATAATGCTCATCCACAGCCTTTGTCCTTGCTGGGGTAACAGTGGTCTTTGCCCAGCCGTGGCTGAGGAAGGACGGCAGAAGGGACCCTGAGGAGGCGAACCCAGGGGGATGGTGACAAACCAGCAAGAGGCCACCAGAAGCACTGAGGCTGCTGTGGAAATCACAAGAGTTAACGAGCATTTTAGGAAAGAAATCCCTCTATAAGATCTTGCTGACAAGCACTATTAAATATTCATTCTATAGACTGCGGAGACATCATTAGACACATACGTTCAGGCTTTTGCATACTCCCGGCTCTGGCATTTGTTTTATGCTGCGCTGATGAGCTGAGGGGACCTCGAGGAGGCTGGCGCCAGCCCCCGTTAGCAGAGCTGGGCTCCAAGGGGGTAAGCATGGCTTGCAAGGAAAAACACGACCTCGCTGCTACGATGTGCAGGGAGGCAAGTTGTGGGTTTGGGAGATGCCGATGTTTAAGGCGCAATATCTTCTCCATGGAAGAGCAACAACAGAGGCTGGAGGGACAGTCATGCCCTAGGAAGTCAGACTGACCACCAGGAGCCACAGTCCCACTGCAGACATCCCCCTGGATGTCTCACATGGGTGTGAGCGTGCACTCCCTTGCCTTCACCCCCTGCCCACACGCACACCCCGACGCAGGCAGCACTCCCTATCCTGCAAACCCTGAGCGAGCCCTCTCCAGCCAGTCACCCCACCAGGGACCAGGAAGGTGTCCTACAGGTACCTTGGGAGATGCCAGAGCCCTGCCACTGGCCACCTTAGTGTCCTCACCAGACCAATGTTGCCTGCCACAGGTCTCCTTCCCAGCCCAGAGCCGTCTCTCCCTTTTCACCATGGGAAAACTCATGTGCCCACCCTGGCTGAAACTGGCTCTGCCCATGGGAAACAGGGCTTGCACACATGCATGTAAATATATATATATATATATGTATTTTTGCATACATTTGTGGTGACGGTACCATTTATTTTTTTTTAAACAATCCGTCCATAAATGTCACCGAAAATCCCGGTCTCCTTTTATTAAACCTGAAAAATGCGTATAAATGTAAATAACAAATGACTGATACAGGGAGAGGAACCAGAGCGTCTGCTGGCGTCACCCTCCCTCCCTCTCTCCCTCCCTCGCGCTCTTTCCTCCTCGTGTAATTTGCATTAATAAAGAGGCTGTTCCTTGTCGGAATGTGTTTCATCCGGTTTAAAATCCCAGGGCGATCCACCAGGAACAGCTCTGGGAGAATCCGACTGTCAGAGCCGACAAGACAAATGAATCCCGGTGTCAGGAGCGTGTGGTTCAACGATGACAGATTGAGAAGAACTGTCCCCCTCTCGACAGGCGGGCTTCATTTTCAAATTAATAAATCTGAATAAAATATTTTCCCTTTCATTACGAGCCGAGCCCAGATGACAGTTCCCGTGACAGGAGGGAGTCGCAGTGTTGATGAGGAGACTTTGCATGAATTCCACCTGGGCTTCTTCGGCTTTATTTTTACCTGCAATTTCATCCCTGTTTACTTCTCTCCCCTTCCCTCCTCCCCTTGCCCTCTCTCTCGCGCGCTCCCCCTCCCTCTTTTTCCTTCACCCGCTCTCAGCCCCTCTCCCATTCCCTCCTCTGCTCCTCCTTTCCCCACCGTCCCCCTGTGATTTGGAAGCTGAGCCCTGGACGTCACTCCTGCAACACACGCACTGGCTGTCTCACACCTCGAACGCCTCCATGTATGAGATGCGCCAAGGTCTCATGTTGTCACACAGCGGGGACGCCGTTTTATTTCCACACGTGCACGGGTGCCTCCACCCCACTCAAAAAAACCACAGCCCACGCACCTAAAGAGAAACTCACCCCCCCACCCTGGGGTTTTGATTCTCCATACACAGAGGTGGGACTTGGCTTGGGGACCAGCCACCGATGGCTGCTCTCAAGGGGACTGGAGGCAGTGCCACGCTGCAGCCCGGTCACAGGGCACAGGCAGGTGGGTCACCAAAGGTTGTGGCCGTGTTGCCACGGTTGCCCCAGCCAAAACGTACAGCTCCTGCCCTGTCTCACTGCGAGTCCCACCACCCTGCTCCCAAGGTGGAAGACGGGGGTTAATTTTCCTGGCCTGGTGCCTCAGGTATGTTCGTAAGGCTCTCGAGCATCTTTCTTTGAGACAGCAGCACACCGACCACAGTTGCACACAGCGTTTGCACAACAGTTTTGGTAACAAAAATCACTATCAAGCTCTACCTCAGTGCAGGAACACATCTCCCCTCCGGCGCCAGCATCCACCGCCATGGACATGCAGCCTGCAGCAGCACTGCGAGCTCCCTCTGCCCCCTTGGCAGTGTCCCCTCCACACACACCCCTCGTTTTCTGTGACTGCCACCATATTCAAACCAGTCTTTGCTCCAGAATGTGCTTTTGGATGCTAAAAGCAGGCAAATGGCAAGCAGTCACGCTGCAGCCAGGCGTTCAGGACGCTCAAGTCTCCTGGATCCTACTGTGACCCATAAACATGGCTGGAGAGCCCATAAACATCTTTACTGCCACGTAGCCTCCAAGGCAGTGATGTGGCCCACTTCCCGAGGAGGCCTCAGAGATTATTCAATGATGGTCCCCGTGCAACCTCAGCACAGCAAGCGCTAGCCTGGGATGAGGGCTGGAGAGCCTCTTTCCACTGCCAGAGCATGTTTTTTTGTTTAGGTAAACCTCCCAGCCTTCCCCCTCCTGCACAAGAGTTGGTCTTTAGTTTGGATGGTCCTCTGGATCACCCCAACCCAAGACGTGGCACCCACGGAAGATCACACAAACCCAACCCAAAGTTTGGACTGAGTTGGCAGCGGCATGGAGAGAGCAGAAAGAGGAGATACCCCAGTGGGAAACGGAGTGTCTGAGCTGGCTTGGGAATTGCAGCGACTCCAGGGCATGTTACAGAGAAAGCCATCAGAAGGGGAGGCGCTGGCTGATCCTTCGCGAGCCCAATATCCCCCTCTGAAGAAATTAGAAACATTCCAACAGCTATAGCTGTGCCTGACAGTAAATTTGATTAACTTGCCCGTGGAGTTAATGATATAGAGGGCCGTGTGGATTTTGTTGTAAAGAACACAGAAAAGACAGATGAGAAAATGAGAAAACAAGAAAGTAAATTTAAGCAGCTGGAAGCTTTAACAACTGGCATGATAAATCCAATAAAGAACTGCTCGATAAAACCCAACCACTGGAAAGCCAAACATGGGCTGGGGAGGGAGTGGATGTGCTTCGGATTCACAACCGAAGCAGGAGCTTGGTGATATACACACGGTGGGAAGGTGCTCCCAGGTCACTGGCCAGGCTGCTGGGAAGAAGCAGGCTGCAGCCCTCCTCATCTGCTTGGCACATAGAATCATAGAATCGTCTAGGTTGGAAGAGACCCTTGGGATCATCGAGTCCAACCATCTACCCTACTCTACAAGGTCATCCCCCACACCATGTCCCTTAGTACTGCATCTAAACGGCCCTTAAACACAGCCAGGGCAGCGTTGCTCCTGCTACGGCCATCCTACACCATCAAGGCAAAGCCAAGGTCCTGCTGCCCAGGCTCACTCCACATCCCTTCTCCAGTCTTATCCCAGTTTTCCTTTGCAGGGCCAGGATGAATTTGCTGAGGCTGACAAGAGCCTGGGGGGGTGGGATTCACACCTACCAAGCCAAACTGTGCTGACTCTGGAAGGCAGCACAGCATCACAAACGTGCTTGCCAACGAAATGCAGACCAGGTATTGCCAAGAAGCCTGAAGTAAAACCCAACATTTGGACATCCATATTCTTAAGTTCTATCTTCTTTAAAATTTAATTCTGCTGAACCCTGCTGGAAGTGACAGACAAGAGGAAAACCTCTAAGAAAATGACTGATGAGAACACATCTCTACTTATCCCAGTAGCAAGACTGTGGTGCAGCATCCCATAGTACCCTATTATCCTATACAGAGGCAGACTTGGAGTATCACTATATCATGTAAGACCCTCCAGGATCCTTGCTGTCTGCACACAGAAGCAATTTTGGCATCCCCACACCAAGCTCATTGATGTTCTCCATCCAATCATGTAATTCCAGAGGTGAGCCACCACTGCCACCCTGGTGCAGCCACACCACTGTGCACACGCAGGGGGAAGGCAGAGACAGCCTCCATGGGGACCCAAGAATCAGGAGTGCAGGGAAATGAGGACCAGGGCCACCCATGCAGTGCCAGATGCAGCTGGCAACAGCCCAGCCACTGTGTGAGCTCTGGCACAGCTTCCCCAGGGCTCTGCGTTGCGGGAGAGGATGTTAGCTGGGCACAGGCTGACTGCACACAACTGGCCTCAAGCCCAAAACAACCAGCCCTGCTGGGACGAGCCCGGCAGCAGTTAGGCTGGGTCCAGGCAGGGCCACCCAAGTACTTAACCTGCCATTTTCCACCATCCATATCCTCTGCACCTTCATTTTTCCAGCCCTCTGTGACTCTGGGTAGCAGAGAACCTCTCTGTTCCCAACCAGGACGCTCAAGCTGGCCTGTTGACCCTTTTCTGAATTTGGTACTTGGACTTTGCAGACCAACATCTACATTGTTGTACCACCTACACCCAACTTCGATGGGTCACAGTCAATCAGAAGCTATTTTCTACAAGCACCAATGGAGAACAGCAGCCACAGATGTTCTCCATGCATTCCCTAATGGGACAAAGAGCCCAGCTCCACAGAGTCTTTGTTTGCCACCATAACCCTAGTTCCCAGGAGTATCTCCCAGGTCTCACTTCAAATTTGGAATTGGACTCCCAAGAGGGGAAGGGCCTCATCATGAGCTGGACACCTGCTGTAGCCACAGGCTTTCAGGGCTCTCTCAAGCAAAGCAGCCCTTTGGAGCCATCTCCCTCATCTCCTGCCGCCTGCTGCCTGCTCAGCCGCCTGCAAGACCAAGTGGCTGGAAATGTGCAGAGTGCTCTGAATTGAGCTGTAAAGAATGAAGGTGAAGTTTTAAGCCGCTAGATTCATGGCTGGGATTTTTATACACACATAAAATATGAATCTCAGTTGTATACAAAGCTGAGCCCATCGTGCCAAAAGGATCCCAGTCAAGCAGGCCTGTAAAATGAAATCCTCTCGGACTAATTTAAGGAGACCTGAGCAATATAAATTCTGGCCTGCTCAAATGCAGGAAATAAAAAAAAAATCTGACTTGAATACAGGCTTCTCTCTCAATGCACTTGGCAGCCCCAGCGTGTGAACAACGGTAACAAAAAAACAGAGCAAGAAATTAGCTCTGGGGTTGCGAGAAAAACTGTTCCAGCTCCCCATTTATACCAGTCTTGTGGGCCTAATGAAACCCTCTTCAGCGAAAATTTAATGCAGAGATAAACTTTGCAATAAATAAGAGGTGCTCGTATCTGCTGACTCCTGATGACTTTCCTGACCTGCACAGTCACTTCCACTGAGCTGTTATGCACGGAGAAAACGCTCATAAAGATGCTTCTTATAAAAGAAAATATTAACTTATCTGCCAGCTAGCGAATCGTGGCTTGCACACCTTTATCTCCTCAGGCCTCCTCCAGTTTTAGTGGAGTGAGAGTCTCCTTTAACAAGCCACCTCCCTGGAGGCTGCAGAAGGACTTGCTTGCTCTGGTCCTGCTGATGAGTGTGGCTGGTGAAGTTTGCTCTGAGCCATGGTCACCACAGTTCAGGTGCATCAGATGGTTTATGGGCAGCCCATGGGTCGGCCAGGTGGGATGAGGAGTGAGTGGAATAAAACATCCACATCCCCTTTTCTTTTCTCAGGCAGGGCACTGGGGTGAGAGGAACTGAAGTGACTTTGCTCAAGGTCAGAGAAAAAGCCTAAGGTCTGGGAAACACATCCAGATCTCCCTGCAAGGGCTAGAGAAAACATCATCCTTCCCAGCAAAATAAGGAGCCAGATAAAAACATCTAATTACAGGACTAGAAATGCCTTAGCTGAAAATGCTGTCTCCTTTTTCTAGAGAATATGGCTGGCTGTTTTTTGGAGGGCAGGGAGGAGGAGCAGCATTTAGATTTACCCTGGATTATCTGCCAGCTCGCTGGGACCAGAGCACAGTTTGGTGATGTGCCACCAGCCTCATGGCACAATGTAAGGCAGCTCCCTCCCAAGCAAAATAGCCTGGGCATAACCTAAGTGAGGTGGGTACAGCCGTGCTGCAGTTGCTGGTGGCCTCTCAGCACCTCTGGAGTTCGTATGTCCCATGGTCTCCCCGCTCCAGCACTGCCACCACCTCTCCTCCCTTAACTCCCTCCTGTGCCCAGGGTCCTCCTCTCTATGCCAACCCCACCTCCCCATGCCACAGAGGCCTGAAGTCACTGGGAACATCAGGGAGCCTTTCTGTAGCTGATCAGAGGCACAAGACATCCAGCAAAGCTATACAATAATTCAGGGGATGTCCTCCGGTGGCAGGATGATATGGTAGCAATTTTTCTGGGGCTATTTTTCTAAGCTTTCTCCATTAAAAAACAAAAACAACAACAAAAAAAAACAAACCAAAAAACCCCAAAACAAAGCACAAAACCAAACCCAAGCACTAGCCATGTAAACCCTCCCTAATGAACGCATCAGCTTGAGCTCCAAAGCTGAAGGCGACTTCCAGCCCAGACCATCTTTGCTCCTCAGGGCCTTGGAGAAAGATCTCCTCTTGGGCAGCCAAGTAGCAATTGGGTCACAGTGCAGGATTATCTGCTAGTAACAAGCTGCAAATGTGCTCTGGGACCAGTGATTCATTAATGCACTTCATGGTGACATATGAACCAGAACCCGAGGGAGCCTTTATTTCTGCCCTCTCTATCCATTCAGTTGAAAGACAGGGAAAAAGGTTCCAGCACTGCACTGATTTCTAACGCTGATCAAATTAGAGCTACCCTACAACCAAGCCAACTAATCAAGGACATCGCGGAGAAGGTGTGGTTTGAAGTGTAGCGAAACCCTGGGTCTCTGAGTAATGTTGTAAGACAAATCCTTGCTGTTAACGGGGACTAGGAGGAGAGAGGACTGAAGAGGAGGGAGGCTCTGCCAGAAGACCATGCTGCAGGGAACCTGTTATGGACCCTTCATGGCCATGGCCACCTCTGGCCATCCCTGGTCTCTTCCATCTTCCCCCAAAACCCTCCCCACATGCCCCAAGGTGGCAGTAGCAAGTGGTCCTGGGGACTAGGAGCATGGATACTCTTCTGGAGAAGTGCAGTCTCTCTGGAGACACATCACCCACCTGCATCACACATCCCACTGATTTATTTAAAAAAATTTGTGATGGAGAAGCAAAAACTATCCTCACAGCAGGAAAATTAATACCCATTAATTAATTAATACCCACTGCCTCCATTGGGTTGCACAGGTTGAGTGCACTGAAGGCACACAGACCACACCAAGATGTTTTTGTTTTAATGCCAGTTGCCAAAAATTTCCAAGGTGGCACGCATACACTCTTTCAGACCCAGCCTTGAGGGATTTTCAAGAAAAGGCCCTTCCCTGAGGCCAGGAACTCTCTGAAATGCACCAAGAACAGGCATCTGAGGCTCAACAACTAACTCAAAAGCCAGTGCCTCTGTAGCAAGGCCAGAGGGCAGCCCTGGATCCACTGAGAAAATCCAGAGCTACTCCAGCCACATGCCAACATGGGAAGCAGCAAGGTTTACCCCAAACACTGCCCATCACACAGACAAAAGCAGTAGCACCGACATCCAGAGAAAACAGGGCCAATGCTGTGCAAGTACAGTCTTCACCAATTTAACGTTCCTGTAGGAGCTTTAAAGGTTTTATTTGCTGACTTTTATGCAATTTGATTCTTAACCATAATGCTTCATTGACTTTTTTTATCTTTTCTCTTTTTTTTTTTTTTCCCCCCAACCTGCCTGTTCTCCCAGATTTT